>NC_045432.1:62457215-62760246 GCF_902635505.1 Sarcophilus harrisii
TTTTTTTTCTATTTATATTCTTAGTGCCTTGCACATAGTAGGTACTTAACAACTCTTTGATTCTTTCTGTTGAGTTTGGAGAATGGAGGGTAAGAGATCCCTTCCCAACAAAGGGGTCACAGTTTACATCAGGGCTTCCTCCAAAGATTAAAGGGGACACAATTTACATCACTTCCTTTCTGCATTATCCCCAGTTTGAATGTAAGCTTTGGGGGAGTAGGTTTCTTTTCGTCTGTATATGTATTCCTAGTGCCTGACACATAGTGGCTTTTTACTACATATTTATTTCCTCCCTTCTTTCATGTGTTTGTCTCATACCCAGTCAGAATATGAACTTATTGAGAGTAAGTTTGTTTAAGTTTTTGTACTTATTTTCTTAGTGCTTTGCATATAGTAGCTGCTTAATATTTGATTCCTTCTGTTGAGGTTCCAGAATTGAGGGTAAGAAATCCCCTAACATCAAAGGGATCCCCTTGGCCAGTGGCAGGTTTTGAGAAAGAAGAAGCAAACCCTAACAAATAACCCCCAAGCGGTCTGTGGCAAAGAACGGCTTTATTTATGCTAAGCAATCAGTATGCTAAGAAGACAGCTTTCCGAGAGGGCAAACTCCCGCTTTGGAGTGTAGCAAAGATGGGGTTACTCTGAGAAGAAAGTATCTTCATCATTGGCTAAATCCAGAAGGTCATTTAGCAAAGCTTTGGGGTTCAGAGGCATCATTTCTTAGCCTTCTGAGGTCTGGGGCTTCTCTGATCTTTGGCCCCGAGGGGGGCCAATCTCAGAATGAATCTGAGAGACTGATTTTTCAATTCAATTCAATCCCAAATGGAATGAGATTACTTATTTTGGGAGTTGTCTGGGAAGGGTGTATCTTTGCCCTCCCCCCCTCAGAGGCCAGGAGGGTTTGAGAATCAGGAGCACCCTTCCCCCCCCCCAAGAGGGACACAGTTGACATCAGGACCCCCCTAAAGATTAAGGGGGATACCATTTACATCACTTCCTTACTTTCAATGCCTGCATTATCCCCAGTTAGAAGGTGAGGTTCTTGGGAGTAAGTGGGTTTCTTTAATTTTCTGTATATATATT
Organism: Sarcophilus harrisii; assembly: GCF_902635505.1. NCBI lineage: Eukaryota > Metazoa > Chordata > Mammalia > Dasyuromorphia > Dasyuridae > Sarcophilus > Sarcophilus harrisii. Next base: position 62,458,299 of record NC_045432.1, read on the forward strand.
TCCAGTGTCTGACACACAGTAGGTGTTTACTATGTATGTTTCCTTAGAATGAGAGCTTACTGAGCCAAGGTTTTAAAAAAATTCTTTGTATTTATATTATTAGTGTTTTGCACATAGTAGGCACTTCATTATTTGATTCCTTCCTTCAATACTTGCATTGTTATGCCACAGTTGTTTCCATAATTATCCTGACCCAGTCCTGACTTGGTTTCCCTGCTTCCCAAAAGCTCAGTCCTGCAAAACCTCCTCTCCCTCTTTATCAGAATATTTGACAAGGATAAAAGAGCTTATGTTTTAGAATATCAGAATGCCTCTCCCCATCCCAAGCTACCGGGATGTCAGATACTGTCTTATCAAGATGCCTCTTCCCTCTCCAGGGTGCCTCCCCCTGATTATGTCATCCCATCTCCGATGGCTCATGCCACCCTGTCAGAGTCCCGTTCTGCTTTCAGCACCCTGACTCTGCCCCTGCCTGTCTACCCCGAGTCTGAGCCACGTGTGTATATAGGTCATTGAGAACTCACATTGTTTGGTGGATTCAGAGACGTTAGTCTCATTCAGCCCTGGGTCCAAACCATGGATCCATTTGGTTCCAGTAAATCTCTCCATTTAATAAATTTTAAATACTCTCTAATCTCTATCTTACCTCAATTTCTCCAGCATTACAGCATTATCCTTAGGTAGAATGTGATTTTGGGGGGAGTAGGTTTTTTAAAAAATTATTTGTATAGATTTTCCCAGTGACTAACACCTAGTAGGTGTTTTACACCCATTTGTTTCCTTCTTTCTTTTCAATACGTAGATCATCCCCAGTTAGAATGTGAGTTTTTTGAGAGGGTTTTTTTAAAAAAATTCTGTATACTTATTCTCAGTGCCTTACACATAGTACATGCTTAATGCGTATTTATTTCCTTCCTTCTTTCAGGTATTTGCCATTTACCCAGTCAGAATGGGCGCTCACTGAGTGTAGGTTTTTTAATTGTTTGTATTTATCTTCTTAGTGCCTTACACATAGTAGGTGCTTAATAAATATTTGATTCCATGCTTTCTTTCAAGTACTTGCTCTATCTCCAGTCAGAATGTGAAGTTATTGAAAGAGGTTTTTAAAATTCTTTTTATCTATATTCCTAATCCTTGGCATGTAGTATGTGCTTAATGTATATTTGCTTCCTTCCTTCCTTTCAAGTACTTGCTTTATCCCCAATCCGAAGGGGAGCTTATTGGGGGTTTGGTCCTTTTTCAGTTTTTGTATTTGAACTCCCAATGCTTGGCATGTAGTATGTGCTTAATAAGTATTTCTTTCATTCCTTCCTTTCAAGTACTTGCTTTATCTTCAGGGAGAATGTGAGATTATGAGGGTTTTAAACAATTCTGGTTTTGTATTCCTAATGCCTGGTACATAATAGGTGCTTAATACATGTCTGTTTCCTTCCTTTTGTCATGTATTTGCTTTATCCCTAGTCAGAATTTGAGCCTGCTGGGACTAGGATTTTTTTTTATTCTTTGTATCTGTTGGGCACAAGTGCCTGTCGCATAATATATATTTAATATTAGTTGACTGATAAACTGAGTTAGTATGAAAGGAAAACTCCATAGTGAAAAATAACACCATTTTTGTGGAGTGGAATGGAATATCTCTATGGAATGGAGTTGTGATCTGCTAATATTCTTAGCTTTGATCCTGGGCAAGTCATTTCATTTTATGTGCTTATATGACCTTTAACCTCCAACGGGCCTATGGATTAGATTGTTGGGGAGACTACTTTTACAGATCTAAAAGCAAAAGTTAGCATTGCCTTCAACTATTTAAAAATACGATTCTATGAAGCTCTCAGATTTCATCGGTCGGCCAAATTGGCCAAGAACACACACACACAAAAGGCCCCTTGCTCTAAGACTGACCTGCTTAGTCCAGCTTGCTATGAAATCAATGAGCCTTCTCTTGTTAGAAATGAATGAAGACCTGAATCTCAGGGCCTGAGAGACACGTGTGTGTGTGTGTGTGTGTGTGTGTGAGAGAGAGAGAGAGAGAGAGAGAGAGACAGACAGACAGACAGAGAGGTCTTTTCTATCAGTATAGGTAGCTGAAATCTAGACTCTAGTCAGATAAGAAAATCAGTTTAGTGGGCTCAGCACAGACTGTGGTGCCACAAATAAAGCAGGACTCACTCACTCTGGCATGGTCTGTGTCTCCACAGTAACAGCACAGACTAAAAACTATCACATGGATCCTTGTATTAGCTGGTTTATAAAATAGGGAGACTCACCAACGATTCTCATAGGGAAGGTTTGAGTACATCGGGGCTTGCTTTGTTTCACCCCTTGGCTGTGCAAGTACCAGTATGAGTCTCTACTTACATTCTAGTTCTCTCTTGTATGTAACTAACTGGCTGCAAGACTAAATCATCACTGAAGGAAACTAATCTATGATGAGCACTCCTACTAGTTTTGACTAAATTTCCTAGGCAGGAATTGTAACTTGCTAAATTTTATAGGGCCCTATAGATTGAGAGCTGGGTTCTTGGGACTCCACTATCCTTTATAAAGCTTTCTGAGGAAATCTCTGTGTTTGGGTGCTTTTAGAAGAAGCACTTTTCCTAAGTAAACAATGGAAAATCAATCAACTTATAAACATTTAATAAGTGACTTCTGTTAAGTAATCATGGTATACAACTGGCATTCAAAGGACTAAATTAAAGGTTCCCTGCCTACAGGAAGCTTTCTCTCTGAAGGCCAGTAACACATACACACACACACACACACACACACACACACACACGTACGTGTGTAAATGTATGTATTTTTGTATGTGTATATGTATATATAATGTATAGATATGTATATGTATATACACACCATAAATACTAGTTAATTTGAGGAGGAGACAGTTGGGAAAATTAGGAAAGGTTTCGTATGCTTGAGCAGTTTTGAGGGGGAAAGGAATTCTGAGAAGCAAAAGTGAGGTGAGGGTGCTTTCCAGACTTGGAGGAAAACTGGTACTAAGGTGGGGGATAGAATCACCTATATGAGAGTCACCAAGAGGGCCAGTTTGACTAGTTTGGCTGGAATGTAGGGGGTGGGAAAGACAATGTAAAAATAAGTCTGGAAAGCAGATTGGGCCCGAGTTGTGAAGAGCTTTAAAAGCTCAACAGAGAACAAGGGAGCCATTGGAATTGATTGAGTAAAGAAGTCACATGATCAGACTTGCAGTTAGGAAAATTGTTTTGGTGGTTGTGTGAGTGATGGGTTGGACGTGGGCTTGGAGAATGCAGTTGAGAGGTGATGACGGCTTGAACTAGGCTGTTGGCTGTGTGCTTGGAGAAATGGGGATGGATGGGAGAATATCATGGAGGCAATCTGAGCTTCAGTGTAATTCCCTTATATTAATGTTGCCTCAAGCCAGTTTTTTCTATAGATTATACTGTCAACTTTTATAGTTTTCAGGTTCTTTTGTTCATAGTTAAACAAATACCGCTACGGGGATGAAACCTGCTTCTTTAGCTCATTTGCTCCTCAACATGAAATGCCCTCTCCTATCTTCCCTGCCCATCCAAATTCTGCTCACTCTTCTAAGGCCAGATCAAATTGAACTTCCTTTATGAAATCCCTCATCACTCACAACTAAACTCGTAGCCATCCCCACCTCCTTGGAGTTCACAGCATTTCTTTTCTATGTATTTTACAAAAGTATATTAACTTTTTCTTTTGCTCTTATTTCTTCAACCAGAGCCTAAGATATTTGAAGCAGGAATCTTGTCCCATACTTTGTATCTTTCACAGTGATGCATATATAGAAGGTACTCAATGAAAGTCTGTAGAATGAATGACAAGCAATGATCTGAGTATCTAGTGAACACCAATATCACTGTACTTTCTGGAGAACAGTTTATGCACACATACAAACTTATATCAGTCTTGCTATAACTTCTCGAGAATTACACCCTCAAATTGTATGTGTCCCTTCGTTTACCAGAAATTCAGTGATTTGCAATTTCCTCCAGAAAAAAGTCAAAGCTCTTCAATCTGGCCACATTCAAGGTCGTTTCTTCTCTGACTTCAGCCTCCATTTTCTATCTCCATTAGAAACCTGGGTCTCCAATATGAAATGCAATACCTGTCAAAATTCAAACATGCCTTCATTTTGAGCGGCTACGATAAAGAGAAAGTTCTTCTATAAAATGATTAGCCTGCAATATATAAATATAAACAGACGCATACAACTCGTAGACTTTCGATTGTTCTTCCTTGCTGTGAACATCAGCAGGATTCTAGTCTTTAGCCATGACTTCTATAAAGGAGCATACAGGGCTAAATAGTACAACTAGTTGCACAAGGTTGTCTTTGGGACCTCTTTATATCTTCAAATTAGGAAATGTGCGGTAGTCAATCTTTAAAAAAAAGAAATTCACTCCAAGAATAATCAACACTTGCCACACCGATAGCTATGTAGAGTCAAAGCAATTTTTACAACTGCCTGTAGTGTTGGGGAGAAACCGTAAGTGAATACTATTATAAAATTGGTCTTTTCTGAGAATATAAATAATAAATGTTTACCTTTCACAAGAAACATTTACATTGGACTGGAATCAAATAGTGAAAGGTGAGGCTGAGAATGAATAAAGCTCTATTTTAAAGAAAACTAAGTGAAATGCTAAGTTTTTCTCATATTCTTAAACTGTGCAGTGTTCCCTCTGATCTAAATCAGGTCAACAAATCAATTAATTTTCCTTTACACTGTGATCAAATATTGTTTCACACTGTTAAAATTACTTTACTATCATAACGCCGAGCCTTATGACATTGAGAAATGTTCAGATTTTCTAGCAACTTAGTAAATGATCTTGAAGTTGATGATGAACTTGAGGTCTTTAAGATTTCGATCAGTAAAAATGTAGTATAAATTTGGAGTCAAAATCCTGGCTTTGTATTGACGGTGTCTTGGGGAGAAAAATATGGAACACAAGTTTTTGCAAAGGTGAATGTTGAAAACTATCTTTGCATGTATTTGGAAAAATAAAATACTATTAGTACAGGAATAGTTAGTTGCAGATGTGGAGGCCAGAACTGGGATTTCATTGATATAGCCAACATTTCGATTAGTTTGAATAACAAATCCCATAAAGTGCTCACCTTATTTGAATTTGCGCTACATATCTCCGTTGAATGGAACCAATGACCATATTTTACCTAATTTTAACTTTAAATAGTGTGAATTTGAATCCAAGTTGGAAGAAACTCCTTCTATCACTTTCTGTTTGCTCCTCCCCTGCATGTTTTATGGTCTTAAGAGAGTTACCTAAAATATAGAGAAGTTCACTGACTGGCTCAGTGTCATACAGCCAGGATGGGTCAGAGGTAAAATTCACCCTAGGTTTTCCTGGCTTCAAATCTAGTCCTCTATCTGCTAAACCAAGTTGTCTCTTGTGGGGATGGAAGTATGGGTAGGAAGCTAAATTTTGGATAGAGAAAGAAAAAGGAAGGTTACTTGATTAAATGAAATAAAATTTCTCCAAAACTATTACAATGGTTATTTTCAATATATACTTCCTTATCGATCAATCAATAAGCATTCATTAAACACCTACTTACTACATATCAGGCACTTAGGTAGGTGGTGGGTATACAAAGATAAAAATGGAATTGTGCTCATCCTAAAGGAGGGTTTCATCTTCTCTAGGGGAAAACAGACATACTACATATACATATACAAGCAAATACATGCAAAATGCAAGGTAATGGGAAGAAGAGCAGAAAGCGCCGAGTTCTTACTGAAGACATAGGAGAAAACAACTATGGAATATTCTCTCTATAAGTGGAATTTATAATATTTGGTAGAGTTCGATCATCCCAAACCTTCTTTTTCATTAAAATAAAATGTCAAGGCAGAGAGATCATGCAAAAAGAAGCAAGGTACAGTGGAAAGAGGGAGAGCCTTTGGAGCAGGAATATTTGCATTCAAGTTCCACCTAATAAACCCTGGATGTTAAGTTCTTTAACGCTCCCAATATTCTAGGCACCCAAGACTGTTTAAGTTACAGGCTAACCGGCCATCTGCAATGGGATGAAGAATCTCTATATCAATGAAACCATAGGTCAAACTTCTCCCCTTCCAAAATAAAAAGGGGAGAACTCCACATATTTATTTGCCTGATCTCAATCTATGGAGCCCAAAGCTTTATCCTACTTCGTACAATGTAATAAACATAAGCCCATAAATATATGGCGGCCATGATAACAAATGCTATGTTTCTTTTATTCTGCTAAATAATGGGAAGATATCAGACCATAGGGTTCATTATCTTATCATTTAGGAACCTAAGAGATCATTTTATGTTTCTGTAACAAAACCTTAGCAGGTTGTCCCTCTGTGGGTGCACGGAGGATTCCATCATATAAACAGAAGAACCAGAGGTAAAAAATCTGTTCCGGTGCCTTTAGTACCAAGGTCATTTGTTTTCATTTTTCTTTATTCTCTCATCACCTTAAGTCTGTGCAGCATTTGAGTTTGTTTGTTGAACAAGGCAATTGGATTAAATGACTTGCCCAGGGTGACCCAGTAAGTGACAAGTATCAGAGGGCACATTTAAACTCCGGTCCTCCTGATTCCAGGACTGGTCTCTAACCACCGAGGCCACTTCGCTGCTCCACATCTGACAGTTTTCAAAAAGCTTTTATATTCTTCTTCTCCCCTGCTCTGTAGGCAGCTAGGTGGCACAGTGGATAGAGCTCTGGGCCTGGAGCCAGGAAGACCCAAATTCAAATGTGAGTTTACATACTTCCTGGCTATGTGACCCCCAGCCAAGTCACTTTACCTTTGTTCCTCAGTTTTCTGGTCTATAAAATGGGGATCATAATAGCATTAACCTCTTGAGGTTGTTGTGAGAATCAAATGAGATCATAATTTATAAAGCATTTTAACAGAGGGCCTTGCATACATAAATGTTAGCAGTTATTATTACGGTCCTCATAATGATTACATGAGGCTCCGAAGTGGAGATTATTCCTTTCCTGCAAAAGATCCTGCCGCTTCTGCAAAGAAAATAGCTTTTGTGCCTAAAAGGGACACGCCTTGGACCCAGGATAGCTTGGAATGGCCAAACTTGTACCATCTGTACTTGATGGGCAATTTTAGTGGAGTAATTCAATGACTATATTTTGACTTTGTCTAGACATCCAGAGGCCACAGGACAGTAGAGCATGCTGAATGTAATTAATAATTTCTCGGTGGAAAACGTATGGCATTAGTCACACTTCGTTAGTTCGTTTGGGATAGCTATTGCCAATTCATTTTCGTTTCTATTCCCACTCTCCTAGAAATTGGATAAATATATTCGCAAACTGTACAGTTCCTGGTTGCCAAGAAATAACGGCCAATTATTGTCACAAAATGCAAGCAAAAATGTACAAATGTAATATTCTGTCTTCTCAAAGTACTTCTACAACTATTCTTTCATTTTCTAAAACAATATGTGACTCTGAGAGTCTGTTGGCTTTTGATCGCTCAGCTCAGCAGCTCCTGGAGCAAGGAAGCCTGGCCCTTGATCCCTTCACGTGCTCTGGCTACCTTTTCCGTTTTCAGGAAGCTTTTTCCTAACGCAGTCACCATTTTTCTACAGACTAGTGTCCCTCGGCTGGCTAGACTTACCCCAGCAATGAGCTCCACCAGGACCAGACTGTACCCAGTCAGGGCAAGACAGGGCAGAGAGAGATTGACTTTCGTTTGCAAGTGGGAGCCAGCTTCATCCCCTGCTCATTGGTGGGCGGTACCATGGCCAACCAGATGGCTTGGCCGGTACTTTATCACAGAAACAGAGCATTGAATTGTGGGTGGGTGAGGAAGAAGCGGTATCTGTTCTTTGGAAGCCTACACATTACAGGCCAGGTAAAGGACTCATTTGTTCAATCCCAGCCAAATTTCAGGCATCATTAGTCCAAAGCAGCTCTCTGCTTTTGAGCTCCATAATTAGCTAAGGGAGAAGCAGTCAAATTGAACAAGACATTCTTTGATCTTGATATTCTTGGATTCACTCCCAGGAGAGATGTCTGGCATTCCTTGACTATGAAAAATGGAGAGTCTCCTCTATTGTACCCCACCCTCTGCAGAGGCAATAAAGGCATTTCCACAAATTCACACAAAAGCGCTGAGAAGTATATTTTGAAGTAGAGTTTTTCAGAACAGATGACAACAACAAAAAAATGCCATGGTCATTTCAACTGCCTCCCTAATCTAGCGGAGCCTCTTTATTCCAAATTTAAGTTAGGAGAAAATGGAAAAGAAAGAAAAAACCCTCTGAGGTGTTTTTTTGTTTTAATTATTGAATGATGGGGATGAATCCTGATGATTACAGATGAATATCATGAAGAGCATACAAGTCTCACTTGGCTTTGTATGCTATTTTTCTTATCAGGATTTAAAGAAGGCCACAAATCTAAATCTCTCATCTTAGAAAAACAGTGAAAGCTTTTGTCTGTGAAGTAGAATAGCATGCCCTTATCACCTCACAGATTAGTGAGGAACTCAAGTACTAAAGCAGGGATTCTTAACCTTTTGTGTTTCAGAGAGCCCCTCTGGCAGTCTATACTTCTCAAAATAATATTTGAATGCATAAAATAAATGCATTTACAAAGGAAACCAGTTGTTTTAAAACCCAGTTTTATCAAAGTGTTTTTTAAAGTTTATAAACTCTACGATCAGGACCTTTTACTATAAAACTCTAAGACTATAGAAAATCAGATGCTATCTTGAACTTAACAGTTACATTTCTAAGGTTATTCCCATGCATCTAAAGTGAGATGTGCTGGTAAATGTTTAACAGCCAGCTGGGGGGTAAGAGGATGTATCCACAACATACTTTTTAAAGTTTAACATGAATTACTAACATTTTCTTCATGCCTTTCCAAAGTCTAGAAAATCAATAGAACAATAATGAAGCTAAAAATCATTTCCTCTTTACTTAATTCTAAGGAGTTTGTCAATTCCAAAGAGTAAATGTTGACAATGAAAATTTAACAACTGGCCCTCTGGTTCAGCAGGCTCCTGCATACCTCCTGTCTAAGTGTACAGATGCAGTTGGAACATATCCTGATGTGAAATTGACCTTCTTAGGCTTCCCTGACAAATGAGGGTCCTATTAAATCTTTTATACAACTTTGATCTGGGGAACACGTTTTCTTTACCTAGAATGATTGAACTCAGTGAAAATGAAGAAGGGAGAAACAAAAACTAAGTGAGAATTTTTATCTGTTCCATTTGATTGTGGGAAAGATTGAGGATGTCAGCCACTCCATGGAAACTGCATTCATCTTTGGTCTAGGATGTACTTTTTAAGCTCATGTAAATTTGATGATGTGGGGCTGGCTGTGGCACACCAACAGTGCCTGCTCCCAGGGAGGCTGAGGTTGGTGGCTCTCTGCAGCTTAGGTGTTTCAAGCTGTAGTGGGCTAAAGAGTCTGACTTCTGCAATAATTAAGCCTGGCAACACTAGGCCGAGTCGTTGGGATTTGGTTTGGGATGGTGAGAAGGGCAGGCTATAGAGCGATCAACCGGCCCATGTTGTAAACAAAGTAGTAGGACTGGATCTGTAAGTAGTCATTGCACTTCCTGCCAGGGCAAGATAGGAAGATCAAGCCTGTTTTTAAATTAAACTGAAAAAAATGTGACCATGTATAAAATAATCACCTTTTTAAAAACTTATTTGAACTTCAAGAGCACAGGATGATCAGTTAAAAACAAAGTCAAAACAGGACAAAAATTCCGTAATGTCCAAGCAGTATAGAATTACATGGAACTTGGACTGATGGGGATGGGGTGAGAAATTAGTTCGAATCAGGGGAAAGTCTGAGCTCCTGAAGTTTTTCTGGATTTTTTGTTTTGTTTTGAGGCAAATGGGGAATGGCACACTAGTGAGTGTTAAGTAGCTGAGGCCACATTTGGACTCAGGTCCTCCTGACTTGAAGACCAGTACTTTATCCATTATGTTATTTAGCTACCCCCTTGGAACTTAATAAAAATAAAATCATACCACATACGCCTGAGACGAACTAAGTTAACAAAGCGTTGCCATGTACAAAAGACAATCCATTCCGCATGGAGTAGGCCAAGCATCCTCCCAAAGTACCAGATACCGTTTCTATCACGAGTAAGAAAGACAGTCATAGGGGCAGAAAGAGAAAGTCGCTGGCTATTTAAAAATGTGGACATCTAAATAGGTTGAAGGTCTAAGGCTGCGCTGCACTTCTGCTTGTCTGTTTTGGAGGTTGAAAGTCACTGAACATTTTTTTCTTTCCTTCCCCCCCCCCCCATTTCTGATTTTTATTAACAACCTATGTGAAGCTATTATAATTCTCTGCAATGTTTTCTCTTTTCCCTTCTAATATATGCTGGTTTTTATTTTAACTAGTTGATGTTTTAATTCAGATATTGCTTCCACATATTTTTTTTTTCAATGAGTATTTGGAAGTAGGCAAGGGAGGGGGAAAAGTATGTATCTTCTGTATAAAAAGATTTGAGTACATTTACATGAAAGCAACTGAATCATTTATCCAAGGGAAGATGAATTCGCATAGATTAGAATTCGAGACAATATGTACCCTATTAAGCAACCAAAATATCCATCCTTCAATAGTCTTTAAGTGGTTTAGAGACCAGAGGGCGCAACTGGCTGCTCTCTTCTGTCCCTTTCAGCTCTAGGAGCCCATGAAATCACTCCGATTCTTATCTGCCACACCGCTGGGGCCATCCTCTTGTTCTAGTCGAACCTTCAAAGAAAAATCATAAGAAATAACTGAACAGTGACGATCCTTCTGTTAACCTATGTATCCTGGAATTCTGTAAAATCTCAGCAGTAGCAGGACCAGAAGTTGCACTTTAGCAAAGAGTTTCCCCCAAGAGCAGCCAGCTTCCCTCAGCAGGACTGGTGTAATAGGAATGCCCCCTCCACTTGCTGACAGCATCAACCTTCCACAAGGCCCCTTTATTTGTACTGCTTGTCATCAGTCCTTCTCCGAGTGAAGGGAAAGCTCCGAAAATTGGCCACGGCCTAACTGTTCCAGCAAATCATGTTTCCAAATAGCAATAAAAATGTCAAACTGCATTAGACTCAAAGGAAACACATTCTGCTGCTTTTCTTTCTTCTTACAATTCCCGTTTTGCCAGACATACTGGAACCCAGAGATGTTAAAAAGAAGCCTTAAAAAATAAAACAAAGGCAGAAGGCTCTGTCATGATTTGAGAGAGAAAAGGTATCGGTAAATTCTGCCATTTATCTATGCCCTCCAAAATTGAGCCCAAGGGACTCAATTTCTTATTTTAGCATCAAAAGATAGATCTTTTGTAGAGTTTAACAAATGTCGTGGCTTCAAGAAATAGCTTTTCCTGAAAAGGACAGCGTCTGGCAAAGAAAATAACCAATAACCTTTTCAAAGAAGCTGTTTGACCAAGGAAATGGACATACCATGTGAAGGCCTGCCAAGCTGGGCTACCTAAATTCCTTTCCTTGTCTGTTTTTCCATGGCAGGAGCTAAGAATGGAATGATTAGGGCAGCAGCTTGTAATCTTTTTATTTCCTCAGTGTAGGAATGGTTTTTAAGAAGCTTTTCAAAGGTCTCAATCCCGGGGTCTCAGTGATCATCCCTGGCTGACAGCAAAGCATAGTAATTTTGAAATGCTTTTTTTTTGGGGGGGTGGGGGTGGAGATAAGCCAACTTGGCTACAGGAGACCCATGGATATTTAGTAAGATTGTGCCTCCTCGGGAAGATGAGGCACAAGGTGATTAACTGCTCCCTCCCTGCAGACATACAGCAAACACTCTAAATGTGGCCTCACCAGCCAATCTGAGGAAGGAGCAGCATACCCCAAGCAAGATCACAAGCTCAGCTCTGCCATGTCAGGCATAATCTTAGACAAGTCACTTCCCTGATTGCTGCTTGAGGTTCTTTTTCTGGACAGGGACCTCTCTAGCCAACTTCATCTCAGACAAAGCAATCCCATGATCCAGGACCTAAAGATGTCAGACCATGAGCAAACAATGTTGTCACAGAGTTAAAAGCAATCGCTGGAAACAGGGAGGGAGGTGCCAAGCATTTTATCAGATGAACTTCTAGAGAAGGCTGGGGCACTACTCAAGAAACTTCCATTTTTGATCTCAGTGATTAGATCAATGTCATCTGCAAACTTACAAATATCACTAGTACTAGAACACAGACAAGTGTGTGTGTGTGTGTGTGTGTGTGTGTGTGTGTGCACATCACTCAATTGAGTCATTCAGTCAATACTCACCAAAGACCTAAAACTTGTTGTAGGCGTAGCACCGTGGTATGGTCCCTGCCCTCAGGAAGTTTCCGGGCTAATTTAGGAGAGAAAATAGACACACACACAAAAGTAAACAAGAATAAAGGATTTGGAACAGCTAAGTGGCGCAGTGGGTAGAACGCCAGCCCTGAAGTCAGGAGGACCTGAGTTCAAATCTGGTCTCAGACACTTAACACACACTTCCTAGTTGTGTGACCCTGGGCAAATTACTTAACTCCAACTGCCTCAGCAAAAAAATAAATAAATAAAGGATATGAGGTGAGAGAGACTGTCAAGTTGACAAGAATACTGACGTGCTGACATATATAAATAACTTTGATGATGGTGGTTTTCTCCATGGTTAATAGTAAAACTGCAAAAGGGAGGGCTTTTGGGGATGGGGCAAGAGAAAAATGAATTCTATTCTGACATGCTGAGTTTGAGATATCTCATGTGAGAGAGAGGTTAGGATGAGATGAGAAGATCTGAGAATCAGGTATAGGGAAAGAATAACTGAATTCATAAAAGCTGAAGAGATTTAAGCTGGCTCCTTTGCTTAGAAATAATTCTCTGCTCATCTCCACTTCTTCAAATCCTTTCATGAAGAACTCTGGGAGATGACTAAAAACCATTACATTGAACTCCCAATCCCTATATTTATGCCCACCTGCATTTTGGATTTCCTTCACAAGCTAATTGTACAATATTTCAGAGTCTGATTCTTTTTGTACAGCAAAATAACGTTTTGGTCATGTATACTTATTGTGTATCTAATTTATATTTTAATATATTTAACATCTACTGGTCATCCTGCCATCTAGGGGAGGGGGTGGGGGGGTAAGAGGGTGAAAAATTGGAACAAGAGGTTTGGCAATTGTTAATGCTGTAAAGTTACCCATGTATATATCCTGTAAATAAAAGGCTATTAAATAAATAAATAAATAAATAAATAAAAATCCTTTCATGGCCCAGTCCTCGAGCTATTTCCTGTGGAAGACAGAAGTGTTATTCTTCAAGCTCAAATGAGTTTGTATATCCTTATGTTTTTAGTCCCAGTAGAATGTCAAGTCCTGGAGGACAAGAATCAGTCTTTAGTTTTGTCCTTATATGCTTAGTACTTTGCGCATAGCATATACTTAATAAATGCTTCTTGGGAAGGGGAAGATGAGATTTAACTTTGGGAACAAGAAAAAGACATGTTGAAAGTGCCAGGGAAGCCTTTGATAAAGAACTTCTCGGTTTGCAAAGCACTTCACTAATATCTCACTCTGTTATTTATCTCATTTACTCTATGCTATATCTATTAATGCTTATTGGTGTCTATAGACACCATCAATGAGGCTGTTCAGCTCTTTCCTTGATCTTTGCATAGAAGGAAAGGCTAAAACAAACAGCCGAGCCACAGGCTCATTCCAGACTCACTTTTCCCAAAGACTTTTGCTTCCCAGTTATCATTTTATGCCAAGGCAAAGTGTTCCTTTCTGCATACTGTGGATCTTAATAAAATTTAGGCAGAAAGGTGAGAGAGTACAAGAAATGGATTCAGGAAGTCCTGAGTTCAAATCAAGCCTCAGACACATACTGGCTTGTGTGAGCCTGTCACACCAATCAGGTATCCCATTTGTCTCATTGTATTCAGCTATAGAATGGGGATAATAATAGCACCTACCTCCCCACATTGATGTTAGGATCAATGAAATACTAATTATAAAGCACTTAGCACAATGGCTGGTACATAGTAAAGGCTATCTAAATGTTACCTGTTACTATTAAGAAAATTAAGGCTGGTGGCTAAATGGATAGAGTAGTGGACCAGAGGCAGGAAGACCCGAGTTCAAATCCAGCCTTAGACATTTAGTATCTGTGTGATGCTGGGTAAGTCACCTTAATTCTATTTGCCTCAGTTTACGTATCTGTGAAACAGGGATAATAATAGCACCTACTGCTCAGGATTGTTGTGTGCTTTATAAACCTTTAAGTGGTATAAGTGCTACATATTATTATTAAAGAAGATTCAGAAAAATGTGTACCCATCTTTATAAATAAAAACTAATAACAGAACAACAACAACAAACCCGGCACTGATATTAGCAGGAGATGTCTCTGGTATATTTGGAAACACACTGAAAAAATGTGGCTCCCTAAATCCGAAAAATCCAATTGAATCTACTTGTAGCACTAACAACTTTTCTGCTGATGTTAAGCACAACACCAGAGCTCGGTAGATCTGGCAGATGAAATAGAGCATGGGGAACATTGATGAAATGCTTTAATTACAGGCATCCCTTCACCCTCCATGAATCCTTTCTGGAATGGCCAGTAATGGTCAGAAAGATTTTCTTGCATCTTTTACCTGCTATGCAGATCAGGCAAGATTTCTATATTCACACTCTAGAATTATTCATTTTCCCATTAGTAATAAATTATAATTTTAAACCAACTAACAAAAACAATACACGCAGAATAAGATGCTGATAGGTGAGACCGAGGGAATACAAGTTCTTAAGCATACTGATGATGCTTACCAATGCAAGGTCCAATCACAGTACGGATACCTCTTCCGGGCTTCTGGTAAAATGGCGAAGAGAGGAGTGTAAAGGCCCAGCTTCTCTTCATCCTGTCAAAAAAAAAGAAAGAAACGTGGCAAAGAAATTAAAAAACCAACAAAAAGAGGGAGACAGGGAAATCCTCACAGAGACAACCTTTCAGGGAAAACGAAACTAAATAACAGAGACGGAAGACATTTTCAGATGGCTCTCTTCAAAAAGATTTCCCCCGAAACAAAGACAGGTTATGTGCAGAGTTCTCCCTGAGGTGGAGGTGGCCCTCGTCCTCCAGGAGGTGACCGGTCTCATTTATGAGACAAAATATACACACATGAAAATGTGACTAGCTGATGGCAACATTGCAAGAGATCAGAAAGCAGTATGTGCCCAGGGTTCAGAAAAATGGCCACATAGAGGTATAGAGGCATACACGGCCAAACCCCAAGAAAACTGCAAGAAGCCCATTAGTTAATAAAGTATTAATTGGGAGATTAATAAAAAGGATTCAAGAAAGCAATAAAGAGACAATTAACGGTCTTACACTCTTCAAGAGAAAGGCAAAAGGCCAAAAGAATCACTGACTTTGGACAGTGACAAAATGTGAAAAAATTATCAGATCCTTGTGAAAATCTAGGACCCCAAAATGCTGAGATGGAACAAGATGGGGAAGTAGCACTACTGGACCACTTAGGACAGGCCTTTATAAGCCAAAGTAACCAAAATGGTGTCCAATGATTAAAAAATGGCTGATGGAAGCTGGGTATACCATATCTTTTTTCTTATCTTTTGCTTTTTTATATCACCTTTCTGTCTAAATATATCACATTCCCCTTCCCAGAAAGATCCCCTTGTAAGAAAGAAAAGGGAAAAAGGAAGCAGGTGGATACAAGTATCCTATAGGTGGATATGCTTTGCCTCAATCAATCCAAGCTCAAAATGACTTCTAAATTTACATTGTCCATGGCAGTAACCACGGACACCTCTGACTAATTTCTCCTGGCAACACTGATACACCATTGGGATGAGATCTTCAACTTGGATAGTAGATGCCTTTACATTCTGGGAGGGAGGCACTAGAGCTGTTGAGGGTCCCCATTTTATAGATCAGGAAATTGAGGCCCATAGACATTAAGTGCTTGGTTATGGTCACGGGGCAACAAAGTGTGCAAGGATGGATTTAAATCCAGGTCATTTCCTGCCCTCTTCCTCTATAACTCTGCAAAATAATGATTAAGACTAGAAATCTAAGCCTTTAGAAAGATAGAACTTGAAGGAAACAGAGTCATCCAGTGCAACCCTTCCTGTCCTACCCCACCCCACATTTTATAGATAAGGGAGAGGGAGAGAAGGAGGAAGAAAGAGGGAGAGACAGACAGAGACAGAGGGAGGGAGGGAGGGAGAGAGAGAAGAGAAGAGAAGAGAAGAGAAGAGAAGAGAAGAGAAGAGAAGAGAAGAGAAGAAGAGAGAGACAGACAGACATAGGAATACAGACACAAAGAGGAAGAGGGAGAGAGAGAGGGAAGGAGGGAGGAAGAGGGTGGAGGGAGAGACAGAAAGAGAGACGGGGGCAGGGGGGGGGGAGAGACAGTGAAAGAGAGAGAGAAATGAGAGAAGGATTTGTCACAAGCACATAGGTAGTAAATGGCAGAGCCAGGATTCACACCAAGGTAAGCTCTCATGTTGAATCCAGCCCTTGTTTCCACTGTGCCCCAATGCTAGCCCTCTCCAAGAGCACCATCTTCTCTGCTACTGTCCCAGTCATGTTGGAAGCATATGTTGATGACATTAGTGTTTGTTGTCTTCTTTTATAGAAAACATCTCATTAGTCCATTCAAACCCAAACCATTATTGAAGTACTTGGTCAGTTCCCAAATGCATTTAGGAGTGCTCTTATAGGCTTCTATCCTTGCCTAGAAGACAAGGAAACAGAAGCATGCACCTGTGGTCTAGTGCTTATTTTTTCCTAAGCTCTAAATGTGTGCATAGAACTCATAGTGCTTCAGTAATTGGGTCCACTAAAATCTTTATTCACTAAAGACCAGAATTTCACAGTGCTTAAACTGGGATGTTTATACTCATTCTGGCCTTTTGGGTTTTTTGGAGAGGAACCCTTTCTTCATATACAAAACACACAGAAGAGCTCCCTCCAGAGAAAACCACATTAAGCTCATCTGGACTTGATGGGAATGAATACTAGCATTTTTCATCTCATTAAAATACAGTTGCCAATAGACACATCTCTGAAATGATGCTCATTATCTTGCATCAAACATTGGTGTACGTGCCATTTGGGAAAACCAGGAGGTTTGTGACAATATATTTTAGATAATGGAATTAATAGTAAAATAAACCTGGAAAATGCAGTATTCTTATTAATAAGTGTTGACAAAACCATTTGTATTTGAGAAATATGACTAAGAATGTCTTTTTGGTGAGCTACAAAAATACAAAGTGGGAAATTGCTGACAGTACCAGATAGAAATGGAAGGCAACATGACTTACTGAAGGCTGCTCTTATTTTCATCCAAGCCCAAATCTCCCCTGACCTGACTCATTTTCCACTGAAGGCCTTTCTTTGTAGGTGAAATTAATGGTATCCAAGAGCTTTTTCATTGTTCTTCTCCAGCAGATACACACACACACACACACACACACATACACAAACACATACATACTCTCACTCTCTTCTCTCTCTCCTTCTCCTGCTCTCTTGAATATATATCTATATCTCCCTCTCTGCTTTTCTGTCTGTGTCGTTTTCGATGTGTGTCTGTCTCCTGCTGTTTACTCTCTATCTTCCTTTCTCTTCTGCTCTCTATTTCTGGTTCTCTTCCCTGCTCTCTCTATGTGTCTCTATTATCTCTGTCTTTGTCTCCTGCCGTCTCTTGCTCTCTATCTTTTTCTCTCTGTATTTGTGTATGTATGTATACATATGTCTGTTGAGTCTGTTCTATGTTTGTTTCTCTCTCTATATATGTAATCTATCTCTTCCCCTCTCTCTCTTCTTCTCAGAGACATACATAAACATAAAATAAACATAAACATAAACATACATAAATCTAGCTCTGTCTCTGTCTCCCTATCTGGGTTCTTTTCTGCTCTCTTGAGTCTACACTTTACCTTTCTAGTTGATCTGATTATTGCCATCCTCCATGCAAAGGCTGCTCCCATTGAATCTGCTCTCTTGCTTCCCCGCTTCCATCTGCGCCGACAATCATTTATCGTGAATGACAACAGTTAAGAGATGGCCAATTCATCTACATTCTACAAGGGCAGAAGCTGTTTTAAAGTTTGTTTTGTTTTTTTGTCTTCATGTCCCCAGTGCCTAGATTAGAGTTGGCACTTCTAGGGAAATAGCCCATCTATATAATGGTCCTTTTCTACACAGATAATCAATTTGATGAAAAACAAAACAAAACACAATTTCTGAAATAAACCAAACGTTAATATTGGACTCAGAGTCAAGATGACTGGATTCTCTCCCTAACCATGACGTAAACTAGTGGGGCTGCCTGAGACCAATTCTCAATGACATTTTTACTTGACTCTTCCATATTGAGAAGTTTTATAGTATGCTCCCTCCCTGTCCTCCACGTAAGTTTGATGCCTCAGCAAACATTATACAAATATCAACTGTTTCTACAATCCAGTATGTGGTGATGAGATATTACAAATAATATAGTACAAACAAGAAATACAAACAATACAAAGAAAAATACAGCAAGTCTATATAAATGTTAGCTATTCATATATAGTAACATAGAGTGATAAATACAATAAAATTGGGATATTATAAAGACACAGGAGGAATAAAACATTACTGTCCTATGAGTAGCAAAAGGCAGGTTCTTTGTGAGGACTCACCTCAAGTTCAAAATGTCCGAATTCATCACTGAGGAAGACACTGCTGATTCCTTTTTCCAGTGGAACAGGAAGTATATAAAAGACGGCTGGTGAAGGAAAAAAACAAGTTGACTTTTTCTTTTGCTCAGTTGTAGAGCTAACTTTGTACTAATCCATCTCCATTCTCCTGCCAAGTTCCCTTTGAGGCGAACAGGACAAATCAGAAGGATGATCGCCAAGAGTGAGAGATAAGCTTTATTGCTCCAATTAATTAGTTTAAGCTTTCATTACTCCAGTGGAACTGCAACCTTAATAATATGGTCATTTCCCGCCCTGGCATGGATTATCAATTCAGGTATGCCACGGCCACCTCTAAATTTTTGTTAAGAGACCTGATCAACATGCTAAGGCCTTCTGCTGCATCTATGACCATTCTGTGGGTTTTAGTGCAGGACTGAGGCTGTATCCTCACTCTCACAGGATGACCTACTCAGCTCCTGGGTGAGAGGCCTTATTCCAATTTTTGTCTTTAGCTCATCAAGGGAATTAAACAGCCGTCTAGTTATATCCATCGTTTCTTCCTTGGCCTTTGAAAGGTCTCCCACAGCACTGATTCTTCAGAGATCGGGATGCTCCATGATTTGAGAATGATGGTGCTAAAAAAGAGGGCATCGTGCACCAGGGAGAAACTTAGATGTGGTTTATAAAGAGCTTAAATCTGTCATCTTTGTCTCGTGAGCCCTTATGCACTGACCACATGAATTACTTGATCCCAGACACTCAAGACAGATTGTCTTGGTGACTGAATACAATGCCTTGATAGTATCTAGGAATAGGAACCTGATTATTGAACTGATAGAACAAGTTTCCAAAATGTCATGGGACATCTATGAATTATTACATATACTAAGTGAACTCCCTATGTTAGCAGTTCGATAACCTCAAAATGGCTTCTAGGGAATCAATAAGAAGATACCTACATTTTACCAATCTAATTGTCTCCCCCATTAGAATGTAAACTCCTTCAGAGTAGGAGCTATCTTGCATTTGCATTTGTACCCTTAGAACTTGGCACATGGTAGGCACTTAATAAATGCTTTATTCATTCACTGAGCATCCCTTTCTTGTGTCACACATGATATGTGCCACCATCTACAGAGATGTCAGGGTTTCCTAAGTATTATATTATAAATGACAGACATCCGTTGTTAATATAGTTGTGAAGAATTCTATTTCCTATTAATTATTGCTAAAGTTCTTTCTAAGAAAGACAAGTGCAAACAACATGAAAAGTATGAAAGCGCATTGTTCTTTTTCGAGATAGTCTTCTCATGATGAATTTTCTCATATGACATTTTTAGAGAGACCTAATGTCTTAGAGAAGAATTCAAAAAATAGTAAATTAATGATCTACTAAGCCGGACGTGTCTAAAACTGGATTTGGTGGAGGAATGCACTAAACTTTCTTGACTACCTGCTGAGGTTAACAAGTGAGCTTGTGAATGTAGCAAATGGATGTATATTCAATGTGACAGAAATATTGCCAGGGAAACTTGACATTTCCAAAGAATTCTGAAACCGAAACACTTAGTGAATGCCTGTTGGAAGTTAGCATTTAAAGGTCTTTGGGATGTCAGAGAAAAAATTAAAAAGAGCCTTCAATTGTCTCATCCCAGGAAACAAAAATAATGAGAGAAAATCTCATGTTTTTTTCCCCATAAAAACTTAGGTTAAAAATAGTGTTGAGAATGTTGAATCATGGCTGGGATGATATTCGACCTGTGAATTGGTTATAGACATATACATATAGACATACATGTGCATATGCACACAGTGGGCATTTATGTTGGGGATTTGGGACGCTACCACGAAGGGTGGAATTATGATTAAGTGTTCAGAATTTCTCAGGCTGCTTTTTTTGGGCTCTCCCAAACACACTTGTCCTTTTTAAAAATTAAAAATAACAAAGCGAAAACCTTAGAATTCACATGTGGCTGGGTGTCTGGAGCATTCTAGTACCATGACCTCAGCTGATGTCATTTTGGCCCCCTGTAACCTGTAACTGTTCTACTTTATCATAACACCTTTACGGATTGTGCATTAACTCAATTGGTATAGCACCTGAAATGCTGAACTGCATTTGGGAAATTGTACAATAAGTGTAGGCACCCCCAATTTTGACTCTTCTTAGACTAAAGATGTTCTATCACTAGCATTTACATAACATTTTAAAAACATATATGGGCCTTTGAGTTAGGCAGCTAATTGGGGATTATTGAAATTGCTAAACACTTTCCCCAAAGCAATCTGTTCTTAATCACCATCTCCTATTCATTGCTGGGGCCAACTTGTGTCCCTTTACAATGCTCCTTTCCCTGATCTCTGTCCCTGACGGATTAACTGATTGCTCTTGAGTTCCGACTTAAGATCATAACTTAGGCAACATACATTCTTCAGCACAATCCTTTTTCCACTCCTGGTTTCTTTTTAATACGATCACATTAAAGTCAACTTAAACGTATACCCTCTAAGTATGTCCCTAACAAAGATACACTTCTCAAGAGTTACACATAACAGTTTCTCACATAGGGATATCAACATATAATCTTTAAATCTTTAAACAACACAGGTTTTTTCCCTTACCTTTTTATCTTCTTATGATTATCTTGAGTTCCGTATTTGAAGATCAAATTTTCTGTTCAGTTCTGGTCTTTTCAACAAAAATAGTTGAAAACCCCCTATTCCATTGAATGTCCATCTTTTTCTCCGAAAGATAATGCTTAGTTTTGCTGGGTAGTTGATTCTAGGTCTCAATTCAAGCTCCTTTACCCTCTGGAATATCATATTTCAGGCTCTTTGATCCTTTAGAGTAGAAACTAGTAGGTCCTGGGTAATCCTGATTGTGGCTCCTAGAAATTTGAATTCTTGTTTTCTGGCTGCTTTTTCTCCTTGATGGGATAATTCTGGAGGTTAGCTACCATATTCCTTGGAGTTTTCATTTTGGGGTCTCTTTGTAGATGATTGATGGATTCTTTCAATTGCTATTTTATCTTCTGGTCCTAAGATATCAGGGCAGTATTCCTTGACAATTTCTTGAAAGATATTGTTCAGGTTCTTTTTTATCATGGTTTTCAGGTAGTCCAATAATTCTTAGATTCTCTCCTAGATCTATTTTCCAAGTCATTTGATTTTTTATGTGGGTATTTTACATTTTCTTCTATTTTTCTTCTAAAATTTCTTCTATTTTTCAGTTTTCATTTTTAGTTTTTTGACTGATTCTTGACGCTTCATGGAGTCATTCACTTCCATTTGCCCAATTCTAATTTTTACTGAATTATTTTCTTTGGCTAGCTTTTGCATTTGACCAATTGTACTTTAAAGGAGCTGTTTTCTTAATTGGATTCCCACCCCCCATTTCAATAATTCTATTCTTAAGGAGTTATCCTCTTTTTCCATTTTGCCAAAATTTGTTTTTTAAGAAGTGCTTTCCTTTAGCGTATTTTTCCCATTTCATCATAATGTGGATTTTAAACAGATTAGTGGCACGTTCAGGCCCCTGCACCTTGAACTCAATAAGGAAAGCCTAGAAGCATCATCAGCCACCAACTGAGATTGGCATAAAGGATGATTTTTCTTTATCACCTGTAGCCTGCCCCCACTGCCCAGAGCACCAATAGCAACAGAAAGGAAAAGGGGCCTCTGGGGCTCAACTGCAGCTCTGCTTCTCTCCAGTCATCTACCGTGGCCTCAGACTCAGGGACTTGAACATGATGTCACTAGCATCCAAAATCAGGTCTCCTAAGGTGAGAATCCATCAAAGGAAAAGAAAAATGAAGGCTGATCCAGAACTGGAGTGGCAAGGGTTAAGCAGATGGAACTAAATAAAGGCTGTTCGTAGATGAAGGCCAACATTTGCTATAACCTGGCAGGGTCTAAGCCAGCTAATGGTGAGCCCAAACAGTTTCTAGGCCCAAACTCCTGAAGCAGAAGTGGTAGCAGGAAGAAGAAACGGACATAGCCTTGATCCTTAGGGCCCTGTCATTAGCAAACAAACAGAGAGTGCAAAGGTGAAGCAAGGGAAAGTATCTAGAATTACTACTGGAGCAATAATTGGCTTCTTATCCGGCAAGAGTAAACAGAAAGGCAAAGCAAAGAAGGCTCTCTCTTAGCCAGAGCCATCACAATCTTAACTACAAATTCAACATCAGCACAGATGCCAAAGAACCATGAAGTAAACCCTGGTGACGTGGCTGGGAACACTCACTGGAAGGAGAAAATGAACCGATTATCTAGCCCCTCTGCTGAAGAAGAAAGAAAGATTTTAAGGAAATAATCGTAGCCATTGACTGAAATGGCATCTCAGTGTTCTCAGGTACAAAGTCATGCTGTTGCAGCAGGAGGAAATGAAAGGGACCATAATGTCAAGAAAGCAGATGATATGGGATATTGATGACCACTATGGCAAAAGGAGGCAGTGCATAGTTAGTTCTACTGCCTATGAAGAACTTCTTAAATCTGTGGTCAGTGTCAATTCTGGGCTCTGGATGGGCCATATGGGTTTCAGAAATTCAATGGAATTCCTTCAACCCCCAAACTGCTTCAGGATCCCCTGATGGCAATCCCTCAACCACCCCAACCTCTCAAGACTGCCAATAGAACCTAGCTCTAAAAGCATCTCCATACTTCCCAAAGTCCCAACCTGATCTCTAGCTCTCTCCAGATTCCACCAGGAATCTCATCCTTCCAAGAAAGGAATCTAAATACCCACAAGCACCCTCCTCCAAGTCTTGCCATGAACCCTCCCACTGAACCCTAAGGACAACTAGATCTTTGAACATATTCTGCAGCTAAACTTTTTTAATATGAGTAATCTCCCCCAACTGGAATAGGAGTTCAGACTACAGAGCCTTTATCTTGGTGTTACTGGAACTTAGCACAGGGTCTGGCACAAATTAAGTGCTTAGTAAGTTCTATTCCACTGGATCGCATACATAAATCTGGGAGTAATCTGCACAAGGATAATTAAACCCATGTGAGTGATGAACTAACCAAGTGAGTGAGTATAGAGCCCAATCTCAGAAGATAGCTACAGCGGGAAAACAAGATATGGAAAAAGTTGCAAAGGATGCTGAGGATTGATCAGGCAGGTAGGAGGACAACCAGGAAGAGAGGGTGATGAGTAGCATGAAATGCACCAGAGAGGTAAAGACAGATGAAGACCAAAGAAAGGCCTTTCGATTTGGCAATTAGTAAATTTGCAGGAAGCAGTTTTATTTAAGTCAAAAAGTGGGAAGCAAGAGTTTTTATAGGGGAAATTGAAGATTGGAGCAGGTTCATCTGAGTTGCTTCCCATTCACTTCTGTGTATGTGTGATTTTAATCTCTCTGAGGGATATTACAAAGGTAGCTGCATAATTTTTTATAATAACTTTTTATTGACAGAACCCATGCCAGGGTAATTTTTTACAACATTATCCCTTGCACTCACTTCTGTTCCGATTTTTCCCCTCTCTCCCTCCACCCCCTCCCCTAGATGGCAAACAGTCCTATATATGTTGAATATGTCCTAGATACAATGTATGTGTGCAGAACCAAACAGTTCTCTTGTTGCACAGGGAGAATTGGATTCAGAAGGTAAAAATAACCCAGGAAGAAAAACAAAAATGCAAACAGTTTACATTCATTTCCCAGTGTTCTTTCTTTGGGTGTAGCTGCTTCTGTCCATCCTTGATCAATTGAAACTCAGTTGGATCTTGTCTTTGTTGAAGAAATCCACTTCCATCAGAATACATCCTCATACAGTATCGTTGTTGATGTATATAGTGATCTCCTGGTCCTGCTCACTTCACTCAGCATCAGTTCATCTAAGTCTCTCCAAGCCTCTCTGTATTCATCCTGCTGGTCATTTCTTATAGAACAATAATATTCCATAACATTCATATACCACAATTTACCCAGCCATTCTCCAATTGATGGGCATCCATTCATTTTCCAGCTTCTAGCCACTACAAAGAGAGCCGCCACAAACATTTTGGCACATACTGGTCCCTTTCCCTTCTTTAGTATCTCCTTGGGGTATAAGCCTAGTAGAAACACTGCTGGGTCAAAGGATATGTACAGCTTGATAACTTTTGGGGTATAATTCCAGATTGCTCTCCAGAATGGTTGGATTCATTCACAACTCCACCAACAATGCATCAGTGTCCCAGTTTTCCCACATCCTCTCCAACATTCATCATTATTTTTTCCTGTCATCTTAGCCAATCTGACAGGTGTGTAATGGTATCTCAGAGTTGTCTTAATTTGCGTTTCTCTGATTAATAGTGATTTGGAACACTCTTTCATATGAGTGGTAATAGTTTCAATTTCATCATCTGAAAATTGTCTGTTCATATCCTTTGACCATTTATCAATTGGAGAATGGCTTGGTTTCTTATAAATTAGAGTCAGTTCTCTATATTTTGGAAATGAGGCCTTTCTCAGAACCTTTAACTGTGAAGATGTTTTCCCAGTTTGTTGCTTCCCTTCTAATCTTGTCTGTATTCGTTTTGTTTGTACAAAAGCTTTTTAATTTGATGTAATCAAAATTTTCTATTTTGTGATCAAAAATGGTCTCTAGTTCGTCTTTGGTCACAAATTCCCCCTCCACAAGTCTGACAGGTAAACTGTCCTATGTTCCTCTAATTTATTTATCATCTCATTCTTTCTGCCTAAATCAGGGACCCATTTTGATCTTATCTTGGTGTACGGTGTTAAGTGTGGGTCCATGCCTAATTTCTGCCATACTAATTTCCAGTTATCCCAGCAGTTGGTAGCTGCATAATTTAACTTCTAAAATATTCAGAGATTAATTTAAGATGCAGCTGACAGCAAATCTTCTCAGGGCATGGCCTATGAATTATTTGGATCTAACCCTTGTTTAACATAAAAGAGAAAAATCCCCAAAGACTGGGCTTTTGGTGCCAGTTTTTTTGATTTTCTATATGTATTTAGTCAATGACTTAGTTTGCTCTGCCTCAGAGGGGAAAGGGGAGCAGCTATGAAGAAAGCGCATGTGAGTTTCCTTGAACAAGGGCAGGACCACTCATTAAATGGAGTTTTTCAGAGGGGCAGTCAGGCAAAGGAAAGGCAGCCTTCGTCCATCAGGGAAGCTTGCACGTCATGGCATTCCTGCCCTGATGTCATGGTCCTTTTCAAGACGGAAGGACAGACAACAGCAGCAATACCCTCCCACATGATTTCTGGTCAGGCTGAAACCCTGAGATTTCTAGGAGCATGCAGAAAGAAAAGCTACAGGGGAACACTAACTGGAAATGAGGCCTTAAGTGAGGATTCAGACCAGGGGGCAAGGGGAGCAGATCTCCAAGAACCAGAAACAGAGAGAGAAAAAACCCTCTCCATTCTCTGCAAACAGATATCTCAACAAGAGCACCATGGTCAGAGCCAGTCAGTGAAGGAATGATTGAAGCAGAAGAAAGGAGAGAGCAGGGTTGGGCTAGGAACCAAATTATCAAGGATCACAATGCTACACCTTTCCCAAATCATCACAATCTAAGCAAGAAACTCAGCAATAGCAGTCTTGCAGAAGTTATGGTTGTCAGTGAACACTGGGAGGAAGGGACCGGGTTAACAAATAGGACCCTTCTACCAATTAATCATGATCATAGCTAGGAACTGAGAACTAGCAGAGTCTCCAAGGGTGCGTGGTTTTAGGGGAACTCTAGAGGAAGGGAGATGATTTTTTTCTGCCCATTGATGGAGACATTTATAGGAACTTTGACGACCATCCCATCTACCCACAAAAGCTCCACTTCAAGACAGCTGGTGTTTGGCTACTTCAGGAATATTCTACTGGGCAGTAGAAGCAATGCATTTGGATGTTGTGGGAAGCAGCACACGTATTTGCTCAGAGCTACAGGGTGAAGTGGAACCCCAGCTCTTGCAACAGCAGGAGAACTTTACTCCACGGGATACCTCAAAAATTGTCACGCAGACCTGGTTCTACAAATGCTAACGTGGACGGTCACCTTGATGTTAAGAACAGATAATGTACAAGCATAAGAAAGAAGCCCCATCTAAAGCTAGGACATCTTTTGACCTCTCACCCAATAGACGAAGAACCACGTTAAGAAAAAACCTATTTCAGATCGATTACATTCTAAGCTGGAAACTCACTTTTTGATAAAAGGGCTTTCGAAGGTCATTTGATAAGTAGCCACAAGGAGACAACAGCAGTCAATCAATTCATTGATGGATAGATGTTGGTCTGAAGAAATGGAAAGCTCTCTCAGAAGGGGGCCCCTCCCTTAACAGAACACAGAACCCTCAAATTCAGTTTGAAAATAACAAGTCCCTAAGACAGCTCTTTAATTTAGCAGAATGACAAATACGTGTTATGGGGCTTTACTGATTGTGGCTCCGTAGAAGGCTACAAAAGATTGGGAAAGGGAAACACCCAACACTCCATCAGGTTCAATGGCTAAACCGCCACAGATTATCGATGGATGAATATTGTTTTGAAGTAAAGGAGGGGGCAGCTCAGGAAAAATAAGCTCCTTACCTTTTGGGAAAAGGTAATACACAAGATCTAATTCTGAAAGCAGGCTCTAGCTATCCATTCAGATTTGAAGAAAGATAAAGAGAAGAAAATATTTTAGGTCTTTGGTTAAAAGATAAGAGTTGCCATTAGAAAGCAATTTTATTGAAAAAAAATTACCCTGATAACCAAGCTATCTAGACCAATTAATTTGCGGTGAATGAGTATAGATTATATAGAAGTGTTGAAAGGAGCCTTAGAATTTGGAGGAAAGACCTCACCATAGCACAGAATCACCATGATCTCAGCTTTAAAGCAGTTAGGCCTTGCACTGGTAATTCCCATTGCAGAAAGGATCCAGACTACCTAGCAGTGAATCATAAAAAGACATTTGAGGATCATTCCTCATGGGACCCAGAAAAACAGAATGACCTTACTGGTTTTTTTCAGGAGAATGATACTCTGGCTCACAAGGACCATTTATCCCACACCACTGCAGGAAAGCACCATGATTGCAGCTTGAAAGTAGCTAGGCCCTGCCTAGATCATTCCCATTATAGTGAGGCTTCAGACTACCTGTCACTGGACATTAAGAACACAGGTGAGGGTCACTTCTCATCAGAGCCACAAAATAGAAGGATCTTAGCTGCCTCTTCCCCAGTATGGGCCTAAATTCTCTTCCACAGGCTATATAATTCCTTCTAGAGAAGAAAGTGAAGAGTCTCCTTTCCCTGCAGTGCTGTAACCTAAGTATATTCTGATAAGGGCCTTAGTGCCTCCATGAACAATAGCATGCGTTCTCTTGATAACAACAAGATACAACACTTGAGTTAGAATATGGGCAATATCTAGGAAGGCCAGGATGCTTTTGGCTCCCTTCATCATGATAACTGTTAAGAATCGAGAAGTGAAGTATAAAGCACATGTCTGGAAAACCCAGGCTCATTCTCCAAGATTCAGGGAACAAAATATTGGAGCTACAGTCAGAAAGGAAGAAGTATTTGCTGCTAGGATAACATTTCCCCACAAGTTTGGGGTGACAAAAATGTACAGAGGATTTGTTGTCTAGGTGGAGTCAAAACAGGTATTGAGAAAATGAGGAGTCCCAAACCCACATCAGCGTGAGAGGCTAAAGGGAGAATGTGTTCTGGTAGGGGGTATGGTTCTAAATGCATGGACAGATAACTAGGTATGAGTTCCCTAGCTTATGACAGCAAGTAGTAGCCAAAATTGTGGTTGGAAAATAGCTAGTCTTTAGGTTTCTCTTGAAAAAACGAGCAAGGTGAAGGGTAGGTATCTTGCTTCTTTAATTAGATGAGAGATTTATTTTCTACAATGCAAGGATGTGCTAGGCAAAGGAGATCCTTTTGGGCTAAACTACCTTAATCTCTTTTGTGATGAGTATAGATGGTGGTGAGGTGCTGAGCTGTTCTTAGGACTTGGGGATCCTCCGTCACCACCAGTGTTGCTTCAAAATAATTGGTCCTGAAGTGCTCGTTCCCCTTGCAGGAAGGATCCGGACTACCTGTCACTGGATGTTAAGAACACAGAGGAGGATCATCCCTCATCTGACCTACAAAATGGAATGGCAGTAACTGGCTTTTCCCATGAGGGGACTTGTGTCTGTCCCAAGGCCTATGATTATCTCACAGGAGGAAAAAGGAAGGGTCTCCTTTCTCCATAATGCTGTAAATTAAGTAAATTCTGATGAGGGCCTTTGTGACTTCATAAATAACGGCTCCCATTTCTGCTACCAATAAGATCCAACACCTGAGTTTGAATGTGGGTAACGTCTGTAAAGCCCAGGATGCTTTCTTCAAGACGGAGAAGGCAAACCATTGAAGGCATAGACAGAAAGGGAGATCTCTTTCCACTTAGAAAGATTTTCCCACAGGTTTGTACTACCTACCATGGACAGAGGATTTGTTTTCTCTGGAGAGCCCAAAAAGGTATTGAGAAGATTAGGAATCACAAAGCCACCTCATTGCGGGTGGTTTAAGGGGCTGTGTATAACTAGTGTATCATAAGCAATCTGCCAATGTATGACTTCACTCCTTTATTACAGCAAGCAGAAGCCAAATTTACACACATGGAAAGCAACTAATATTAAAGTTTCTCTTGAAGAAATGAGCAAAGTACCGAGTAGATACCTAATATTTTTTAAAAGTTGAGAGGTTTGTTTTACACAATGTAAGGAAATAATGTGCAAAAAGGATCTTACTAGGCTTCATTATCATTTTTTACAAGTGTCTTATTTTCAAAACCTAGGCATGAAAAATTTGTTTTGTTTTATAGCTTTTTATTTACAAAACATGCAGAGGTAATTTTTTCAACACTGACCCTTGCAAAACCTTCTGTTCCAAATTTTCCCCTTCTTCCCTCCACTTTCTCCCCTAGATGGCAGGGAGTCATATTGCAGGATGGCATATATTGCTATGTTAAATATGTTAAATGGATAATTTTCAAGTCATCCTTGCAAAACCTTCTATTCCAAATTGTTGCCCTCCCATCCTTTCACCACCTCTCCAAGATGGCAAATAATCCAATTTTTGTTAAACATGTGCAATTCTTCTAAACATGTACAAATTTCCATAATTGTGCTGCACAAGAAAAATCGGATCCAAAAAGAAAAAGTGACAAAACAAAACCCAAGCAAACAGCAGCAAAAAGAGTGAAAACAGTACCTTGTGATCCACATTCAATTCCCACAGTCCATTCTCTGGGTGCAGCTGGCTCTCTTCATCACATGATCATTGCAAATATAGGCTCCATTATCTTCGCTATTTTATGATAAGTATAGACTACAATGGAGCTGAACTGCTCCTGGGACTTGGAGTTCATCCTTAACCACTGCAGTAAATCACCATGGTCGCACCTTGAAAGTAGCTGGGCCCTTGACAGCTTGGTTCCGATCCAGAATAGCTTTTACCGGATCTCAAGAACACAGATTAGGGATTCCTCATCTGACCAACGAAATGGCATGACTGTAAATTGTCTTTCCCAACAGGAGATCGGCCTCTCCAAATAAGCTAGGATAACTGCTAGCGAGGAAAGAGAAGAGCCTCCTTTCTCTACAGGGCTATCTCAACTCAACTATCTCCATGTGCTGAATATTGAGGAAAGTAGTATATATTCTGTTAAGGACTTTACTGAGTCCATCAGCAGCTTTACTCTTGACAGCTGGTAAAAACCAAGATCTAAGCCAGAAATCAGAGAGTGAAAGGAAAGTCCATTAGAAATATTCCAAGAGGAAGTGGGCAAATTATGAGAACTTTAGGAAGGGAGAATTATCACTAGGCATGAAGATGTGTTCCACTAGTAGGAAGGAGGCTGCTCAAAGAGCTAGAGCATTTCTCTTCCCAGGAGGGCCCAAGAAGGCTTTGGGAAGTTCCAGAGTCCCCACCTTACCTCTGCATACTTAAATGAAGGGAGAATTATTTTGCACAATGGGAGGAAATGCTGGGAAAAGGACATCTTTGGGCTAAACCACTGGAGTGTCTTTTGTGATGAGTGTAGATTGAACTGAGGTGATAAGCTGCTCCTGGGAATTCAGGTTTTGT
The DNA here is from genome assembly GCF_902635505.1 of Sarcophilus harrisii. Taxonomy (NCBI): domain Eukaryota; kingdom Metazoa; phylum Chordata; class Mammalia; order Dasyuromorphia; family Dasyuridae; genus Sarcophilus; species Sarcophilus harrisii. The sequence continues at coordinate 62,489,073 of NC_045432.1, forward strand.
CACCACTGCATAACATGACCATGATCTTATTTTCAAAGCAGTTGGGCCCTGGACTGTTCCTTCCCTTTACTGGCAAGATCCTGACTTTCCGTCCCTGGAAGGGAAGACATGGAGGAGAAACATTCCTCCTCTGACCTACAAAATGGAATGGCAGTAACTGGCTTTTCCCAAGAGGGGACTAGGGAATGTCCCAAGGGCTTGCGTGATCCCTCCAGGAAAAAGGAAGGGTCTCCTTTCTCTATAGGTGTATCTCAACTCAACTATCTCTATGTACCATATGTACCTTGAGGAAAGTAGCACATTGTGTTGAGGACCTTCCTCAGTCCTCGTATTGGGACATCCTTACTCTCAGTAGCTCAAAGGAAGCAGGATCTAATCTAGGCAGCACTGAGCCAACGGAATTCCAGAACCAATTCTCCAGGACAGAACTGGCTAAATATTGGATAGTAAGAAAGGGAGGTTATCTCTCGCCATTAAGCAATGTTCCACAAGCAGGAGGGGCTAAAGGTATAGATCTTGTCCTAGGAGGGCCCAAGAAGGCTTTGGGAAGTTCCAGAGGCCCCACCCCACCTAGGCATACTTAAATGAAGGGAGAATTCTTTTGCATAATGGGAAGAAATGCTGGGAAAAGGAGAACTTTGGGCTAAACTCCTTTAGTCTGTTTTGTGATATATAGTATGTGCTGAGGGGCTGAGCTGCTCCTGGGACTTGGGGTTCATCCCACACCTGAGCAGCAAACCTCCATGGTCTCTTTTTGAAAGTTGCTGGGCCCTGAACTGCTCCTTCCTGATCCAGACACTGGTTACTAGAGCTTAAGAAAAGACATGATGGAATCCTCCTCTGACCAAGGAAATGGAATGATCTGGTTTGCTTTTCCCGGCAGGGGACCAGAGTCTCCCCATGGGCTGTGCTACCTCCTAGGGAGGAAAGTGCAGAGTCTCCTTTCCCTGCTCTGCAGTCACCTAAGTATATTCTAAGGAGAGCTTCAGGGCCTCTATGGACACTGGCTCCTTTCTTCTTGGGAGCTGAGAACATGTAACCACCAAGGTGCAAAACACATAATGTCTGGACAGTCCAGGCCCCGTTCTGCAAGACACAGGCTAGAAATCATTGAAGTGACAGGTAGAAAGGTTGAAGTGTGTGTTCAAGGATAAGATTCCCCACAAGTGCATACCTTGTATTTCTTGGAAATGTTGAGAAGTTTCTTTCCCCTAATAATAGGAAGACCTGAACACAAAGGGCCCTAGTATATTCCCTTTATATCTATATTTATGTACTTGCTGAGGCCATAGAGGTTAAGTGACTTGTCCAGGGTCACACAGCTACCACGTACTAAGTGTCTGAGGTCAGATTGGAACTCAGGTCCTCCTGACTTCAGGGCGGGCACTCTATCCACTGTGCCATCTAGCAGCCTCCATAGCTTCTCTTTTCTTAAGGGTTTTTTTTTTGTGGCAAAGGTTGCCTGAGCTGTGGAGCTGAGCTGCTCCTGGGACTTGGGGTGGATCCTACACCACTGCAGTTAATCACCATAGTCTGGCCTTGAAAGTAGCTGGGCCCTGGCCTGCTCCTTCCTGATCCAGAATATTTCTTTCCGGATCTTAACAACACAGAGGAAAGATTCCTCCTCTGAGCAATCACAGGGAATGATCTGAAGTTTGCTTTTCCCGGCAGGAGACCAGAGTCTCCCCATGGGCTGTGCTACCTTCTAGGGAGGAAAGTGCAGAGTCTCCTTTCCCTGCTCTGCAGCAACCTAAGTATATTCCAAGGAGAGCTTCAGGGCCTCTATGGACACTGGCTCCTTTCTTCTTGGGAGCTGAGAACATGTAACCAACAAGGTGCAAAACACATAATGTCTGGACAGTCCAGGCCCAGTCCTCCAAAATTCAGGGAACAAAACATTGGAGTGACAGGTAGAAAGGTTGAAGTGTAGGTTTCAAGGATAAGATTCCCCACAAGTGCATACCTCGTATTTCTTGGAAATGTTGAGAAGTTTCTATCCCCTAATAATAGGAAGACCTTAGCTCAAGGACCCTACTATATTACCTTTATATGTATATCTGTATCTGTAGTTGCTGAGGCAATTGAGGTTAAATGACTTGTCCAGGGTCACACAGCCAGGCAGTACTAAGTGTCTGAGGTCAGATTGGAACTGAGGTCCTCCTGAATTTAGAACGGGTTCTCTATCCACTGTGCCACCAGCAGCCTCCATAGCTTCCGTTTTCTAAAGGGGTTTTTTTTTTGTGGCACAGGTAGCCTGAGCTGTGGAGTTCAGCTGCTCCTGAGACTTGGGGTCTATTCTTCACCACTACAGTTGATCACCAAAGTCTCACCTAAAAGAAGCTGGGCCGTGGACTGCTGCTTCCTGATCCAGAATATTTGCTAGGAAATCTTTTTTTTTTTTCAATCAATAAGCAAATATTTATTAGGCAACTGTAATATTCCAGGAAATTTGTGAAGCATCAGCCCTTAACATTGCAGTAGACAATTCCATCTGAATTGAACTTCAACATTGCGGAATATTAGGTGAGCAGGGAAAGAGAGAACTCCTTTCATGAATATCTCACAGATTCACATTTTCAACTCTGACCAAAGCATCTTCTTTTTTCCTAATAAATACCTATTAAATAACTTTTTATTGACAGAGCCCATGCCAGGGTAATTTTTACAACATTATCCCTTGCACTCACTTATGTTCTGACTTTTCTCCTCCCTCCCTCCACCCCCTCCCCCAGATGGCAAGCAGTCCTGTACATGTTAAACAGGTTACAGTAGATCTTAGATGCAATATATGTGTGCAGAACCGAACAGTTGTCTTGTTGCTCAGGGAGAATTGGATTCAGAAGGTAAAAATAACCCAGGAAGAAGAACAAAAATGCAAACAGTTTACATTCATTTCCTAGTGTCCTTTCTTTGGGTGTAGCTGCTTCTGTCCATCCTTGATCAATTGAAACTGACCTAGATCTTCTCTTTGTTGAAGAAATCCACTTCCCTCAGAATCCATCCTCATATAGTGCCATTGTTGAGGTATATAATGATCTCCTGGTTCTGCTCACTTCACTCAGCATCAGTTCCTTTAAGTCTCCCCAAGCCTCTCTGTATTCATCCTGCTGATCATTTCTTACAGAATAATATCCCATAGCATTCATATACCACAATTTTGGTAGGAAATCTTAAGAACACATGATGGATTCCTCCTCTGAGCAATCACAGGGAATGAGCTGAAGTTTGCTTTTCCCAGCAGGGGACCAGAGTCTCTCCCAAGGGCCTCCCAGAAGCCCCTTTCCCTGCACTGCCATAACCTAAGTATGTTCTGAGGAGAGCTTCAGGGCCTCGTCGCTTGGTAGCTGACACGATCCAACCATCCAGGGGCAAAACAATCATGTCTGGATAGTCTAGGCCCCATCTGACCTAGTAAATGGAATGATCACCAGCTTTCCCTTCCCAGCAGGGCACCATTCTGTCTCCCATGGGCTGTGTTACCTCCTAGGGAGGATAGTGCAGAGTCTCCTTTCCCTGATCTGCAGCAACCTAAGTATATTCTAAGGAGAGCATCAGGCCCTCTACGAACACTGGCTCCTTTCTTCTTGGGAGCTGAGAACATGTAACCAACAAGGTGCAAAACACATAATGTCTGCACAGTCCCAGCCCCGTTCTCCAAGATACATTGAAGAAAACATTGGAGTGACAGGTAGAAAGGTTGAAGTGTGTGTTCAAGGATAAGATTCCCCACAAGTGCATACCTCGTATTTCTTGGAAATGTTGAGAAGTTTCTATCCCCTAATAATAGGAAGACCTTAGCTCAAGGACCCTACTATATTCCCTTTATATGTATATCTGTATCTGTAGTTGCTGAGGCAATTGAGGTTAAATGACTTGTCCAGGGTCACACAGCCAGGCAGTACTAAGTGTCTGAGGTCAGATTGGAACTCAGGTCCTCCTGACTTCAGGGCGGGCACTCTATCCACTGTGCCACCAGCAGCCTCCATGTCTTCCCTTCTCTTAAGGTTTATTTTTCTAGCACAGGTAGCCTGAGCTGTGGAGCTGAGCTGCTCCTGAGACTTGGGGTCCATTCTTCACCACTACAGTTGATCACCAAAGTCTCACCTAAAAGAAGCTGGGCCGTGGACTGCTGCTTCCTGATCCAGAATATTTGCTAGGAAATCTTTTTTTTTTTTCAATCAATAAGCAAATATTTATTAGGCAACTGTAATATTCCAGGAAATTTGTAAGCATCAGCCCTTAACATTTGATGACAATTCCATCTAATTGAACTTCAACATTCGGAATATTAGGCGAGCAGAGAAAGAGAGAACTCCCTTTCATAGATATCTCTGGTCACATTTCAAATCTGACCAAAGCATCTTCTTTTTTCCTAATGAATACCTATTAAATAATTTTTATTGCCAGAACCCATGCCAGGGTAGTTTTTTACAACATTATCCCTTGCACTCACTTATGTTCTGACTTTTCTCCTCCCTCCCTCCGCCCCCTCCCCCAGATGGCAAGCAATCCTGTACATGTTAAATATGTCACAGTATATCCTAGATACAATCTATATGTGCAGAACCGAACAGTTCTCTTGTTGCTCAGGGAGGTGGATTCAGAAGGTAAAAATAACCCAGAAGAAGAACAAAATGCAAACAGTTTACATTCATTTCCTAGTGTTCTCTCTTTGGGTGTAACAACTTCTGTCCATCCTTGATCAATTGAAACTGAGCTAGATCTTATCTTTGTTGAAGAAATCCACTTCCCTCAGAATCCATCCTCATACAGTGCCATTGTTGAGGTATATAATGATCTCCTGGTTCTGCTCATTTCACTCAGCATCAGTTCGTGTCAGTCTCTCCAACCCTCTCTGTATTCATCCTGCTGATCATTTCTTCCAGAATAATATCCCATAACATTCATATACCACAATTTTGGTAGGAAATCTTAAGAACACATGATGGATTCCTCCTCTGAGTATCACAGGGAATGAGCTGAAGTTTGCTTTTCCCAGCAGGGGACCAGAGTCTCCCCATGGGCTGTGCTACCTCCTAGGGAGGAAAGTTAAGATTCCCCTTTTCCCTGCTCTGCAGCCACCTAAGTATATTCTAAGGAGAGCTTCAGGGCCTCTATGGACACTGGCTCCTATCTTCTTGGGAGCTGAGAACATGTAACCAACAAGGTGCAAAACACATAATTTCCGGACGGTCCAGGCCCCGTTCTGCAAGACACAGGCTAGAAATCATTGAAGTGACAGGTAGAAAGGTTTAACTATAGGTTTCAAGGATAAGATTCCCCACAAGTACATACCTCGTATTTCTTGGAAACATGGAAAAGTTACTTTCCCCTATTAATAGGAAGACCTTAGCTCAAGGACCAAGCTATATTACCTTTATATGTATATCTGTATCTGTAGTTGCTGAGGCCATAGAGGTTAAATGACTTGTCCAGGGTCACACAGCCAGGCAGTACTAAGTGTCTGAGGTCAGATTGGAACTCAGATCCTCCTGACTTCAGGGTGGGCACTCTATCCATTGTACCACGTAGCAGCCTCCATACCTTCCCTTCTCTTAAGGGTTTTTTTTTTTGTGGCAAAGGTAGCCTGAGCTGTGGAGCTGAGCTGCTCCTGGGACTTCAGGTTTTGTCACCACCGCATAACCTGACCATGATCTTATTTTCAAAGCAGTTGGGCCCTGGACTGTTCCTTCCCTTTACTGGCAAGATCCTGACTTTCCGTCCCTGGAAGGGAAGACATAGACGAGGACCATTCCTCCTCTGACCTACAAAATGGAATGGCAGTAACTGGCTTTTCCCAAGAGGGGACTGGAGAATGTCCCAAGGGCTTGCGTGATCCCTCCAGGAAAAAGGAAGGGTCTCCTTTCTCTATAGGTGTATCTCAACTCAGCTATCTCTATGTACCATATGTACCTTGAGGAAAGTAGCACATTGTGTTGAGGACCTTCCTCAGTCCTCGTATTGGGACATCCTTACTCTCAGTAGCTCAAAGGAAGCAGGATCTAATCTAGGCAGCACTGAGCCAACGGAATTCCAGAACCAATTCTCCAAGAGGGAACTGGCTAAATATTGGATAGTAAGAAAGGGAGGTTCTCTCTTGACATTAAGCAATGTTCCGCAAGCAGGAGGGGCTAAAGGTATAGATCTTGTCCCAGGAGGGCCCAAGAAGGCTTTGGGAAGTTCCAGAGGCCCCACCCCACCTCAGCATACTTAAATGGAGGGAGAATTCTTTTGCATAATGGGAGGAAATGCTGGGAAAAGGAGAACTTTGGGCTAAACTACTTTAGTCTCTTTTGTGATATATAGTATGTGCTAAGGGGCTGAGCTGCTCCTGAGACTTGGGGTTCGGTTCATCCCATACCAGAGCAGCAAACCTCCATGGTCTCTTTTTGAAAGTTGCTGGGCCCTGAACTGCTCCTTCCTGATCCAGACACTGGTTACTAGAGCTTAAGAAAAGACATGATGGAATCCTCCTCTGACCAAGGAAATGGAATGATCTGGTTTGCTTTTCCCACCAGGGGACCAGAGTCTCCCCATGGCCTGTGCTACCTCCTAGGGAGGAAAGTGCAGAGTCTCCTTTCCCTGTTCTTCAGCAACCTAAGTATATTCTAAGGAGAGCTTCAGGCCCTCTAGGAACACTGGCTCCTTTCTTCTTGGGAGCTGAGAATGTGTAACCACCAAGGAGCAAAACATATAATGTCTGGCCAGTCCAGGCCCCGTTCACCAAAATTCAGGGAACAAAACATTGGAGTGACCGGTACAAAGGTTGAAGTATAGGTTTCAAGGATAAGTTTCCCCACAAGTGCATACCTCATATTTCTTGGAAATGTTCAGAAGTTTCTTTCCCCTAATAATAGGAAGACTTTAGCTCAAGGACCCTACTATATTACCTTTATATGTATATCTGTATCTGTAGTTGCTGAGGCCATAGAGGTTAAGTGACTTCTCCAGGATCACACAGACAGGCAATACTAAGTGTCTGAGGTCCTCCTGACTTCAGGGCGGGCTCTCTATCCACTGTGCCACCAAGCAGCCTCCATGGCTTCCCTTTTCTTAAGGGTTTTTTTTTTTTTTTCTGTGTGTGGCACAGGTAGCCTGAGCTGTGGAGTTCAGCTGCTCCTGAGACTTTGGGGTCCATTCTTCACCACTACAGTTAATCACCAAAGTCTCACTTAAAAGAAGTGGGGTCGTGGACTGCTACAGCACAATCCAGAATATTTGCTAGGAAATCTTTTTTTTTGAATCAATAAACAGAAATATTTATTGAAGCCTTCTATAATATTCAGGAAATTTGTGAAGCATCAGCCCTTAACATTTTGCAGTAGACAATTCCATCTAAATTGAACTTCAACATTGCGGAATATTAGGCGAGCAGGGAAAGAGAGAACTCCTTCATGATATCTCACAGATTCACATTTTCAACTTTGAACAAAGCATCTTTTTCCTAATGAATACCTATTAAATAACTTTTTATTGACAGAGCCCGTGCCAGGGCAATTTTAACAGCATTATCCCTTGCACTCACTTATGTTCTGACTTTCTCCTCCCTCCCTCGCCCCTCCCCAGATATGTGACAATCCTGTACATGTTAAATATGTCACAGTATATCCTAGATACAATCTATATGTGCAGAACCGAACAGTTCTCTTGTTGCTCAGGGAGAATTGGATTCAGAAGGTAAAAATAACCCGGGAAGAAGAACAAAAATGCAAACAGTTTACGTTCATTTCCTAGTGTTCTCTCTTTGGGTGTAACAACTTCTGTCCATCCTTGATCAATTGAAACTGAGCTAGATCTTCTCTTTGTTGAAGAAATCCACTTCCCTCAGAATCCATCCTCATACAGTGCCATTGTTGAGGTATATAATGATCTCCTGGTTCTGCTCATTTCACTCAGCATCAGTTCCTGTAAGTCTCTCCAAGCCTCTCTGTATTCATCCTGCTGATCATTTCTTACATAACAATAATATTCCATAACATTCATACACCACAATTTTGGTAGGAAATCTTAAGAACACATGATGGAATCCTCCTCTGACCAAGGAAATGGAATGATCTGAAGTTTGCTTTTCCCAGCAGGAGACCAGAGTCTCTCTACGGGATGTGCTACCTTCTAGGGAGGAAAGTACAGAGTCTCCTTTCCCTGCTCTGCAGCAACCTAAGTATATTCTAAGGAGAGCATTAGGGCCTCTATGGACACTGGCTCCTTTCTTCTTGGGAGCTGAGAACATGTAACCAACAAGGTGCAAAACACATAATGTCTGGACAGTCCCAGCCCCGTTCTCCAAGACACAGGCTAGAAATCATTGAAGTGACAGGTAGAAAGGTTGAAGTGTATGTTCAAGTATGAGATTCCCCACAAGTGCATACTTCGTATTTCTTGGAAATGTTGAGAAGTTTCTTTCCCCTATTAATAGGAAGACCTTAGTTCAAGGACCCTACTATATTACCTTTATATGTATATCTGTATCTGTAGTTGCTGAGGCCATAGAGGTTAAATGACTTGTCCAGGGTCACACAGCCAGGCAGTACTAAGTGTCTGAGGTCACATTGGAACTCAGGTCCTCCTGACTTCAGGGCGGGCACTCTATCCACTGTGCCACCAGCAGCCTCCATACCTTCACTTCTCTTAAGGGTTTTTTTTGTGGCAAAGGTTGCCTGAGCTGTGGAGCTGAGCTGCTCCTGGGACTTGGGTTTGATTCTTCACCACAGAAGTTGATCACCAGGGTCTCGCCTTAAAAGTAGCTGGGCCCTGGCCTGCTCCTTCCTGATCCAGAATATTTGTTTCCAGATCTTAAACACGCAGATAATGGATTCCTCTTCTGAGTGATCAAATGGAATGACCTGAAGCTGGCTTTTCCCAGCAGGGGACCAGAGTCTCTCCTATGGGCTCTGATGACTCTTTCTGTGGGATCAGATGAGTCCCGTTTTTCTACTGCGCCATCTGAACTCAAGTATCTCCCTGTAGTGTATATTGAGGCATGTAGTATATTCTGTTTGGGGCTTTCCTGTTTCCATTGATTTCGGCGCCGTTGCCCTTGACAAATGGCAAGAACCAGGATTTCAGGCAGAAATCGCAGAGTGAAAGGAAAGTCTTAGAAATACTTCAACACAGAGGGGGGAAACGTCAGATCTTTAGGAAGAATGGGAGAATTATCTCCAGGCATGAGGATTTGTTCCCAAGTAGGCGGCTGCTCAAAGATTTCTCTTCCCGGGAGTGCCCAGGAAGGCTTTGGGAAGTGCCAGAGTCCCCAAAGCACAGTAACATCCTTAAATGGTGGGGGAATTATTTTGCCCAATGGGAGGAAATGCTGGAGAAAGGCCATCTTGGGGGCTGATCTACTTTAGTCTCCTTTGTGATGAGTATCCATAGTGCTGAGCTGCTCCTGGGACTTGGGGTTCATCCTAAAGCAGAACAGCAAATCACCCCGATTACTTTTTGAAGTTAGCCGGACCCCGGCCTGCTCCTTCCCAGTACAGGATATTTGCTGCTACACCTTGAGAAAACACATGATGGATTCTGCTTCTGACCAAGGAAATGGAAGGATCTGAAGTTTGCCTTTACCAGCAGGGGACCAGAGTCTCTCCCAAGGGCCTCCCAGAGGCCCCTTTCCCTGCACTGCCATAACCTAAGTATGTTCTGAGGAGAGCTTCAGGGCCTCGTTGCTTGGTAGCTGACACGATCCAACCATCCAGGGGCAAAACAATCATGTCTGGATAGTCTAGGCCCCATGTGACCTAGTAAATGGAATTTTCACCAGCTTTCCCTTCCCAGCAGGGCACCATTCTGTCTCCCATGGGCTGTGCTACCTCCTAGGGAGGATAGTGCAGAGTCTCCTTTCCCTGCTCTGCAGCAACCTAAGTATATTCTAAGGAGAGCTTCAGGCCCTCTAGGAACATTGGCTCCTTTCTTCTTGGGAGCTGAGAACTTGTGACCAACAAGGTGCAAAACACATAATGTCTGCACAGTCCCAGCCCCGTTCTCCAAGATACATGGAAGAAAACATTGGAGTGACCGGTAGAAAGGTTGAAGTGTGTGTTCGAGGATAAGATTCCCCACAAGTATATACCTCCTTTTTCTTGGAAATGTTGAGAAGTTTCTTTCCCCTATTCATAGGAAGACCTTAGCTCAAGGACCCTACTATATTCCCTTTATATGTATATCTGTATCTGTAGTTGCTGAGGCAATTGAGGTTAAATGACTTGTCCAGGGTCACACAGCCAGGCAGTACTAAGTGTCTGAGGTCAGATTGGAACTCAGGTCCTCCTGACTTCAGGGCGGGCACTCTATCCACTGTGCCACCAGCAGCCTCCATATCTTCCCTTTTCTTAAGGGTTTTTTTTTGTGGCAAAGGTAGCCTGAGCTGTGGAGCTGAGCTGCTCCTGGGACTTGAGGTTCATTTTTCACCAGGGAAGGTGATCACCAGGGTCTCACCTGGAAAGTAGCTGGGCCCTGGCCTGCTGGTTCCTGATCCAGAATATTTGTTTCCAGATCTTAACAACACAAAGGATAGATTCCTCCTGTGAGCAATCACAGGGAATGATCTGAAGTTTGCTTTTCCTGGCAGGGGACCAGAGTTTCCCCATGGGCTGTGCTACCTTCTAGGGAGGAAAGTGTAGAGTCTCCTTTCCTTGCTCTGCTGCAACCTAAGTATTTTCTAAGGAGAGCGTCAGGCCCTCCAACAAGGTGCAAAAAACATGTCTGGACGGTCCCGGCCCCGTTCTCCAAGACACATGGAAGAAAACACTGGAGTGACAGGTAGAAAGGTTGAAGAGTGTGTTCGAGGATAAGATTCCCCACAATTATATACCTCGTATTTCTTGGAAATGTTGAGAAGTTTCTTTCCCCTAATAATAGGAAGACTTTAGCTCAAGGACCCTTCTATATTACCTTTATATGTATATCTGTATCTGTAGTTGCTGAGGCAATTGACATTAAATGACTTGTCCAGGGTCACACAGCCAGGCAGGACTAAGTGTCTGAGGTCAGATTGGAACTCAGATCCTCCTGACTTCAGGGCGGGCACTCTATCCACTGTCTGTAGCCTCCTATCTTCCCTTTTCTTAGGGTTTTTTTTTAGGCAAAGGTATGAGACCCTTGTATCTGCCTTTATATCTATATCTATCTAGTTGCTGAGGCAATTGAGGTTAAATGACTTGTCCAGGGTCACAGCTACCACGTACTAAGTGTCTGAGGTCAGATTGGAACTCAGGTCCTCCTGACTTCAGGGCGGGCACTCTATCCACTGTGCCACCAGCAGCCTCCATATCTTCCCTTTTCTTAAGGGTTTTTTTTGGTTGTGTGTAGGTGCCTGAGCTGTGGAGCTGAGCTGCTCCTCGGGACTTGGGGTGGATCCTTCACCATTGCAGTTGATCACCAGGGTCTCACCTAGAAAGTAGCTGGGCCCTGGACTGCTCCTTCCTGATCCAGGATATTTGCTTAAGAACCCACATAATGGATTCCTCCTCTGAGCAAGCACAGGGAATGATCTGAAGTTTGCTTTTCCCAGCAGGGGACCAGAGACTCTTCCAAGGGCCTCCCAGAGGCCCCTTTCCCTGCACTGCCATAACCTAAGTATATTTGAAGGAGAGCTTCAGGGCCTCTGATTATTGGCTCCTTGTCTCTTGGTAGCTGACACGATCCAACCATCCAGGGGCAAAACAATCATGTCTGGATAGTCTAGGCCCCATCGGACCTAGTAAATGGAATGGTCACCAGCTTTCCCTTCCCAGCAGGGCACCATTCTGTCTCCCATGGGCTGTGCTACCTCCTAGGCAGGAAAGTTAAGATTCTCCTTTTCCCTGCTCTGCAGTCACCTATGTATATTCTAAGGAGAGCTTTAGGGCCTCTATGGACACTGGCTCCTTTCCTTTTGGTAGCTGACAAAATCAAAGCATTGCCATGCAAAGCACATAGTGTCTGGATAGACCAGGTCCCCTTCTGCAAAAGGTGGAGCAGAAATCATTGGGGAGACGTCAGGAAGGTTAAAGTATTTGTGTGGAGACTATGATTTCCCCACAAGATTGTACTGTTAAAGTAGCCCCCGTTCCCTGCACTGCAATAGATGTATTCTAAGGAGAACATTAGGAGCACTATGAAGACAGGCTCCTTTCTCTTGGCAGCTGAGAATATGTAACCAACAAGGTGCAAAACATATGTCTGGACAGTCCAGGCCCCGTTCTGCAAGACACAGGCTAGAAATCATTGAAGTGACAGGTAGAAAGGTTGAAGTATAGGTTTCAAGGATAAGATTCCCCACAAGTACATACCTCGTATTTCTTGGAAATGTTGAGAAGTTTCTTTCCCCTATTAATAGGAAGACCTTAGCTCAAGGACCCTACTATATTACCTTTATATGTATATCTGTATCTGTAGTTGCTGAGGCAATTGGGGTTAATTGACTTGCCCATTGTCCTATAGCCAGGCAGTACTAAGTGTCTGAGGTCAAATTGGAACTCAGATCCTCCTGACCTCAGGGTGGGCACTCTATCCATTGTGCCACCTAGCAACCTCCATAGCTTCCCTTTTCTTAAGTATTTTTTTTTTTTTTGAGGTAAAGGTAGCCTGAGCTGTGGAGCTGAGCTGCTCCTGGGACTTGGGTTCATCCTAAAGCAGTGCAGCAAATCACCCTGATACCTTTGTGAAATTAGCCGGGCCCCGGCCTGCTCCTTCCAATACAGGATATTTGCTGCTACACCTTGAGAACACACATGATGGATTCTGCTTCTGACCAAGGAAATGGAATGATCTCAAGTTTGCTTTTCCTGGCAGGGGACCAGAGTCTCCCCATGGCCTGTGCTACCTCCTAGGGAGGAAAGTGCAGAGTCTCCTTTCCCTGTTCTTCAGCAACCTAAGTATATTCCAAGGAGAGCTTCAAGGCCTCTATGGACACTGGCTCCTTTCTTCTTGGGAGCTGAGAATGTGTCACCACCAAGGAGCAAAACATATAATGTCTGGCCAGTCCAGGCCCGTTCACCAAAATTCAGGGAACAAAACATTTGGGGTATTGACGGTACAAGAGTTCCCAGTATAGGTTTCAAGGATAAGTTTCCCCACAAGTGCATACCTCATATTTCTTGGAAATGTTCAGAAGTTTCTTTCCCCTAATAATAGGAAGACTTTAGCTCAAGGACCCTACTATATTACCTTTATATGTATATCTGTATCTGTAGTTGCTGAGGCAATTGAGGTTAAGTGACTTCTCCAGGATCACACAGACAGGCAATACTAAGTGTCTGAGGTCCTCCTGACTTCAGGGCGGGCTCTCTATCCACTGTGCCACCTAGCAGCCTCCATGGCTTCCCTTTTCTTAAGGGTTTTTTTTGTGTGTGTGTGTGTGGCACAGGTAGCCTGAGCTGTGGAGTTCAGCTGCTCCTGAGACTTTGGGGTCCATTCTTCACCACTACAGTTGATCACCAAAGTCTCACTTAAAAGAAGTGGGGTCGTGGACTGCTGCTTCCTGATCCAGAATATTTGCTAGGAAATCTTTTTTTTTGAATCAATAAACAAATATTTATTAGGCAACTGTAATATTCCAGGAAATTTGTGAAGCATCAGCCCTTAACATTGCAGTAGACAATTCCATCTGAATTGAACTTCAACATTGCGGAATATTAGGCGAGCAGGGAAAGAGAGAACTCCTTTCATGAATATCTCACAGATTCACATTTTCAACTTTGAACAAAGCATCTTTTTCCTAATGAATACCTATTAAATAACTTTTTATTGACAGAGCCCGTGCCAGGGCAATTTTAACAGCATTATCCCTTGCACTCACTTATGTTCTGACTTTTCTCCTCCCTCCCTCCGCCCCCTCCCCCAGATGGCAAGCAATCCTGTACATGTTAAACAGGTTACAGTAGATCTTAGATACAATCTATGTGTGCAGAACCGAACAGTTTTCTTGTTTACTCCAGGAGATTGGATTCAGAAGGTAAAATAACAGGAGAAGAGTAAAAATGCAATCAGTTACATTCATTTCCTAGTGTTCTCTCTTTGGGTGCTTTTAACTTCTGTCCATCCTTGATCAATTGAAACTGAGCTAGATCTTATCTTGAAGAAATCCACTTCCCTCAAGTCCAAATACTCCTTATAGTACCATTGTTGAGGTATAATGATCTCTAGTTCTCATTTCCTCAGCATCAGTTCTGTAAGTCTCTCCAAGCCTCTCTGTATTCATCCTGCTGATCATTTCTTACATAACAATAATATTCCATAACATTCATACACCACAATTTTGGTAGGAAATCTTAAGAACACATGATGGAATCCTCCTCTGACCAAGGAAATGGAATGATCTGAAGTTTGCTTTTCCCAGCAGGAGACCAGAGTCTCTCTACGGGATGTGCTACCTTCTAGGGAGGAAAGTACAGAGTCTCCTTTCCCTGCTCTGCAGCAACCTAAGTATATTCTAAGGAGAGCATTAGGGCCTCTATGGACACTGGCTCCTTTCTTCTTGGGAGCTGAGAACATGTAACCAACAAGGTGCAAAACACATAATGTCTGGACAGTCCCAGCCCCGTTCTCCAAGACACAGGCTAGAAATCATTGAAGTGACAGGTAGAAAGGTTGAAGTGTATGTTCAAGTATGAGATTCCCCACAAGTGCATACTTCGTATTTCTTGGAAATGTTGAGAAGTTTCTTTCCCCTATTAATAGGAAGACCTTAGTTCAAGGACCCTACTATATTACCTTTATATGTATATCTGTATCTGTAGTTGCTGAGGCCATAGAGGTTAAATGACTTGTCCAGGGTCACACAGCCAGGCAGTACTAAGTGTCTGAGGGCAGATTGGGACTCAGGTCCTCCTGACTTCATGCCTAGTGCTCTATCCACTGTGCCTGGCAACCTCCATAGCTTCCCTTTCACTTATGTCTGTCCAGGCCTATGATTATCTCACAGGAGGAAAAAGGAAGGTCTCCTTTCTCCATAATGCTGTAAATTAAGTAAATTCTGATGAGGGCCTTTGTGACTTCATAAATAACGGCTCCCATTTCTGCTACCAATAAGATCCAACACCTGAGTTTGAATGTGGGTAACGTCTGTAAAGCCCAGGATGCTTTCTTCAAGACGGAGAAGGCAAACCATTGAAGGCATAGACAGAAAGGGAGATCTCTTTCCACTTAGAAAGATTTTCCCACAGGTTTGTACTACCTACCATGGACAGAGGATTTGTTTTCTCTGGAGAGCCCAAAAAGGTATTGAGAAGATTAGGAATCACAAAAGCCACCTGTTGCAGAGGTGGTTTAAGGGGCTAATATTATAACTAATTATATCATAAGCAATCTGCCAATGTATGACTTCACTCCTTTATTACAGCAAGCAGAAGCCAAATTTACACACATGGAAAGCAACTAATATTAAAGTTTCTCTTGAAGAAATGAGCAAAGTACCGAGTAGATACCTAATATTTTTTAAAAGTTGAGAGGTTTGTTTTACACAATGTAAGGAAATAATGTGCAAAAAGGATCTTACTAGGCTTCATTATCATTTTTTACAAGTGTCTTATTTTCAAAACCTAGGCATGAAAAATTTGTTTTGTTTTATAGCTTTTTATTTACAAAACATGCAGAGGTAATTTTTTCAACACTGACCCTTGCAAAACCTTCTGTTCCAAATTTTCCCCTTCTTCCCTCCACTTTCTCCCTAGATGGCAGGGAGTCATATTGCAGGATGGCATATATTGCTATGTTAAATATGTTAAATGGATAATTTTCAAGTCATCCTTGCAAAACCTTCTATTCCAAATTGTTGCCCTCCCATCCTTTCACCACCTCTCCAAGATGGCAAATAATCCAATTTTTGTTAAACATGTGCAATTCTTCTAAACATGTACAAATTTCCATAATTGTGCTGCACAAGAAAAATCGGATCAAAAAAAAAAGTGACAAAACAAAACCCAAGCAAACAGCAGCAAAAAGAGTGAAAACAGTACCTTGTGATCCACATTCAATTCCCACAGTCCATTCTCTGGGTGCAGCTGGCTCTCTTCATCACATGATCATTGCAAATAGGCTCCATTATCTTCGCTATTTTATGATAAGTATAGACTACAATGGAGCTGAACTGCTCCTGGGACTTGGAGTTCATCCTTAACCACTGCAGTAAATCACCATGGTCGCACCTTGAAAGTAGCTGGGCCCTTGACAGCTTGGTTCCGATCCAGAATAGCTTTTACCGGATCTCAAGAACACAGATTAGGGATTCCTCATCTGACCAACGAAATGGCATGACTGTAAATTGTCTTTCCCAACAGGAGATCGGCCTCTCCAAATAAGCTAGGATAACTGCTAGCGAGGAAAGAGAAGAGCCTCCTTTCTCTACAGGGCTATCTCAACTCAACTATCTCCATGTGCTGAATATTGAGGAAAGTAGTATATATTCTGTTAAGGACTTTACTGAGTCCATCAGCAGCTTTACTCTTGACAGCTGGTAAAAACCAAGATCTAAGCCAGAAATCAGAGAGTGAAAGGAAAGTCCATTAGAAATATTCCAAGAGGAAGTGGGCAAATTATGAGAACTTTAGGAAGGGAGAATTATCACTAGGCATGAAGATGTGTTCCACTAGTAGGAAGGAGGCTGCTCAAAGAGCTAGAGCATTTCTCTTCCCAGGAGGGCCCAAGAAGGCTTTGGGAAGTTCCAGAGTCCCCACCTTACCTCTGCATACTTAAATGAAGGGAGAATTATTTTGCACAATGGGAGGAAATGCTGGGAAAAGGACATCTTTGGGCTAAACCACTGGAGTGTCTTTTGTGATGAGTGTAGATTGAACTGAGGTGATAAGCTGCTCCTGGGAATTCAGGTTTTGTCACCACTGCATAACATGACCATGATCTTATTTTCAAAGCAGTTGGGCCCTGGACTGTTCCTTCCCTTTACTGGCAAGATCCTGACTTTCCGTCCCTGGAAGGGAAGACATGGAGGAGAAACATTCCTCCTCTGACCTACAAAATGGAATGGCAGTAACTGGCTTTTCCCAAGAGAGAGTTCAAGAGATATCCCAGGAAGCACGTAGTCCTCAGGAAAAGGAAGGGTCTCCTTTCTCTATAGGTGTATCTCAACTCAGCTATCTCTATGTACCATATGGACATTGAGGAAAGTAGCACATTGTGTTGAGGACCTTCCTCAGTCCTCGTATTGGGACATCTTTACTCTCAGTAGCTCAAAGGAAGCAGGATCTAATCTAGGCAGCACTGAGCCAACGGAATTCCAGAACCAATTCTCCAAGAGGGAACTGGCTAAATATTGGATAGTAAGAAAGGGAGGTTATCTCTCGCCATTAAGCAATGTTCCACAAGCAGGAGGGGCTAAAGGTATAGATCTTGTCCCAGGAGGGCCCAAGAAGGCTTTGGGAAGTTCCAGAGGCCCCACCCCACCTCAGCATACTTAAATGGAGGGAGAATTCTTTTGCATAATGGGAAGAAATGCTGGGAAAAGGAGAACTTGGGGCTAAACTACTTTAGTCTGTTTTATGATATATAATATGTGCTGAGGGGCTGAGCTGCTCCTGGGACTTGGGGTTCATCCCACACCTGAGCAGCAAACCTCCATGGTCTCTTTTTGAAAGTTGCTAGGCCTAGACACTCGCCCCTGATCCAACCTAGTTACTAGAGCTTGAAAGAACAGTGGAATCCTCCTCTGACCAAGGAAATGGAATGATCTGAAGTTTACTTTTCCTGGCAGGGGACCAGGGTCTCCCTATGGGCTGTGCTACCTCCTAGGGAGGAAAATGCAGAATCTCCTTTCCTTTCTCTGCAGTCCCCTAAGTATATTCTAAGGACAGCTTCAGGGCCTCTATGGACACTGGCTCCTTTCTTCTTGGGAGCTGAGAACTTGTGACCACACAAGGTGCAAAACATATAATGTCTGCACAGTCCAGGCCCCGTTCTGCAAGACACAGGCTAGAAATCATTGAAGTGACAGGTAGAAAGGTTGAAGTGTGTGTTCGAGGATAAGATTCCCCACAAGTGCATACCTTGTACTTCTTGGAAATGTTGAGAAGTTTCTTTCCCCTAATAATAGGAAGACCTGAACACAAAGGGCCCTAGTATATTCCCTTTATATCTATATTTATGTACTTGCTGAGGCCATAGAGGTTAAGTGACTTGTCCAGGGTCACACAGCTACCACGTACTAAGTGTCTGGTCAGATTGGAACTCAGGTCCTCCTGACTTCAGGGCGGGCACTCTATCCACTGTGCCATCTAGCAGCCTCCATAGCTTCTCTTTTCCTAAGGGTTTTTTTTTGTGGCAAAGGTTGCCTGAGCTGTGGAGCTGAGCTGCTCCTGGGACTTGGGGTGGATCCTACACCACTGCAGTTAATCACCATAGTCTGGCCTTGAAAGTAGCTGGGCCCTGGCCTGCTCCTTCCTGATCCAGAATATTTGTTTCTGGTTCTTAACAACACAGGGGACAGATTCCTCCTCTGAGCAAGCACAGGGAATGAGCTGAAGTTTACTTTTCCCGGCAGGAGACCAGAGTCTCCCCATGGCCTGTGCTACCTCCTAGGGAGGAAAATGCAGAGTCTCCTTTCCCTGCTCTGCAGCAACCTAAGTATATTCCAAGGAGAGCATTAGGGCCTCTATGAACCTGGCTCCCTTTCTTCTTGGGGAGCTGAGAACGTATGACCAACAAGGTGCAGAAGCACATAATGTCCTGGATTAGTCAAGGCCAGTGCTCCAATTCAGGGAACAAAACATTGGAGTGACAGGTAGAAAGGTGGAAGTCCAGGTTTCAAGTATAAGATTCCCCACAAGTGCATACCTCGTATTTCTTGGAAATGTTGAGAAGTTTCTTTCCCCTATTAATAGGAAGACCTTAGCTCAAGGACCCTACGATATTTCCTTTATATGTATATCTGTATCTGTGGTGCTAGGCAATTGAGGTTAAATGGCTTGTCCAGGGTCACAGCCAGGCAGTACTAAGTGTCTGAGGTCAGATTGGAACTGAGGTCCTCCTGAATTTAGAACGGGTTCTCTATCCACTGTGCCACCAGCAGCCTCCATAGCTTCCGTTTTCTAAAGGGGTTTTTTTTTTGTGGCACAGGTAGCCTGAGCTGTGGAGTTCAGCTGCTCCTGAGACTTGGGGTCCATTCTTCACCACTACAGTTGATCACCAAAGTCTCACCTAAAAGAAGCTGGGCCGTGGACTGCTGCTTCCTGATCCAGAATATTTGCTAGGAAATCTTTTTCAATCAATAAGCAAATATTTATTAGGCAACTGTAATATTCCAGGAAATTTGTGAAGCATCAGCCCTTAACATTGCAGTAGACAATTCCATCTGAATTGAACTTCAACATTGCGGAATATTAGGTGAGCAGGGAAAGAGAGAACTCCTTTCATGAATATCTCACAGATTCACATTTTCAACTCTGACCAAAGCATCTTCTTTTTTCCTAATAAATACCTATTAAATAACTTTTTATTGACAGAGCCCATGCCAGGGTAATTTTTACAACATTATCCCTTGCACTCACTTATGTTCTGACTTTTCTCTCCCTCCCTCCGCCCCCCCCAGATGGCAAGCAATCCTGTACATATTAGAAACAGGTTACAGTGATCTTAGATGCAATATGTGTGCAGAACCAGACAGTTATCTTGTTGCTCAGGAAATTGGATTCAGAAGGTAAAAATAACCCAGGAAGAAGAACAAAAATGCAAACAGTTTACATTCATTTCCTAGTGTCCTTTCTTTGGGTGTAGCTGCTTCTGTCCATCCTTGATCAATTGAAACTGACCTAGATCTTCTCTTTGTTGAAGAAATCCACTTCCCTCAGAATCCATCCTCATATAGTGCCATTGTTGAGGTATAATGATCTCCTGGTTCTGCTCACTTCCTCACATCAGTTCCTTTAAGTCTCCCCAAGCCTCTCTGTATTCATCCTGCTGATCATTTCTTACAGAATAATATCCCATAGCATTCATATACCACAATTTTGGTAGGAAATCTTAAGAACACATGATGGATTCCTCTTCTGAGTGATCAAATGGAATGACCTGAAGCTGGCTTTTCCCAGCAGGGGACCAGAGTCTCTCCCCAAGGGCCTCCCAGAGGCCCCTTTCCTTGCACTGCCATAACCTAAGTATGTTCTGAGGAGAGCTTCAGGGCCTCGTTGCTTGGTAGCTGACACGATCCAACCATCCAGGGGCAAAACAATCATGTCTGGATAGTCTAGGCCCCATCTGACCTAGTAAATGGAATGATCACCAGCTTTCCCTTCCCAGTAGGGCACCATTCTGTCTCCCATGGGCTGTGTTACCTCCTAGGGAGGATAGTGCAGAGTCTCCTTTCCCTGATCTGCAGCAACCTAAGTATATTCTAAGGAGGCTGAGCCCTCCCAGACACTGGCTCCTTTCTTCTTGGGAGCTGAGAACTTGTGACCAACAAGGTGCAAAACACATAATGTCTGCACAGTCCCAGCCCCGTTCTCCAAGATACATGGAAGAAAACATTGGAGTGACAGGTAGAAAGGTTGAAGTGTGTGTTCAAGGATAAGATTCCCCACAAGTGCATACCTCGTATTTCTTGGAAATACTGAGAAGTTTCTATCCCCTAACAATAGGAAGACCTTAGCTCAAGGACCCTACTATATTACCTTTATATATCTGTATCTGTAGTTGCTGAGGCAATTGGGGTTAAGTGATTGCCCAGGGTCACACAGCTACCACGTACTAAGTGTCTGAGGTCAGATTGGAACTCAGATCCTCCTGACTTCAGGGCTAGTGCTCTATCCACTGTGCCACCAGCAGCCTCCATAGCTTCCGTTTTCTAAAGGGGTTTTTTTTTTGTGGCACAGGTAGCCTGAGCTGTGGAGTTCAGCTGCTCCTGAGACTTGGGGTCCATTCTTCACCACTACAGTTGATCACCAAAGTCTCACCTAAAAGAAGCTGGGCCGTGGACTGCTGCTTCCTGATCCAGAATATTTGCTAGGAAATCTTTTTTTTTTTTCAATCAATAAGCAAATATTTATTAGGCAACTGTAATATTCCAGGAAATTTGTGAAGCATCAGCCCTTAACATTGCAGTAGACAATTCCATCTGAATTGAACTTCAACATTGCGGAATATTAGGCGAGCAGGGAAAGAGAGAACTCCTTTCATGAATATCTCACAGATTCACATTTTCAAATCTGACCAAAGCATCTTCTTTTTTCCTAATGAATACCTATTAAATAATTTTTATTGCCAGAACCCATGCCAGGGTAGTTTTTTACAACATTATCCCTTGCACTCACTTATGTTCTGACTTTTCTCCTCCCTCCCTCCGCCCCCTCCCCCAGATGGCAAGCAATCCTGTACATGTTAAATATGTCACAGTATATCCTAGATACAATCTATATGTGCAGAACCGAACAGTTCTCTTGTTGCTCAGGGAGAATTGGATTCAGAAGGTAAAAATAACCCGGGAAGAAGAACAAAAATGCAAACAGTTTACATTCATTTCCTAGTGTTCTCTCTTTGGGTGTAACAACTTCTGTCCATCCTTGATCAATTGAAACTGAGCTAGATCTTATCTTTGTTGAAGAAATCCACTTCCCTCAGAATCCATCCTCATACAGTGCCATTGTTGAGGTATATAATGATCTCCTGGTTCTGCTCATTTCACTCAGCATCAGTTCGTGTCAGTCTCTCCAACCCTCTCTGTATTCATCCTGCTGATCATTTCTTCCAGAATAATATCCCATAACATTCATATACCACAATTTTGGTAGGAAATCTTAAGAACACATGATGGATTCCTCCTCTGAGTATCACAGGGAATGAGCTGAAGTTTGCTTTTCCCAGCAGGGGACCAGAGTCTCCCCATGGGCTGTGCTACCTCCTAGGGAGGAAAGTTAAGATTCCCCTTTTCCCTGCTCTGCAGCCACCTAAGTATATTCTAAGGAGAGCTTCAGGGCCTCTATGGACACTGGCTCCTATCTTCTTGGGAGCTGAGAACATGTAACCAACAAGGTGCAAAACACATAATTTCCGGACGGTCCAGGCCCCGTTCTGCAAGACACAGGCTAGAAATCATTGAAGTGACAGGTAGAAAGGTTTAACTATAGGTTTCAAGGATAAGATTCCCCACAAGTACATACCTCGTATTTCTTGGAAACATGGAAAAGTTACTTTCCCCTATTAATAGGAAGACCTTAGCTCAAGGACCAAGCTATATTACCTTTATATGTATATCTGTATCTGTAGTTGCTGAGGCAATTGAGGTTAAATGACTTGTCCAGGGTCACACAGCCAGGCAGTACTAAGTGTCTGAGGTCAGATTGGAACTCAGATCCTCCTGACTTCAGGGCTAGTGCTCTATCCACTGTGCCACCAGCAGCCTCCATAGCTTCCCTTCTCTTAAGGGTTTTTTTTGGTGTGTGTGGCAAAGGTAGCCTGAGCTGTGGAGCTGAGCTGCTCCTGGGACTTCAGGTTTTGTCACCACCGCATAACCTGACCATGATCTTATTTTCAAAGCAGTTGGGCCCTGGACTGTTCCTTCCCTTTACTGGCAAGATCCTGACTTTCCATCCCTGGAAGGGAAGACATAGACGAGGACCATTCCTCCTCTGACCTACAAAATGGAATGGCAGTAACTGGCTTTTCCCAAGAGGGGACTGGAGAATGTCCCAAGGGCTTGCGTGATCCCTCCAGGAAAAAGGAAGGGTCTCCTTTCTCTATAGGTGTATCTCAACTCAACTATCTCTATGTACCATATGTACCTTGAGGAAAGTTGCACATTGTGTTGAGGACCTTCCTCAGTCCTCGTATTGGGACATCCTTACTCTCAGTAGCTCAAAAGAAGCAGGATCTAATCTAGGCAGCACTGAGCCAACGGAATTCCAGAACCAATACTCCAGGACAGAACTGGCTAAATATTGGATAGTAAGAAAGGGAGGTTCTCTCTTGACATTAAGCAATGTTCCGCAAGCAGGAGGGGCTAAAGGTATAGATCTTGTCCCAGGAGGGCCCAAGAAGGCTTTGGGAAGTTCCAGAGGCCCCACCCCACCTCAGCATACTTAAATGGAGGGAGAATTCTTTTGCATAATGGGAAGAAATGCTGGGAAAAGGAGAACTTTGGGCTAAACTCCTTTAGTCTCTTTTGTGATATATAGTATGTGCTGAGGGGCTGAGCTGCTCCTGGGACTTGGGGTTCATCCCACACCTGAGCAGCAAACCTCCATGGTCTCTTTTTGAAAGTTGCTGGGCCCTGAACTGCTCCTTCCTGATCCAGACACTGGTTACTAGAGCTTAAGAAAAGACATGATGGAATCCTCCTCTGACCAAGGAAATGGAATGATCTGGTTTGCTTTTCCCACCAGGGGACCAGAGTCTCCCCATGGCCTGTGCTACCTCCTAGGGAGGAAAATGCAGAGTCTCCTTTCCCTGCTCTGCAGCAACCTAAGTATATTCTAAGGAGAGCTTCAGGGCCTCTATGGACACTGGCTCCTTTCTTCTTGGGAGCTGAGAACATGTAACCAACAAGGTGCAAAACATATAATGTCTGTACAGTCCAGGCCCCGTTCACCAAAATTCAGGGAACAAAACATTGGAGTGACTGGTAGAAAGGTGGAAGTACAGGTTTCAAGTATAAGATTCCCCACAAGTGCATACCTCGTATTTCTTGGAAATGTTGAGAAGTTTCTATCCCCTAATAATAGGAAGACCTTAGCTCAAGGACCCTACTATATTACCTTTATATGTATATCTGTATCTGTAGTTGCTGAGGCAATTGAGGTTAAATGACTTGTCCAGGGTCACACAGCCAGGCAGTACTAAGTGTCTGAGGTCCTCCTGACTTCAGGGCGGGCTCTCTATCCACTGTGCCACCAGCAGCCTCCATAGCTTCCCTTTTCTTAAGGGTTTTTTTTTTTTTTTTGTGTGTGGCACAGGTAGCCTGAGCTGTGGAGTTCAGCTGCTCCTGAGACTTTGGGGTCCATTCCACCACTACAGTTAGTCATAAAGTCTCACTTAAAAGTGGGGTCGTGGACTGCTACAGCACAGTCCAGAATATTTGCTAGGAAATCTTTTTGAATCAATAAACAGAAATATTTATTGAAGCCTTCTATAATATTCAGGAAATTTGTGAAGCATCAGCCCTTAACATTTTGCAGTAGACAATTCCATCTAGATTGAACTTCAACATTGCGGAATATTATTTGAGCAGAAGAGAGAACTCCTTCATGATATCTCACAGATTCACAT
The DNA here is from genome assembly GCF_902635505.1 of Sarcophilus harrisii. NCBI lineage: Eukaryota > Metazoa > Chordata > Mammalia > Dasyuromorphia > Dasyuridae > Sarcophilus > Sarcophilus harrisii. The sequence continues at coordinate 62,513,256 of NC_045432.1, forward strand.
TTCAACTTTAAGACAAAGCATCACCTAATAGATACCTAATCAATAACTTTTTATTGACAGAGCCCATTACCAGGGCAATTTAACAACATTATCCTTGCACTCACTTATGTTCTGACTTTTCTCCTCCCTCCCTCGCCCCTCCCCAGATATGTGACAATCCTGTACATGTTAAATATGTCACAGTATATCCTAGATACAATCTATATGTGCAGAACCGAACAGTTCTCTTGTTGCTCAGGGAGAATTGGATTCAGAAGGTAAAAATAACCCGGGAAGAAGAACAAAAATGCAAACAGTTTACGTTCATTTCCTAGTGTTCTCTCTTTGGGTGTAACAACTTCTGTCCATCCTTGATCAATTGAAACTGAGCTAGATCTTCTCTTTGTTGAAGAAATCCACTTCTCAGAATCTCCTCATACAGTGCCATTGTTGGGGTATATAATGATCCTGGTTCTGCTCATTTCCTCCAGCATCAGTTCCTGTAAGTCTCAAGCCTCTCTGTATTCATCCTGCTGATCATTTCTTCCAGAATAATATCCCATAACATTCATATACCACAATTTTGGTAGGAAATCTTAAGAACACATGATAGAATCCTCCTCTGACCAAGGAAATGGAATGATCTGGAGTTACTTTTCAACCAGGAGACCAAAGTCTCACAGGATAATGCTACCTTCTAAGGGAGGAAAAGTACAAGTCTCCTTCCCTGCTCTACATATTCTAAATATATTCTAAGGAAACATTAGGGCCTCTATGGACACTAGCTCCTTTCTTGTAGGAGCTGAACATGTAACCAACAGTGCAAAACACATAATGTCTGGACAGTCCCAGCCCGTTCTCTGAACACAGGCTAGAAATCATTGAAGTGACAGGTAGAAAGGTTGAAGTGTATGTTCCAAGTATGAGATTTACAAGTGCATACTTATTATTTCTTGGAAATGTTGAGAAGTTTCTTTCCCCTATTAATAGGAAGACCTTAGTTCAAGGACCCTACTATATTACCTTTATATGTATATCTGTATCTGTGGTGCACAGTAAGTTAAATAGCTTGTCCAGGGTCACACAGCCAGGCAGTACTAAGTGTCTGAGGTCACATTGGAACTCAGGTCCTCTTGACTTTAGGGCGGGCACTCTATCCACTGTGCCACCAGCAGCCTCCATACCTTCACTTCTCTTAAAGGGTTTTGTGAGTTGCCCTGACTGTGGAGCTGAGCTGCTCCTGGGACTTGGGTTTGATTCTTCACCACAGCAGTTAATCACCATAGTCTGGCCTTGAAAGTAGCTGGGCCCTGGCCTGCTCCTTCCTGATCCAGAATATTTGTTTCCAGATCTTAAACACGCAGATAATGGATTCCTCTTCTGAGTGATCAAATGGAATGACCTGAAGCTGGCTTTTCCCAGCAGGGGACCAGAGTCTCTCCTATGGGCTCTGATGACTCTTTCTGTGGGATCAGATGAGTCCCGTTTTTCTACTGCGCCATCTGAACTCAAGTATCTCCCTGTAGTGTATATTGAGGCATGTAGTATATTCTGTTTGGGGCTTTCCTGTTTCCATTGATTTCGGCGCCGTTGCCCTTGACAAATGGCAAGAACCAGGATTTCAGGCAGAAATCGCAGAGTGAAAGGAAAGTCTTAGAAATACTTCAACACAGAGGGGGGAAATGTCAGATCTTTAGGAAGAATGGGAGAATTATCTCCAGGCATGAGGATTTGTTCCCAAGTAGGCGGCTGCTCAAAGATTTCTCTTCCCGGGAGTGCCCAGGAAGGCTTTGGGAAGTGCCAGAGTCCCCAAAGCACAGTAACATCCTTAAATGGTGGGGGAATTATTTTGCACAATGGGAGGAAATGCTGGGGAAAGGCCATCTTGGGGGCTGATCTACTTTAGTCTCCTTTGTGATGAGTATCCATAGTGCTGAGCTGCTCCTGGGACTTGGGGTTCATCCTAAAGCAGAACAGCAAATCACCCCGATAACTTTGTGAAGTTAGCCGGACCCCGGCCTGCTCCTTCCCAGTACAGGATATTTGCTGCTACACCTTGAGAAAACACATGATGGATTCTGCTTCTGACCAAGGAAATGGAAGGATCTGAAGTTTGCTTTTACCAGCAGGGGACCAGAGACTCTCCCAAAGGCCTCCCAGAAGCCCCTTTCCCTGCACTGCCATAACCTAAGTATGTTCTGAGGAGAGCTTCAGGGCCTCGTTGCTTGGTAGCTGACACGATCCAACCATCCAGGGGCAAAACAATCATGTCTGGATAGTCTAGGCCCCATCTGACCTAGTAAATGGAATTTTCATCAGCTTTCCCTTCCCAGCAGGGCACCATTCTGTCTCCCATGGGCTGTGCTACCTCCTAGGGAGGATAGTGCAGAGTCTCCTTTCCCTGCTCTGCAGCAACCTAAGTATATTCTAAGGAGAGCTTCAGGCCCTCTAGGAACACTGGCTCCTTTCTTCTTGGGAGCTGAGAACTTGTGACCAACAAGGTGCAAAACACATAATGTCTGCACAGTCCCAGCCCCGTTCTCCAAGATACATGGAAGAAAACATTGGAGTGACAGGTAGAAAGGTTGAAGTGTGTGTTCAAGTATAAGATTCCCCACAAGTATATACCTCCTTTTTCTTGGAAATGTTGAGAAGTTTCTTTCCCCTATTAATAGGAAGACCTTAGCTCAAGGACCCTACGATATTACCTTTATATGTATATCTGTATCTGTAGTTGCTGAGGCAATTGAGGTTAAATGACTTGTCCAGGGTCACACAGCCAGGCAGTACTAAGTGTCTGAGGTCAGATTGGAACTCAGGTCCTCCTGACTTCAGGGCGGGCACTCTATCCACTGTGCCACCAGCAGCCTCCATGTCTTCCCTTCTCTTAAGGTTTATTTTTCTAGCACAGGTAGCCTGAGCTGTGGAGCTGAGCTGCTCCTGGGACTTGGGGTGGATTCTTCACCATTGCAGTTGATCACCAGGGTCTCACCTGGAAAGTAGCTGGGCCCTGGCCTGCTCCTTCCTGATCCAGAATATTTGTTTCCGGATCTTAACAACACAGGGGACAGATTCCTCCTTTGAGCAATCACAGGGAATGATCTGAAGTTTGCTTTTCCCAGCAGGGGACCAGAGTCTCCCCATGGGCTGTGCTACCTCCTAGGGAGGAAACTGCAGAGTCTCCATTCCTTGCTCTGCAGCAACCTAAGTATATTCTAAGGAGAGCTTCAGGCCTTCCAACAAGGTGCAAAACACATGTCTGGACGGTCCCGGCCCCGTTCTCCAAGATACATGGAAGAAAACACTGGAGTGACAGGTAGAAAGGTTGTAGTGTGTGTTCGAGGATAAGATTCCCCACAATTATATACCTCGTATTTCTTGGAAATGTTGAGAAGTTTCTTTCCCCTAATAATAGGAAGACCTTAGCTCAAGGACCCTACTATATTACCTTTATATGTATATCTGTATCTGTAGTTGCTGAGGCAATTGAGGTTAAATGACTTGTCCAGGGTCACACAGCCAGGCAGTACTAAGTGTCTGAGGTCAGATTGGAACTCAGATCCTCCTGACTTCAGGGCGGGCACTCTATCCACTGTGCCACCAGCAGCCTCCATATCTTCCCTTTTCTTAAGGTTTTTTTTTGGGCAAAGGTAGCCAAAGGACCCTTGTATATTCCCTTTATATCTATATCTATCTAGTTGCTGAGGCAATTGGGGTTAAGTGATTGCCCAGGGTCACAGCTACCACGTACTAAGTGTCTGAGGTCAGATTGGAACTCAGGTCCTCCTGACTTCAGGGCGGGCTCTCTATCCACTGTGCCACCAGCAGCCTCCATATCTTCCCTTTTCTTAAGGGTTTTTTTTGGTGTGTGTGTGGCAAAGGTAGCCTGAGCTGTGGAGCTGAGCTGCTCCTGGGACTTGGGGTCAATTCTTCACCACAGAAGTTGATCACCAGGGTCTCGCCTGGAAAGTAGCTGGGCCCTGGACTGCTCCTTCCTGATCCAGAATATTTGCTTAAGAACCCACATAATGGATTCCTCCTCTGAGCAAGCAAAGGGAATGATCTGAAGTTTGCTTTTCCCAGCAGGGGACCAGAGACTCTTCCAAGGGCCTCACCGAGGCCCCTTTCCCTGCACTGCCATAACCTAGTTATATTTGAAGGAGAGCTTCAGGGCCTCTGATTATTAGCTCCTTGTCTCTTGGTAGCTGACAAGATCAAACCATGCAGGTGCAAAACACATTATGTCTGGATAGTCTAGGCCCCATCGGACCTAGTAAATGGAATGATCACCAGCTTTCCCTTCCCAGCAGGGCACCATTCTGTCTCCCATGGGCTGTGCTACCTCCTAGGGAGGAAAGTTAAGATTCTCCTTTTCCCTGCTCTGCAGTCACCTATGTATATTCTAAGGAGAGCTTCAGGGCCTCTATGGACACTGGCTCCTTTCCTTTTGGTAGCTGACAAGATCAAAGCATTGCCATGCAAAGCACGTAGTGTCTGGATAGACCAGGTCCCCTTCTGCAAAAGGTGGAGCAGAAATCATTGGAGACACGTCAGGAAAGTTAAAGTATTTGTGTGGAGACTATGATTTCCCCACAAGTTTGTACTGCTAAAATAGCCCCCCCCGTTCCCTGCACTGCAATAGATGTATTCTAAGGAGAACATTAGGACCACTATGAAGACAGGCTCCTTTCTTCTTGGGAGCTGAGAACCTATGACCAACAAGGTGCAAAACACATAATGTCTGGACAGTCCCAGCCCCGTTCTCCAAGACACATGCTGAAATGACAGGTAGAAAGGTTGAAGTATAGGTTTCAAGGATAAGATTCCCCACAAGTGCATACCTCGTATTTCTTGGAAATGTTGAGAAGTTTCTTTCCCCTATTAATAGGAAGACCTTAGCTCAAGGACCCTACTATATTTCCTTTATATGTATATCTGTATCTGTAGTTGCTGAGGCAATTGAGGTTAATTGACTTGCCCATTGTCCTATAGCCAGGCAGTACTAAGTGTCTGAGGTCAAATTGGAACTCAGATCCTCCTGACCTCAGGGTGGGCACTCTATCCATTGTGCCACCTAGCAACCTCCATAGCTTCCCTTTTCTTAAGTATTTTTTTTTTTTTTGAGGTAAAGGTAGCCTGAGCTGTGGAGCTGAGCTGCTCCTGGGACTTGGGTTCATCCTAAAGCAGTGCAGCAAATCACCCTGAAATACCTTGTAAATTAGCAGACCCCGACTGTAACTTCCAATACAGGATATTTGCTGCTACACCTTGAGAACACACATGATGGATTCTGCTTCTGACCAAGGAAATGGAATGATCTCAAGTTTGCTTTTCCTGGCAGGGGACCAGAGTCTCCCCATGGCCTGTGCTACCTCCTAGGGAGGAAAGTGCAGAGTCTCCTTTCCCTGTTCTTCAGCAACCTAAGTATATTCCAAGGAGAGCTTCAAGGCCTCTATGGACACTGGCTCCTTTCTTCTTGGGAGCTGAGAATGTGTAACCACCAAGGAGCAAAACATATAATGTCTGGCCAGTCCAGGCCCCGTTCACCAAAATTCAGGGAAGAAAACATTTGGGGTATTGACGGTACAAGAGTTCCCAGTATAGGTTTCAAGGATAAGTTTCCCCACAAGTGCATACCTCATATTTCTTGGAAATGTTCAGAAGTTTCTTTCCCCTAATAATAGGAAGACTTTAGCTCAAGGACCCTACTATATTACCTTTATATGTATATCTGTATCTGTAGTTGCTGAGGCAATTGAGGTTAAGTGACTTGTCCAGGATCACACAGCCAGGCAATACTAAGTGTCTGAGGTCCTCCTGACTTCAGGGCGGGCTCTCTATCCACTGTGCCACCTAGCAGCCTCCATGGCTTCCCTTTTCTTAAGGGTTTTTTTTGTGTGTGTGTGTGTGGCACAGGTAGCCTGAGCTGTGGAGTTCAGCTGCTCCTGAGACTTGGGGTCGATTCTTCACCACTACAGTTGATCACCAAAGTCTCACTTAAAAGAAGTGGGGTCGTGGACTGCTGGTTCCTGATCCAGAATATTTGCTAGGAAATCTTTTTTTTTTGAATCAATAAACAAATATTTATTAGGCAACTAATATTCCAGGAAATTTGTGAAGCATCAGCCCTTAACATTGCAGTAGACAATTCCATCTGAATTGAACTTCAACATTGCGGAATATTAGGTGAGCAGGGAAAGAGAGAACTCCTTTCATGAATATCTCACAGATTCACATTTTCAACTTTGAACAAAGCATCTTTTTCCTAATGAATACCTATTAAATAACTTTTTATTGACAGAGCCCGTGCCAGGGCAATTTTTACAACATTATCCCTTGCACTCACTTATGTTCTGACTTTTCTCCTCCCTCCCTCCACCCCCTCCCCCAGATGGCAAGCAGTCCTGTACATGTTAAACAGGTTACAGTAGATCTTAGATACAATCTATGTGTGCAGAACCGAACAGTTTTCTTGTTTACTCCAGGAGATTGGATTCAGAAGGTAAAATAACAGGAGAAGAGTAAAAATGCAATCAGTTACATTCATTTCCTAGTGTTCTCTCTTTGGGTGCTTTTAACTTCTGTCCATCCTTGATCAATTGAAACTGAGCTAGATCTTATCTTGAAGAAATCCACTTCCCTCAAGTCCAAATACTCCTTATAGTACCATTGTTGAGGTATAATGATCTCTAGTTCTCATTTCCTCAGCATCAGTTCTGTAAGTCTCTCCAAGCCTCTCTGTATTCATCCTGCTGATCATTTCTTACATAACAATAATATTCCATAACATTCATACACCACAATTTTGGTAGGAAATCTTAAGAACACATGATGGAATCCTCCTCTGACCAAGGAAATGGAATGATCTGAAGTTTGCTTTTCCCAGCAGGAGACCAGAGTCTCTCTACGGGATGTGCTACCTCCTAGGGAGGAAAATGCAGAGTCTCCTTTCCCTGCTCTGCAGCAACCTAAGTATATTCCAAGGAGAGCATTAGGGCCTCTATGAACACTGGCTCCTTTCTTCTTGGGAGCTGAGAACTTGTGACCAACAAGGTGCAAAACACATAATGTCTGCACAGTCCAGGCCCCGTTCTGCAAGACACAGGCTAGAAATCATTGAAGTGACAGGTAGAAAGGTTGAAGTGTATGTTCAAGTATGAGATTCCCCACAAGTGCATACTTCGTATTTCTTGGAAATGTTGAGAAGTTTCTTTCCCCTATTAATAGGAAGACCTTAGTTCAAGGACCCTACTATATTACCTTTATATGTATATCTGTATCTGTAGTTGCTGAGGCCATAGAGGTTAAGTGACTTGTCCAGGGTCACACAGCCAGGCAGTACTAAGTGTCTGAGGGGCAGATTGGGACTCAGGTCCTCCTGACTTCATGCCTAGTGCTCTATCACTGTACCTGGCAACCTCCATTGCTTGGGCAGAAAAGGTGTTCCCTGATCCGAGTCTACCCTCTCCACTACTCCATATCTAGGAATAATCTGTTCTACTAAGACCTTACTGTCGAGGCACTTGCTCAGACTGAGGGGAATGCCTCCACCCATGAGGTCAGATGGTCCACTATGACCAGCAAGTATTTGAGGCGACCCACTGGTGGCAGCTCAGTGAAGTCCACCTGGATGCTTTAGAATGGTCCGAGTCCCGGAGCTCGTCCCCCTTTTGGGATCTGGCGTTGAGCAGCCTTGTTAGTCCTTCGACAAACGAGACAGCCGTCCACCAGTTGTCAGGCCATAGTACATAGGCCAGGGGAAACATACCTTGTCAGCACAGCATCACACAGGTTTTGGACATGTCAGTGGCTGCCCTGGTGCAGCTGCTAAAGGACCTGCCTCATACTTGCTTTGGTCAGTACCTCTCTGACATCGGGTAAGAGCCCCCGTCCTTCTGAGTTCCCAACTGCTCCGAGAGTCGAGGCCTTCTCTTTTTCCTTCTGGGTAAAACTGGGAGAGGGTAGACTAGGGGGGAAGTACAGGTATCAAGGCCATTATATGAGAAATCTCCTGGTCTCCAGCTCCCTTGGCCTCCTCATCTGCTAATCTATTTCCCCGTGCTGCAAAAGAGTTTCCCAGCTGATGTCCCTTTACATGTGTTACTGCTACATTCCTAAGAGCCAAAATGTTTCCCAGTACCTCTCTGACTAGTGTATGGTGGACCAGTTCTTTACCCTTGCTATTTAGAAACCCTCTTTCCTCCCAAATCCTTCCAAATACATGCACCACACCCCAGGCATATTTCGAATCAGTGTATATATTACCATCTTGGTCCCTCACTAACTTCAATGCTTGATTTAAGGCATACAATTCACAAGTTTGAACCGACCAATGGGCAGATAGACTGCCCTTAGTAACAGTGGAAATTTTAAAACTTTCAACTTCAAGGTTCACAAATAACTGAATCAAATTTCATAAAATTTATACACGCCCAACAGATCTGACACATTTTTAAGGCATGACTCAGTTACAAATTACCCAATACCTCTAGAAAGCAACATACCATCCAAGTAGGAAGATACCACTACACCTCCTATAAGGTAAACTACCGGCATTTTGTTTTAATAACCTATATTTTAACTTAAAATCCCAAACACAGCTTTAAATTCCCCCCCCAAATAAAATTTTCCTTCATATTTAAAATAATGAATTAAACCAAATAGCTGTTTCTTTCCCCTGGTCCCATGTGGCCGTACTGCAGTCAGGACACGTGGCAGGGAAAGGAAAGAAGCCACCATCTTGGCTCTCTCAATCCCACATACTACCCCGAAGTGATCCCAATAGGGATCTGCTAAAGGGTATTTCTGGGTCAGTTGAAACTACTCCTGCAGCTGGAGGGTTTCTCCTGTCCCACTCCTTCATAGCTGTGAGTCTATAATCAGTCCCCTCTCCTCTGGTGAGAAGAGAGAATTCAAAATAGACCTAAGTTCTCCTCCCAGCCCTTCACCCAGTCTTCAATAGTGCCTCCCCCCATATCTTTGTCACCCCAGACAAAACAACAACACCTTATCATGTTTTTTTGCTTTTTCCTTATATTTTGGCAGTTTGTTCCAATTACCTAATTTATCTCCCAAGGGACTATCTACTGGTATTTTCTGACCATTTTTCTCATTTCTCTCCGTGAGGGCGGGCTGGGACTGGGCCACACCCACTGAATTTGGACAGAATCTAAATTCCAAACATGTCAATTGTCACCGATTGACCCCAGTCACCCAAGAAGGCCTGGCCTATCCTATCCTGTCCAGAGCACCCCTCCAGAGTCTGTAACTTGACTCAAGGGGCTCACAGGGGGCTTACCTCTGGCAGGGGGCTTACCTCTGGGTTGCTGCACAGCAAATTGCTCCACTGATTTGTCCTCCACTGAACCGTTTGGAATTTTAACACAGAGTTTCTCCCTTTGCTTTGCTCTGAATTTCTCCACTTTGGGCCCACTTTACCTTGGGGAGCAAGGACAAGCCCCTGGACGCTGGCGGGCTGCCTAAATCAGGGCAGGGCACCATCCTGCTAGTTAGTGCCCAAGAGTTCACCTACTCACCAAGTCATGTGATCCAGACTAGCCCCCAAACTGTGTGGTTCACAAATGGTGAGGGGTCACCATTTAATAAAAAAGCTGGAGAGATTTCTAGAAGCAAAGCAAAGTATATTATACATTCTGCAGAAGTCATCCCACCCCTCAAGCAGACAATTAAAGGGAAGAAGCACCTTCTGGGGCAGGGTCAACACTTTTAATCCCTAATGCAAATACCCCCTCCCTACCACTGACCCTCATCCTCATTGGCTGAGGGTCTCACATTCTAAACGTGGGACTACCCAAGAAATTGAACTTGACCAATAAGTACATAGTTGTCCATATCTGACTGACATAGGGAGAAAATGATGTCATGGGAGGATAGCAGGAAGGGGACTTAGGTATGCCCTTGACTCAATGCTTAAAGTCCTTCAGGCCTACTCAAACTCTGAAGTAGATGAAGCCTTACTTGATTTTTCCAACTGTCTTGAAAGATCTCATCTCATTCACTTATTAGATAATTGCCTTGTGAAGGCCCCAAACAATCTCTGGGAAGATGGAGGTCCCCACACCCATCAGCCCTAATTGCTAAAATGCCACAGTTTATTGCTGAATATAAATCATTTTGAAAGATGGGGAAGTTCTCTACAAATTATTGGTGAAAACAATTCAGCTTCCCACTTCCAAAGTTGATTTGCACTTAAGCCCTGAAGAAAGAGAAGAGAATTTTGTGGATTTTTTTGTGTAGTGGCCATTTGGAAGTCCAAATGTGCATCACAAGATGTTGAAATCATACTCTGCATTTATCAGAGTCAATAATGTGACTCATTTTCTTAATAGATTGATTTTATTCTGAAGGGTACAGCTGTCTCCATAGGAGTTCCCCCTTCCTTATCAGAGCACACATAGCCTAAACTTCTTGAGTTCAGCAGGAAGATGAACAGATGTTTCAAGTCCTGTACTGCTGTGACCCTCTGCAGAATTAAAATATGGACTGGGAAATGGGGACAAAGAATTCCTCAGGAGAGCCACAAATATCTATTAATTTTGAAGAAAGAAATTGTACCCAAACCAGGAGCAATCTCCTGGTTCTGAAGAAGAAACAGTTCTCTAGATAGGAGTCCATTCCCTTTTCATTGCCAGAAATAGCCATCATCTCATTTGAAAACAGCTAGTTCATTGAGGATTCTTTAGCTCAGCAAAGAGCCAAAGTGGAGGTTTATGTATTTAGGGGGAAAGATATGTCATGAGTTCCATCACATTGCAAGGAAATGTTCTCCAAACAACATCCTAGATGATTTGTCATGTTGAAAAAGATGGAAATTGTGCAGAAATTTAGAGCTCCTCCCTAAATCATAGGATTAATCCCTCATCATTACAGAAAATCATCAAGAAATCACTTTTAAAGTAGCTAGACCCTCCATTATTCTGGGAGAAAAAAAAAAAAACAAATATTTTTATTTTGGTCATTTGAAAACGGTACCTGTTTAAGACCCAAATGAGTACTGGAAAGTTGGGGAATGGACCCTCATCAGCCCAATTGATAAAATACCACACACAGTTTATTGATGGATAGATATGATTCTAATGGAGTGGCAGCTTTCTAAACATGAGTTCCTTTTCTTATCAGAGCACACAGTAGTACTCATACTTGCTGAGGACTGCAGTAAAATGTTTGAGGAATAAATAGTACTGAGCAGGGTAAGACACATCCCCATGTTTCCCCAGAATAACTTCACCCCACCAAGCAGAGGATGTCTCAAATATTGCCATGAAGAGTTAATTCTATGAGGCAGCAACTACTAACAGCGAGACTAGACCACACATGTCTGTTATTGCTTTAATGGGGATATAGAGGTCACTGGGAGGGAAATGTAAAAATGAACATGATGCCCAAAACGACTCTCACTTCATCCATAGTTATAATCCTGTATCTCTAATTCTCTTCCCAACTAAATTTACTAAAACTTTCATAAAGTAAGTGGCTCCACTTCTCTTGATGAGGTTTAGATTTGGGGAACACAAATGAAATTAGGGTTTCTGGTGATCAGGGAGTTAAATGAGGTCTAGTGGTGGGTTTGGGGTTTAGGGCAGGTTTTGGTGCAAATGTAGGGAGTTTTGGGGACTCCCTTCTGTTGGCACAAAGGCTCCCTGTAAAGGAATTTACAGACCTGAAAATCTAGATTGACAAAGGAGTTTTTTATGGGGATTGGAAGTAAGATTAAAGTCTACTTAAGGAAATAGGGGAGAGTAAAGAGAGGATGGCACTGGAAAGAGTTTCCCAGTGGGCAGAGGCCCTTGGCGTGCCAAGCATAGCACAGCATGACATATTTGGAACCTCTGCAAAGAGAGGATTTTAGTTTGTATCTTTTAATAATGAGAGATTTAGCTAAAGCGGGCCTGTGGGTGGAGTTCCAGGTTGGCTCCATCCTGGGTTTCAGCTAGGGCTGGAATTTGAATTGAATTGAATGAGTTTCAGTATTGAGCCGACCCCACCTAGATAACAAAGATGAAACTGTTTGTCCTTGGGGTGGGTTCCCTTGTTGAGTCAGAGTTGAAGGAGATTTTCTCCTTTAAGGATTTTTAGAGTTTTGGGGTCCCCTCTACATTCCCCTCTTAAGCAGTCAAAACAAATTCATTTAAGGGGAAAAAGGACTTGGAGCAGGGTCCATTATTGAGGCAGAGTTGAAGGAGATTTTCTCCTTCAATGATTTCCAGAGTTTCAGGGTACCTGCTTCACTCTGACTTGGTTATCTCTCCTCTGCAATCTGGCATTCAATAAAACTGTTCTTTTCCAAGTTAATAATAGTCTTAGTAGACATGGATTAGATGATCCTTCTATTCAGATGATTCTCAGTTCAATCTATTCAGCTCTAATCTCTCATTTCCAGTTTTGCCTCAGTAACAGCTCTCTGGACATCTAAGCGGGAATATTCCATAGGCACCTCCAAATCAATACATCCAAGATAGGAATTTTTTTTTACCCCCAAAAAACTTTCTTTTTATCCTTACTTTTGCATTTTCATCAATAACAGCACCAGCTTCCAAATCACAAGGTCTCAACCACAGATCAGTCTTGATTTCTCATCCTCATTTACTCCCAAATGCCTAGCCCATGTGTGGTCTAGTCTTGAGTTTCTGGCTTATGCACTATTTCTAGTTAATAGCTGCTTTTCTCAACTCACAGAGTCTGCACTGTTAAAGTGCTTGTGGTAGCTTTCTTATTGGTGTCCCTGCTTCAAGCTCCTTGCCAGTATAAATTATCTTTTTCAGTCTTTAGCTTTTTAAGTGAATTTTGGTCAAGTTTCTATCTGACCAGGTTGTTTACCCCTTCTCAACCAGCTTCCTTTCTCTTACTCAGGTTGTTATTATACCCAGAATCAACAATAAAGTCCTTCTCCGCCTGTCTCCCTCCTACTTTTCCATTTCTCTTATACTTTACTCCCTTTCACTTCCCTTCCATGTACTAATTCTCCACCTTTTCAGTGATCTATGCCTAGAGGGAACTTCCTCATTTTTGCCTCTTAGCTTCTCTGGTTACCTTAAAGAGTCATTTTCCATCATAGCTTCTGCAAGAGGGTTATTTTACCCTAAGCCCCTTCTCTGCTAATATTTTCCCTAAAATTATTTTTTATTGGTTCAATTCTGTTTTTTAATAGTATTTTATTTTTCCACATATATACAAAGATGATTCTCAACATTCACCTTTGCAAAGTCTTGAGTTCCAATTTTTTCTACATCCCTTCCAAGACAGCAAGTAATCCAATATAGGTTAAGCATGCAATTCCTAAGATTACTTTTAGTGGGTCTTTGTGGTGGTTATTTGCATGTCCCCTTCCTCACAAGAATGAGTATTCTTTGACAGTAGAAACCAAAATTAAATGTCTTTCTTTGGCATATAAGTTCCTTCCCATTCTTTTCCCTTCCTTTTTTCCCCCCTATTCTTCGTGTATTTTATTCCCTTCCATGTACTATGAGACCCAAATGCTCTTGCCTATTTGGCTTTTCTTCCATGTGACACTTTTCCATATTCTCTGCCCCTCACTTGTTGTCCCCCATGCCCCAAATACCCCCCAAACTCACATTTGCCTCCCAGCTTCCCAGGCTTTCTTTAAGACTCAAACTAAATTGCATCTTCTGCAGGAGCACTATCACAGTGGCCTACCAGCCCCAGTTATCCTCCTCACTCTTAGGCTTTTGGAATTTATCTTCCCTCTACACTGTATATATTTTTACATAATTATTGGCATTCCCTTCCCCTTCAAAACAAGATCTTCTTGATGGCAGAAACTGTTTTTTTCCTCTTTCTTTGTACTTGTATCATTTAGTTTCTTTACTGAATTATCTTTAGTGAGAAGCTGGGGGCTTCCCCCCCCCATTTCCCTATTTTCTGCCCCTCACTCATTTTCCCCCATGCCCCAAATACCCCCCCCCCCAAACTCACATTTGCCTCCCAGCTTCCCAGGCTTTCTTTAAGACTCAAACTAAATTGCATCTTCTGCAGGAGCACTATCACAGTGGCCTACCAGCCCCAGTTATCCTCCTCACTCTTAGGCTTTTGGAATTTATCTTCCCTCTACACTGTATATATTTTCATATAATTATTGGCATTCCCCCCCTCCCCTTCAAAACGAGATCTTCTTGATGGTAGAAACTTTTCTTTGCTTTGTCATTTAGCTTCTTTACTAAATGATTTTCACTGAGATGCTGGATATTCCTCCTCCTTCCCCCCTCCCTCCCCCCATCATTTCTGGAATATCCCAGTGCACTGGAAAAGTCACTCAATCTTTAGTGAATGATTTCTCCCTCAACACGGCAGCAGGCTGAAATGAAGATGGATTGTTCTGGATCTTTGAGGAACTTGTATCGGCTTTTAGTGGCATTAGAAGCGGCTAAACCCCCTAATGGGTGCGGATTCTTAGAAGACTTATCTACTTTTACTGTAGCAGCACTAAGTAGAAATGTCCGTCAAGCTTTAAATGAGATAGGATTTAATTTTTTCCAGTGCCCAGTCTTACTAGCCACCCTGCGGTCTCTTATGGGGAAGAGTGAACTCTTCTCTCCGCGAACCGGATCCGCAAAATCTTGGGATAGACAAGCATTTCCCTGCACCTTTAGACTGCTCACTCAGCAACGGACGCCGCAATGAGAAGACCTTTAGTGAAAGAGCCCACAAGCCGTAGGGCAGCGGCCAAGGTACCCTGGTCTACAGGCCAGAGCAGAGATTTCTAATGAAAATCAAGAGGAAAACGCTGCAGTCATCTTTATAAAGCTTAAGGAGACCTCCTGCCTTGCATCCCGATACCCCAAATTTTCAAATCGGTTCTGTTGGGATCGGACAGGCCCAGCTTATCTAGTGGGCTTCTGAGCTGCTAGAGCACAACGCGTCCCAGAGCGAGTGGCTGTTTTGTAGCTTATGAGGTGGCGCAGGCGCAGAAGAGTTTGAAAACAGTCCCACCCACCCACCCCCACACAAAATCCACAGGCTAAGAACAAACAACATGATTGGCTACAAAGTAAGGGCGTGGCTAAGGTACTGCTCCACCCCTGCCTTCTCCTATTTCCCTCCCTCCTCATGACTCTGGGTCTTTTCCACAAACATTTTCTTGACTGGAGGCTACAGTTATACATAGTCGTTCTCCTCCTCCTCCTCATTGTCCTCATCCACTGCATGTCAAGGTATTCAACTCTTTCTCCATGAATGATATGCTTAAATATAGAATTCTTATTTTCCCCCTCAACACGGCAGCAGGCTGAAATGAAGATGGATTGTTCTGGATCTTTGAGGAACTTATTTTCTTACTGTATGTGAGGGTAATAGATAATTTGAGCAGTTTTGTCACGGGTCTCAGGTCCGCTTGTGGTGGGGTCTTTCAAGTGATGAGCCAGTAGTTTGTGTGGTACTCCACACAAGTACCCCTTTCAGTTTCATTTGAAATCAGGAGTGACCCTTTTCCTACATTCTCTTCACCCAGTCCTTGGCTCTCACCTCCACGGTCAGCCCCCCACCCATCTACTGAAATAATTTTCTACAAGTCTTATGCCACTCTCCTAGCAGCCCCCACCCATCCAACGTGTGTAAGATGCCAACTCCCGAGACTGCCATTGAAAGCCTTTGGCAATATATTGCCCGCCAATCTTTACCCATTTTTCCTATTTTATGTTACTTCAGAACTGCTGACTTCCAATTTAGCCTACTAGTTTTCCCCCAAATTTCATATACCCATGTTCCTCTCCCGTATTCAAAGGCGACCTCCTACGCCTGAGGTATACTCCCATACCCCCAATCTTGGTTACTAAGAAACTGCACAACGCTCAGCTGAGAAACCCCATTTTTTGTGAAGCCCTTCCTGATCTAGATGTAATTACTGCCCTCTTTCACTTTAATTTCCTAGAATTATATTTCTTTCTATGGTGTTTTATAAACTCCAGTAGAAGGTTTAATATGATCATTTTAATTATGGATTGAATATGATTGAACATGTATGACTCATATTTGTTTGGTCTTGAGGACGGGAAAAAAGAGGGATGAGGGAGAAAAAATGGAAATCAGAATCTTATAAAATTAAATATCAATTATTTTTATGGAAACATTTTGTACAACATCACATGTGCCTTCTCAGTGGGGGCATGGGGAGGAATGAAGGGAGAAAATCTCAAACTGAAAGTTTCAAAAAGCAAATGTTATAAATTGCTTTATATATAACTAGAGAAAAAATAAAACATTAAATAAAAAGTGAATAGCAAAAACTAATAAGTAGTTTTTAAAAACCATAGTAAAACACAAAAGATAGTTAATAAATAATTGCTCAATGCAAATGAATTTTCCCAAAGATGATGAAGATAGGTGGTGTAGTGACACTTGAAGCTTACTAGTTGTGTGACCCTTACCTAAGTCAATTAATCCTGATTATCTTGCCAAAAAAAATAGAGGAAAGGAAGTATGTAGTAAAAACATACCTTCCCTAATATCTATCATGTAAGTATTAATGATGAGATTGGACAAAAACATTTCTGAAACTGCAAAGGAGTGCGTAACTACTGAAATGCCTGACAATGATAATCTTTTCCGCTAACAGATTTAAAGCTGTTACAAATCTTAAAGAGAAGTTATTTAATCTAATTCTCTCCATTTTTCATAAGGAAAACTGAGGTCCAGAGTACTTAATTAGCTCTCTTAAGATCCATAGGTAGTAATTAAAAGTAGAATTTGAATACAGACCTCCTAACTTTAAATCACTCATTTCATTATATGAGTGAGACTGGAGAAATGAAATGCTTTCAGATTCCTTAGCTTGCCTAACCTCTTTTTATTTACATACTTTGCCTTGAATGAACATTTTATATTACTGGCCTAGGCAAAGTAAGATTTTAGATGTTTTTCTTTTTACCATGTTTTACTTGGTTGTATAAAAAACAAAAACTGTTTCTACCTTATTGTCAATATTAACAAATGCCAGCACTTGCTTTAAAGTGATAAGATTGAAACCCACAATCTCTGTTGCAAGACTTCCATGAGACATCTCATTCAGTTCCATATGACCTCATTCTAAATGGTGTAATTCTTTGAAAGAGAAGTAGTTTTTATACTATGCAGTGACCTACGAGTGTTTAAGAAAATGCTTTTTTTTTCTCTTTCATTTGAACTTCATTCCAAGAATATATGTAGGCAAAGATAGACAGATTTAGATCATTGATTTGAAGTTTTTATTTTCTCACAGTTGCAAATGTCATCTCTAGTTCAGCCTGTAGCTAAGAGCAAAATATGTTTTCATTAATTTAACATATTGTGGTATAGTTCTATCTATTGTTATCTAATCATAGAAGCATCATACCATAATTAAGTATATAGCTTCTCAGAATAAAACATGCCAAGAGAAAAGAGATGCTAAATTTTTGCAAACATTATTCTGGATTAAGATGAGTCTTTTTATGTATAATACTTATTCAAGTATTCCAGTAACATGAGCCAACACTCATTTCAGCACAACTAAGCAATTCCTGTGTGCAAGAGCACTCCTACACACAGTTATCACTCTCCTCCTCTCTGACTTAGTCTCTGAGCTTTGCTATCACTGAAAACTTTTATCTGCTAAAATCATCCTAGTGATGTACATCTTTGCACTTAATTCCCTCGGTCCTCATTGGCCTGCTCTACATGTGGTCCCTAGGCCTATCCTTGGAGACACTACGTTAGGAGTGCCTATTAGCAATTCCTCTCTACATGGGAGAATTCTGGATCATCTCCCATACCATGATCCCATAAAAAGACAGGACCATGAAAAAAGGCTATATTTTGTAACAGGAGCTAAAACTTGGAAATGATTCTTCTCTCTTCTATGTTCTAAAGCTTTGCCACAACAAAAAAGATAGGGATAAAGCAGCACTTTTTAATTTTTGTAGTTTCAGGACCTCTTTGCATCCTTAAAAATTATTGAAGATTCCCACAAGAGCTTTTGTTTTTGTGATTTTAAATTATCAATATTTACTGTATTCAAAATTAAGATATCTTAATGATACTATGAGAAGAATGTTGACCTCAAAAAACCAATGAACTCACAGACCCCCCTGAAAGGTTTTAAGGTACCCCTGGATCACATTTGGAGAAATACTGGTATGCAGCACTTAAATGAGTGACATTTTCTTGAATTTCAAATCAACAATTATTTTGCTGAGTTCTTTGTGTAAAATATTTGACTATGGCCTGTGGAGTGTATAAAGTGCTATAAGACATCATCTTTGCACTTAAGGTGTTAGAAATTAAGTTGAGGAAATATGAAATGGCCCAAGTATTTATTCTGGAAAGCAGTTGTGATGATGCTAAGAAAGTGACTGGAATGTCTATATCCTTTGACTCAGAGATCCCACTGCTAGAAATACCACAAGGAAACCAAAGAGAGAAAGAAAATTCCTATAGACACCAGAATATTCATATCAGAACTTTTATGGTAGCAAGGAGCTGCAAACTAAGTATTGCCCATCGGTTAGGAAATGACTGATTAAATTGTGGTACATAGTAGATTACTACTATACCATGAGAAACAATGAATAGGAAAAATTCTGATGTGCATGGGAAGACTCATACGACCTGATGTCAACTTAAATAAGGATAATCAGGAAAACAAACTATGTAATAATTACAGCGATATAATTAAAAATGACAACAAAAAGAAACTGCACACTATATGGTTATAATGACCAATCTTGTTCCTCCAAAAAAAATGAGAAAATGTACCTTTCTCTGTTCTTTAAAAATGGAAGATGTAAGGGATGTAGAACATTGTATAGCGACACATCTGATTAATATGTTTGCTAGTTTTAATGAACCGCTTCTTTTCCTCCGAAAAATGATTTTGTTACAAGTGTGGCTTACAAGATAGAAGGAAATATATTTGTAAAGGAAAGCTAGACGTAAATGAGAAATCAATAAGTATTTTAAATTAAAAACAAAAGTCAGACAGCTGAGATGCTACAAAGCTAGCTATAGGTGATTCCCTGGCAAATGTCCTAGAATATTTGAGGAAGAGAAAACAGTACAAACTAGGGTAATCACCATAACAATCTTAACAATTAAGTCTTATCAAAGAAATTTAACAGCCAGTCTAGGAGTTTCAAAACCTATACATATTTACTAAAAGCAGATATTAGATATGAATAGGCTAACTTTCTTCAGTTTAAGAGAATAGCTTAGAACCAGGTGGACTAGCAGACTAATTCAGGAGGAATAGTCAGTGCATTACATATCAGACTTAGGCTCCCCACAGCTCTTCACAGACTTGAACAATAGCTTCTCTCCCACAAGATGGAATGTGTGGATTTAAATATAAAGTCCTTCAGACACTAATGCTTGTTTGGTGGAGTTGTGAACTGATCAAACTTTTTTGGAGAGCAATTTGGAGCTATGCCCAAAGGTCTATCAAATTGTGCTATCTCCTTTGATCCAGCAGTGTGTCTACTGGGCCTGTATCCCAAAGAAATGTTAAAGGAGGGAAAGGGACCCACATGTACAATTTGTGGTGGCCCTTTTTGTAGTGGCAGGGAACTGAATGGATGCCCATCAGTTAAATAATGGCTGAATAAGTTATCATATGTGAATGTTATGAAATACTCTTGTTCTGTAAAAACTATCAGCAGGAACATTTCAGAAAGGCCTGGAGAGACTTATGAACTGAAGCTGAGTGAAATGAGCAGGACCAGGAGATCATTGTACATGGGAACAAGATTATGAGATGATAAATTCTTATGGACATGGCTCTCTTCAACAATGAGATGATTCAGACCAACTGCAATAGACTTGTTTTTTTTTATTATTATTATTATTATTTTTTTTTTATTTAATAGCCTTTAATTTACAGGATATATACATGGGTAACTTTACAGCATTAACAATTGCCAAACCTCTTGTTCCAATTTTTCACCTCTTACCCCCCCCACCCCCTCCCCTAGATGGCAGGATGACCAGTAGATGTTAAATATATTAAAATATAAATTAGATACACAATAAGTATACCTGACCAAAACATTATTTTGTTGTACAAAAAGAATCAGACTCTGAAATATTGTACAATTAGCTTGTGAAGGAAATCAAAGATGCAGGTGTGCATAAATATAGGGACTGGGAATTCAATGTAATGGTTTTTAGTCATCTCCGAGTTCTTTTTCTGGGTATAGCTAGTTCAGTTCATTACTGCTCCATTAGAAATGATTTGGTTGATCTCGTTGCTGAGGATGGCCAGGTCCATCAGAACTGGTCATCATATAGTATTGTTGTTGAAGTATATAATGATCTCCTGGTCCTGCTCATTTCACTCAGCATCAGTTCGTGTAAGTCTCTCCAGGCCTTTCTGAAATCATCCTGTTGGTCATTTCTTACAGAACAGTAATATTCCATAATTTTCATATACCACAATTTATTCAGCCATTCTCCAACTGATGGACATCCATTCAGTTTCCAGTTTCTAGCCACTACAAAAAGGGCTGCCACAAACATTCGTGCACATACAGGTCCCTTTCCCTTCTTTATAATCTCTTTGGGATATAATCCCAGTAGTAACACTGCTGGATCAAAGGGTATGCACAGTTTGATAACTTTTTGAGCATAGTTCCAAACTACTCTCCAAAATGGTTGGATTCGTTCACAACTCCACCAACAATGCATCAATGTCCCAGTTTTCCCACATCCCCTCCAACAATCATCATTATTTTTTCCTGTCATCTTAGCCAATCTGACAGGTGTGTAGTGGTATCTTAGAGTTGTCTTAATTTGCATTTCTCTGATTAATAATGACTTGGAGCATCTTTTCATATGACTAGAAATAGTTTCAATTTCTTCATCTGAGAATTGTCTGTTCATATCCTTTGACCATTTTTCAATTGGAGAATGGCTTGATTTTTTATAAATTAGAGTTAATTCTCTATATATTTTGGAAATGAGGCCTTTATCAGAACCTTTGACTGTAAAAATATTTTCCCAGTTTATTGCTTCCCTTCTAATCTTGTCTGCATTAGTTTTGTTTGTACAAAAACTTTTCAGTTTGGTATAATCGAAATTTTCTATTTTGTGATCAGTAATGATCTCTAGTTCTGCTTTGGTCATAAAAACCTTCCCCTTCCACAGGTCTGAGAGGTAAACTATCCTATGTTCCTCTAATTTATTAATAATTTCATTCTTTATGCCTAGGTCATGAACCCATTTTGACCTTATCTTGGTGTACGGCGTTAAGTATGGATCAATGCCTAGTTTCTGCCATATTAGTTTCCAATTTTCCCAGCAATTTTTATCAAACAGTAAGTTCTTATCCCAAAAGCTGGGATCTTTGGGTTTGTCAAAGACTAGGTTGCTATATTTCCAACTGCAATAGACTTGTGATGGAGAGAGCCATCTACACCCAGAAAGAGAACTAGAGGGACTGAGTGTGGATCACAACATAGTATTTTCACTTTTTGTTGTTGTCGCTTGCTTGTATTTTCTTTCTCATTTTTTTTTCCTTTTCAATCTGATTTTTCTTATGTGGTATGGTAAATGTAGAAATATGTAGAGAAGAATTGCACATTTTTAACATATATTGGATTACTTTCTGTGTAGGGAAGGGGGTACGGAGAGGGAGGGAGAAAAATTTGGAAGACTTGGTTTTGTGAGGGTGAATATTGAAAACTATCTTTGCATATGTTTTGAAAATAAAAAAGCTATTATTAAAAAATAAAGTCCTGTAATGAGGTTCAGAAATCAACTGCACCAGTATAAAATGGGTACATCTGGCAGGCCATCTGAAAAAAAAGAGCTTACAGGCCCTCAGTAAGGTGCCATTGGCAACAAAAATAGCCAATGTGAACTTAAGCTTCCAGATATTTGCTAGATCACTTACAATAATAGAAGTCCAGTGCCCAACATAGAGGCAATGACAATTCTGTACTCTGTAATGTAACCAATGTACACTTGGTAGAATACTGGTTTGGGGGGGGGTCTAAGGAGGGTCACTGAAGGGTCCTGTGATAAGGAAACTTAAGCTGGTTTAAGAAAGTTGAGAGATCTGTGTTTGACTTACCTTGGTGGCTCCTTAGGTTAAGGGAGCAGAAAAACAAATGACAACCAGTCCATCAGATTATCTAAATGGATGTCACAGGGGAGAAAAATTTTATTGCACTAGGAGGAATAACTTTTCCACAATTAAAGCTGGCTGAAAATAGCATGGACTGCCATATGAACTTAGTGAGTACCCCATTATTGAGATTTTTCAAGTACTGGCTGGAAGAACACTTTTCTGGAATATTATAGCTGGAATTACGTACTTAGTTGGATTGGACGAAGCACTAAGATGCCTTTCTAGTCTTGATTGATTATGTGAGGAAATGAGGTCATTTGAGAATTCTCTTTCTGAGCATCTACATTTAGCAGCAAAAGCCTCTTGAAATGACTGATGATGTGGCAAATCAGCATCTGACTTGGAAAAGGGAAAAGGAAAACATCCATGTAACTCTCCAGGGAGATATATAAAAAGATATTCCTTTTCTGCCAGCTTGACACAGGAGTAGAACGCTGCAGGCCTCCAAATGAGTCTGCTGACTGAGGTGGTGGTGTGGCTACTACAAAGCTGTCTTTCCAAGATTTCTCATTTAATCTAGGTAGAATAACATCTCTGTCATGGACTAGGGGTGCTTTCTCTTTGGGGGATGTTCTGGGACAATGACTGATGGCACAAAGTGTGACTTTTTCCAGATCTATGCTTTGGGATTACTGAGTACAGTAATTGATAGATGGGTTACAATGTGGGATTAAATTGATCTTTTACTCAAAATTGTGCAAGAAGAGGGATATGGATGGTTTTATCGATGATACCTAGTGCTATAGAACCATTTGGATCTAGTTGGGCGCTTCTTTATTAAATTGTAAAATCAGAGAAGGCTTTGTTATAGGGTTGAGGGATGAAAGCAAAAGAAGCAATTATAATTGCATAGGTATAATGATATATTTGGATATGAGTCTTCTCACAGAGTTCAGGAAGAATGCCTGGAAAACAGTTGTGAGTTTATATATTTAGCAAGAATCAAAGGATCTCTAATGGATGTGCTTATAACTTTTTCCCTTGGGATTCGACAAAAGAATGCTAATTCAACTTGTCTAGGGGAAAAGGAATAACCTTGTAATACATAGAGATCCTAACAAGAGAAGGAAGATCTTAATTATTAATATAACCATATATGTGTGTGTGTATGTGTATGTATGTGTGTGTGTGTGTATAAATGTGTATACGTGTGGATCTTTCTGTGGCAAGCAATAGCAATTCATTTGCATCTCCTAGAGGAAGGATGGTAATCACAATTACAAAATTCTAAGAAGCAAACATCTTCATATAAACACATTGCCAGAAATGTCTTGGAAGATACAAAGCTTGAGCGATGAAACTGAGGCAGTCGTAGTTTAAGAGATTCAATGCCATGAGTTCTTTATCTATTTTCATATATTTAGATGAATATATCAGTTGCATTTTGAGGGCTTTCTCACCTTTAGAACTTCTATATAATTTTGAGCGATCATGCTTTCTTCACTGTTGTCAGAGATGTGCTTTCCAGAGGTCATCTGCTGTTTCTCTATTTTAAAGAACACGTGATTCTCCTTGGTGGAGGTGTTCTCTCCCCAGTACAGATCACGGCTGATCCATGCCCTTCTCATCCTATATTATTTTTGTCCATGGCTTTTTTGTAAGTCTCCCATAGAAAATTTACACAATGTGCTACTTGGTCCGAGTCTGAATGGGAAGGGTAGCTGGGTGCTCGCTTACTGTCTTTTTTACTTCTCTCAGTTCTCAACTCCCTTTTGGCCATATTTGTTCTCTCCTTACCAGTTTAAAGTTCATTTACCTTGGCAGAGAAAACAAGCAAAAATGAGGGGCAGTTCTACCTTCTCGTTGCCACCCATTATCATTAACCTCTTCATCCCTAACAGTGGTCTTCTCCCTTCTTTCCTCTTCCTACTTTCCTCTAACATAGCAAAAACAAATAGACAAACCAGTAAAGCTTTGTGTTACCTTGATCATCTTGAGCTTTCATCAATAGCCAGCATTTCTAGAGCATGTTCAGGTTTGCAAAATTACCTCCTTTGATCCCCATAACTCTGGAAGGTAGGTTTATTATTATTATATGCATTTTACAGATGAGGAGAACGAGGCAGACAGAGATTGTGACTCGTCCAGCATCACACAGCTAGTAATTGGCAGAGCTAGAATTTGCAACCGAGTCATTTGACTAGAATTCTAGCACTCTTTACACTGCATTAACAATCCACAGAATACCTTCTCTTTCAAGACTTAATTACAGACTAGTCTTATATATGAGGAACCCAGTATGAGTACTTGAGTTAATCTGTGGAGATTGAGGAGCTGCTAGATGGCATGGCGGATAGAACTAATGTTTGAAGTCAGGAGTTGAATTCAAGCCTAACCTTAGACACTTAACTCTTCCTAGTTGTATGACCCTGGGCAAGTCACTTAACCCTAACTGCCTTGCCCCCTGCCACAGAAAAGTAGAGAACAGTCCAATCCATGTACAGAGTGAGGATGAACTAAAACTCATTGCTTTCTAGTTTTATTTATTGTGCCAGGGGAGCCTTCAAGTAAAGCAGGGTGTTTTTGTTTTTGTTTTTGTTTTAAAAAGGCCTGTCCCAAAGAATGGAAGAAGGCAGATAACAAAGGCCACTGACAGGATTTCATTTAATTCCCAAATGATGACAGGCAGTCCCAAAGCACAGGAAATGAATAAAAGATTTGGTTCATATCTTTGTTCTCTCATTTGACTGAATTAAGCCGAGTTAGTACTTCTATTATACAGCGGGAGCCTTAACTTTTAAAACATTTTATTTTTCCAAGGATTTATTCTGTCTCCTTCTTATTGTTGAACAATTAAAAAAATAAAACCCTCATAAGATATGCTTAATTCAGCAAAAGAGATTCTTATATTGTCCTCCTACCTCATTCTGCATTTAAGCTCTTTTCTGCCTAGTAAGAAGTTGATGGTGTACTTTCTCCTCTGGACTTGTGGGTCAACACAGTAGTGAAAAGAGCTCTAAAGTCTTTCAAAGTTATTGTTAGCATGTAAATTGATCTCTGATTTCTGTTTACACCATTCTGTACTATCTCATATGACAAGAATATGGTCCCTTCTGTTTGCATGCCATAATTTATTTACCCATTCCCCACTAAGTGGATACCTTAGTTTCCAACCTGAAGCTACTAAGAGCTGCTGTAAATATTTTTGTACATATGGGAACTTTTTCTCTGCCTTTGATATCATTGCAGTATATAGGCGTGGTAGTAGTCTTATTGGGTCAAAGGGTATGCACAATTTAGTGATTTGAGGGCTGTTGTTCCAAAGTGGTTTCCAGAATGACTTAATTATTAAATAATTAATGATTAATTCACAGCTCCACTAAATATTTAGATATTTGGGAGAAAACATTCCTAACAAGCACATAGTTTAAAAAGTCACTTTTTCAAGTTTGTTTTTTACTTTCCATTAGCTATGTATGAATCAAGGGCTATCTGTTTTGGGTCCCCTTCAAATCAATATGTTACTTGGCCTACTCTACTTTATATGAAGTTGTTAATGCTGTTCAGGGGAAAAAACTTAAATTTTGAGAACAAATTGAAATGTTAGTTTGGGGTACTTGGTAGGATTAAATTCTTGGAGGTTTGAAATCTTACTGGGGAAAAAAGAAATCTTTGAATAAAGATGCAGCGAATCCCATTCCTTTTCTTGATCTTCTTCCTTTCAGTTTACCTGTGAATAACTGTCCAGCCTTAGGAATGAATTCTGATGGATCTGAGGAGTACTTTCAGTCCACCAATCATGCAGAGCAGACTATCCGCAAAATGGAGAGCTATCTGCAGCAGAAACAGCTCTGTGACGTCTTCCTCATCGTTGGACGTCACACAATCCCAGCCCACAGGTCTGTTGCTCTACTTGAGCTGAACAATTTCAGCATGGGGAGGGAAGCGGAAGTGAGGAGGAGAGATTGCAGGAATGTCACTTCTGGTTTGCTATGGCAATAATTAGAATATCAGCCAAACCAGAGCCCTCTTGAAAGTGGGAGATGGGACTGATTATAGCTTTGAAAAGATCCTGAATAATAAAGTCCATTTTTTCCTACAAAGGGCTTACAAGTAGAGACGGTGTTATTTTTTTGTGTTTGTATCCCCAGTGCTTAAGCAAAGTGCCTGACATATAATGGGTACAAAATACATGCATGTTGATCGATTGAACAAAAACCAAGA
Source organism: Sarcophilus harrisii (assembly GCF_902635505.1). Lineage (NCBI taxonomy): Eukaryota > Metazoa > Chordata > Mammalia > Dasyuromorphia > Dasyuridae > Sarcophilus > Sarcophilus harrisii. The sequence continues at coordinate 62,539,510 of NC_045432.1, forward strand.
TACAGAGAGGTCCTCAAAGTAGTTCTTTGCCCTCATTCTTAGTTTCCCTTTTGATGGTCATCAACACTTTCATAAGCCCGCAGAGTATTATGTGGAAGGCAGCTTCACCTATGATCTAAAGTTGAATTTTATGGTTTCTGGTAATATGATAGATCAATTAATGGACTTTTTCTGAAATATTCCTATTTCAAGACTGGTGCTGAGTGCTGCATCAGACTATTTTGCTGCAATGTTTACTAATGATGTGCTGGAAGCCAAACAAGAGGAGGTCAAGATGGAGGGAATAGACCCAGATGCACTGAAGGCTTTGGTGCACTATGCTTATACAGGTAACCATCACTTCACCCAGTTCCCAAAGCTAAAAGCAATGATCAAAGTTTTGTCCTTTCCCTCCCAGATCTGAGGAGATCATCTTTTGGCACCAGTTCCCAACCATTTGAAGAAATGGTAATGAAATAATTTGAAATAACTGTATGTGGTTTCTACTTCCCCACTTTCTCGGATCCTAGTCTGTCAGAACTAGGACAAGACTTAGAAGGCATCTTGGCCAACAGAGGAAGATACTGAGGCCCAGAGAGATTAAATGGCTTATCCGGGGTGGAACAGGCAGAATGAAATTTGAATGTAGGTTTCCTGACCCCAAGTCAAGGACATTTTCCACTGTATCACACAGCTTCTCATATGAGTACATATCCAAGTCTTTTACTTTATTATTTCCACTGTGCCATTCCCATTGTTTGGAACTTTTACCTTACTGTGAACCTCAGTTTGCTGGTTTGAAACTTTTACCCATTTCTCCTGGTTCTCCCATCTATGGTCAAGTCTGTTTCCCCTTGATAGCTCTTCAGAAACTTGAAGACAGCTAGCCTGGCCTTGGGGATTTTCTATTCTAGGCTAAATATCCCTTAAAGCAATCCTCAGTGTGTGTGTGTGTGTGTGTGTGTGTGGGTGGGTGGGTGTTTACATTTGTATATATTTCTATTTATCTAGGTGTCTTAGAATTGAAGGAAGAAACCATAGAAAATCTACTGTCTGCAGCCTGTATCCTCCAACTTTCTCAAGTTATTGAAGTATGCTGCAACTTCCTCATCAAGCAGCTGCATCCCTGCAACTGCTTAGGGATCCGCTCATTTGGCGATGCGCAGGGATGTATGTATCTCCTGAAGGTCGCTCATGAATATACAATGGTAAGTAAGCACAGTGATCTTCATTTCTTTTGCCATGTATTTAGCAGGTTGTGCAACTCACTATCTGGTTTGTGGGGTTTTTAATCATGCCAACTACCTGTGCCCAAATCTTATCCTTCCAGTTTGTAAAAACAAAAGGCCCAGCAGAGCCTCAAACTGAACCTTGCAAAGATATGGGTTCCTTTTTTTAAATTTTTTTTTCTTTTTGGCTTGGCAATCAGGGTGAAGTGAATTGCCCAGGATCACACAGCTAGTAAGGCCATATTTGAACTCGGGTCCTCTTGACTGCAGGGCCAATGCTCTATCCACTGCGTCACCTAGATGCCCCTAATTTATTTTTTTCAATAAACAAAAGCCTGTTTTGTGTCCATTTCTTCTCTTTTCCCCACCCCCCACCATTGGGAAAAAACCTTAAAATTCTCTAAACAAATATTATTACAAGAATGTACCTCTGTGTGTTCTAGTAAAGAAAATTCCCATATTAGCCAAATCCCAAAATGTATGTTTCAGTTCTGTATCCTAAATTCATCATTTCTCTGAGGAGGCGCAGAGGATACTACATTAGTGGTCCTCTGGAATTATGCTTGGTCACTGAGTTTGAAAAATCTTTCAGAATCGTATAGCTTTACAACATTGTTATTGGATAAATTGTTCTCCTCAGTTCTGCTCCCTTCTCTGACACCACTCCTTTTGTCATTTTTTTATACCATAACGGTAGTCCATGACACTTAAATAGCCTAATTTGTTTAGCCCAATTCTTTGATAAGATCACAAAACCTGCTATAAACTTCTGTGTACGAGGATCCTTTTCTTCTTTCTTTGATCATTTGGGCATATGTAACCTAGTCACGGTAACACTGTCCAAGCATATATACTGTTTAGTGACTTTCTTAGCGAAAGCTTAATTTTTTTTTCTAGCATTAGAGACCTAAAGGTGAAAGGGATGTTCCAGATCATCTTATCAAGTACCCTTCCTCTTGCAGAGGATAAAACTGAGCCACAGAAAAATGAAGTAACTAGGCCAAGTTGTCACAGTGGCAGAACTAGGATTTGAACTGTGTATATATTAAAAAGTTTTTTTTAAAAATAAGCCCTGATTTTAACAATGTTTTATAACATTTCAAATTTTTCATTTGGAGCTGGTTCCTGCAAGGAACACTGTTATTTTCCATTCTTTTTTGGTATTCTTTTTTTAAGTAAGGAACTATAATAATATGAGTGGATTGATACCAACTGAAATGGGTTCAGAATTTCCCAGCTTGGATTTCTAAAAGTATATTTGCTGTATCCTTTATAATAATATAAAAGAAAAACATTTCTGGGCAGCTGTAAAGAACTAAGTCAGTCCTTTAAATTACAGTAATTCTAAAATCCTACTAATCCCACTAGGAAGAGTAATGGTCAATTACATATTTGTATGAAATGGTTCCCAAGGATTTTTCATTGGCCACAAAATTTCTCCCTGAAGTCATATTAGAGAATATAAGACAAAAAAGAGAGTATATAGTGGGGGCAGAGAAAAAAAAAACCTAAATAAGAGAAATTAAATGCAACATTACTGCAAATACCAATCCTTCCCTAATTTAAAGAAGAATAAATCATTGTTGTCCCCTGCTAGAAATGATATATACAAAGGACATCTTGCTCTGAAGACAAATCAGGAGATAACTATTTCAGGATAACAAAAACCTCCAGTAGAATTTATTCTGTCTTTTTCTTCAGATTAGACAAAGTAAGTGGAAGATACTGCCAGAGTTAAAGGCAAAGGCATATACATGAAAGGGAACCAAAAAGATTTTAGATATGATAAGCAAAGATATTTCACCAATGTCGGTGTTGTGAGAGGCCAGTTCAGCCACCATTTCTGTTTTCATTCATTCAACCGAATGAGAATGTTTCTCTAGCACTGCGGACTATACTTAACAATGACGGTTCTACACAAGATAGTCTCTGAAGTGGGTTAAAGCAATTGTCTTTTTCATGGAGACTGTAGCAAATATGAATTGTCCAAGATACTTCAGCAGACAGTGACACTATGAGTAGAATTGCCTTGTGACAGACTCAAATTTGAAAATGTGTCATTTAAAGAGGCTATTTTTATCTCTCTGCCCTAAATGCTGATTCCTTCTAATCTAAAGAAAGACTTTGCAGTTAGATAGTTCAGCGATGAACCCCACCACAAAAGCCAAACATGAGAACTTCCTGAGAGATTACTTCAGTTCTTAAAGCTTGAATATTAACGGTTTCCTGCCTGGTATCTGACTCTAGCAGACAAAACATTTTCTGATAAACAGCTTGAGTTTATTTCTGTAGCTCCAAATGGATTTGTCTTCCTTTTCCTATTATGTGACTGAAGCAGTGTTAAAGCAGGATGTGCATTAAAATGCAATGCTGGTGTCCTCTTTAATCCCACCCCGCCCCAGCTATTTTTGTTCATAATGTGCACACTGTTGAAGTAACTGAGAGACATGCCCTAATGAAATGTTTGTGAGGTATTGTTTGGTGTTGAATAAGAATTCAAAACTCCTTTATGTATTAAATTACAATTCTAGTGTTATCCACAGAGAATTTCACAAAGGGTACTCTAATCATTGAATGAGTTTCATGAAATGGATGTGCTAGATAGACAAAATTGAGGAGAAACTACAACAGTGACAAAGAAAATATTTAAGATGGAGTAAGCAAGGAGTTTCTTCCAAAACTGACAAGCAAAACTTGCCACTCAGAGTGGAGGCAGTTTGTATCATAGTCTTTAAACTTAATTGAAAGTTTCTTTGCAATTTCTTACACTGAGATACTGTGCATGGATCATCCAACACAAAGAAATTTATTTAGGCTGATATACAAGCATCCGGACTTCATTTATTCAGTCAGTATGACTCATTGAACCCAGTCCCTCTTCTATTGCTCAAGCTTCTGGCAGAAGATATTACAAAGCATTTTAATAATAATAGTAATGCTTTCTAGAAATGATTTCCATCCTTTTCTTGGAGAACTTTGGACACACAGTGTGGCGTATGCTGTCAGACATGGTCATTGTGTTGGTTGGTTTTGCTGAAGTGTTTTTCTTTTAAAAGGTGTTACTGGGGAAAGTACGATGGATAGGATCATTGCTGAGGAGAGAGGTAGAGAATATAACTCAAAACAACTGTTATGTACAAGCAAAAGTTAGCAATACAACTTTCACATTAGATTATAATAATATTAATAATTCTACTTAAAATGCTTTAACATCTCTGTTCCTTATTACCTTATTTAATGAATGATGCAATAAGGTAATAAACTTAGCCCCTTTTTGCAAGGTCTCTCTTTTTTTTTTTTTAAACTACTCAGAAGACTAGTGTGAGATACAGAGAATATAGGCCTAGTAGTGTAGCACCCAATCCTCTCATGTTCTGGTATCTACCTAGTCATATTTCCACATTCTTAGAGTTCACATTTCTTCAATCCATAGAACTCTTGAATATTTAATGACTAACAGAGGAACAGATGTAGGACTCCTCCCCCATCCCCCAATTTTACATTCCATATTCTTTATATACAAGCTGTGGGTTGTGTGCCTGGTACTATAGAAAACAAGCTATTGAACCTTCATGCAAATCTTCATCATGATCCTTAACTTTTGAAATCTACACAATAGTTCTCAAACTCTAATAGGTTCTACTAGACTGGAAAGACTTGGAGGCTATAGTCGGGGACAGAGATAGAATGGATCATCCATGCACCAGCCTACCAATATACCCAGAATCTTATGGCCTTTGGGTTCCCAAGCAAGAGTTTTGCTTCTGGTCGCAGAAATATTCACCATCATGCCTCAAATCTTACTGTTTTGTAGAGGGAACTGAATCAGATTTATTTAAAAAAAAAAAGAGCTATGCCCTAACTGATAAATGATCAGAAATATGATTTGTGCCCAAATGGCTATAAATTCATACATATCCTTTGACCTAACCACACCACTACTTGACATGAATGTCAAAAGAGATTCAGGAAAAAAAAAAGGAAAATATGTACAAAAAATATTCACAGCAACTCTCTTCACAGGGCAAAAAAGACTGCAAATTGAGGGGATGGCCATCAATTGAGGAGTGGCTCAATAAACTATGGTGTATGTTAATGATGTTCTAAGGGGAATTCTGAGCAGGATGTTCTAAGGAAAAAAAAAAACCTGGAAAATCCTCCATGAACTCAAGCAAAGTGAAATGTACCGTATACAATATAATAGTATTGTTCTGGGATGACCAATTGCACTGCTATTCTCATTAGTACAGTGATCCACAACTACTCTGAAGGATCTATGATGAAAATTCCTATCTATACCCAAAGAAGGAAGGAAGGAACTGATTGTGTCTGAATACAGATTGAAGCTCTCTCCCTCCCTCCCTCCCCCCTCTGTATCTCTCTCTCTCTTTTTTTTCAAATTCTTTTTTTTTAAATAGCTTTTTATTTACGAGTTATATGCATGGGTAATTTTACAGCATTGACAAATGCCAAACCTTTTGTTCCAATTTTTCCCCTCCTTTCCCCCACCCCTTCCCCTAGATGGCAGGATGACCAGTAGATGTTAAATATATTAAAGTATAAATTAGTGTATCTCTCGCTCTTTCTGGATATATGTTTTTTCCCCACAACTTGACTTTTATGGAAATGTTTTACATAACTTTACAAGTAGTTTCTTAATTGTGGGTGGGGATAAGGAAGAGAACCTAGAACTCAAAAATTTTAAAAACAATTTTTTAAAAATAACTGGAAAAGTATTAAATAAATTTAATTTAATTAAAAAAAGAATATTAGGATTTTTTGCCTATGAGTCTTTCTGCCTCAAGTTTCTCCCCACCTTATTCTATTCTCCATTTAGCCACTAAACTGGTTTTCCCTAAAGTGCAGGTCACACCCTTACTCAATAACTCTAGTAACTCCCTGTTGCTTCTAAGATCAAATACAATTATCCTTTCCACATTGTGAGGATTAGGGGTATGACGTTTTTGTGATGTAGAAAACATGCATATGTTAGTATTGGTTTTCATCATATTCATCCTTTGCCTTCATTTCCCTGCTTCTAAAACTGGATCGCTTTATCTACCTCATAGGCTTATTCCTATCAAATGTTTTGAGATGTACTATTTTGATGTGGAGTTAAAATGTGTTGAGTCTCACTAAAATAACTTGCTTTTTTTTTTTTTTTAAAGGAACACTTCGTAGAGGTGATACAGAACCAGGAATTTCTTCTACTTCCAGCTAATGAAATTGCAAAACTCATGTCTAGTGATGACATTAACGTGCCAGATGAAGAATCTATATTCCATGCTTTAATGATATGGGTGAAGCATGATTTTCAGAACAGACAACAACACCTGGGAATGCTGCTATCTTTAATCAGACTGCCATTACTTCCAGCACAGGTAAGGAAATATATACAAATAACTCTGATCATAATTCCCAAATTGGGAATAATCCAAATCCTTATTAATCTATCTAAATTTTATTCAGAGGGTTTCTGGGAATTAATCTGTAGAGAGAGATGTGATAAAATGAAATCTAAGAGGGATAAATGTAGAATTACATTTGGGTTCACATAATCAATTTTACAGGTATAAGAGATAATCTGAAATAAAATGGAGTTTCAGTAGATCGTAAGGTCCATATAAATCAGTTACACTATGGCAGCCTGCAAATGTAATGGAATCTTAAGATGCATTAAAACTCACGTAGTGAGCAAGACATAATGATTTGTTTTAGTAGGTAGAAAAGAACTGCCTACTGATGTAGGAAACATTTATGAATCAACTGACTATATATAGATTACCAGCTAGAATGAACAAAAACTGAATTGAACACCAAATTAGATAAAAGAATAGAAATGAAAAGCTAGGATATATAATGGAAGTACCTTTAACCTGACCTGTTTGTTTTAAAACAGTTTATGGAAAAGCAATAAACAAATTTATTTGGTATATAAATCAGTTGCCACAACTAACCTAGAAACTGCCTCAGCTGGCAAACACTTGATCTTTCTGCCCAGGAGAGAGATATGGGAGCCAAGGGCAGCCTGGCTTAAAATACAAAATGAATGTGTTTGTGAAATATTATGGAGTGTCAAACTCATATAGAAATGAATCCCTGCCAATTGTTCACTTAGACACCACAAATTAACATTATCTGTGTTGCATTTTATTTTTATTTCATTAAACATTTCCCAATTAGATTTTTAAAATCTCTTTGGGGATGAATTAGGGAGTCCAACAGGTTGCAAATTTGATACTTCTGGAGCAACAGATAGAGTAGATTGATAAGCGGTACAATCTCATAAAATAGCTATTCGTGATGGAGAAAAAAAACATGAAAAGTTTGACAAAAGGTCCATTTAAGGCAGATAATCACAAGAGCATTTAAAGATAAAAATGGAAGTTCACCAAACAGATAAAAAAATGTAAGTAATCTGTAAAGCTTTCTATAATGAACTCTTTTATCCATTACTGACAATGGAACCTCACTGTTTGCATTTTAACACAACATTTATATAATATAATCCTCAAGAATTAGAAATGTTATGAAAGGAGAGGCACAGTTAGATTAGACTAAATATACACAAAATAGGTCTGTGTTAGAACTAATAAAATAGGGGGGATCTAAAGAATCATTGTCAAGACTATTCATTATCAAGTTTGCTAGTTTGTCTCCCTGCCTCAAATCGGTCCCCACTCCAATTCAGCTGTTCTTCCCTCCTCCCCACCCCCATCCCCGGCTACTTTTACTGGCTGTCCCCTATGCCTGGAATGCTCTCCCTGCTCATCTTTGCTTCTTGATTTCTTCAAGTCTGAGCTAAAACCATGCCTTTTCCAACCCCCCCCCCCATAATGCTAGTGTTTTTTTCTTAGTTGATTATTCCCAAAATAATTTGTAGATAGCTTGTTTATACATATGTTTATGCGTTGTATCTCATTAGACTATAAGCCCCAAGAGAGCAGAGTTGCGTTTTTTTTTTTGTCTTTTTTATATCACCAGTGCTTAGGACAGGGCATGGCAGATGGTAGTTGCTTAATAAAAGCTTATTTATTGATTAAAGATAACTGGAAGTTTAGAGGAAACCAAACATACAGAAAAGGGGGGAACTAAGGTAATATCAGTTAAGACCTGCTCATAGGCATGCTTTCCCATCTCTATAAAATCATTATGTGCATTGAAGGTACCATACTGGAGGAGAGCCTCTTAAGGCAGCATTTTATTTTACCAAATCAAATACATAGTCAACGATGTGCACAGTGGGATCTTATATTCCATATGATTTATTTTCTATAAATTATTAATCTCTACAATTATACTCTCTATAAACTTTAGTCAATGTGATTGCAAAGATGTAGTCTGTTGTAGAAGACACAATAAATTAATAATAAATTAATAATTTGTAGAAAATAAATCATATGGAATATAAGATCCCACTGTGCACATCGTTGACTATGTATTTGATTTGGTAAAATAAAATGCTGCCTTAAGAGGCTCTCCTCCAGTATGGTACCTTCAAAGCACATCACAGAATCATCCCAGATTCTTTGAAAGATTAAAAAATAGAGAAAACCTCTTTCCCAACCCTCTAATTACTACTATAAAATGAGACATAAAATAGAGAAATATATGCTTGTTAAAGGTGTTTGCCACTATCATGGAGGATATTCAGTTTGGAACAAAGTGGAAAAGGACTCCCTTTAGATGCTGAGTTCTTCATGTTCCCATTGGCAAATGTTATTTTGCTAATAACATCTAGAACTAGAATACTGAAAAGCCTTCTATTTTTTTTTAATTTAATAGCCTTTTATTTACAGGTTATATGTATGAGTAACTTTACAGCATTGACAATTGCCAAACCTCTTGTTCCAATTTTTCACCTCTTACTCCCCCCCCTCCCCCAGATGGCAGGATGACCAGTAGATGTTAAATATATTAAAATATAAATTAGATACACAATAAGTATGCATGACCAAACCGTTATTTTGCTGTACAAAAAGAATCAGACTCTGAAATATTGTACAATTAGCTTGTGAAAGAAATCCAAAATGCAGGTGGGCATAAATATAGGGATTGGGAATACTGAAAAGCCTTCTAAACTGAGATTCAAAAATCTCTCAAAAGAGTTCAGTCTAACCATTTACATTAAAAACCTAAGTGGATGAAGAAAACTTCTTGTCTAGATTATTATGATACATAGTTGAATGGACACCCCATAGAGCTAGTTTAACCATGCACCATAACATGCATCCATAGTGTCTGTCAGAGATATTGTTAACAATATCTCTGACAGACACTATGGATGAACAGTGAAGTTGCCCCAGAATTGAATATGAGAAGGAGAGTAACTGGATTGTTTCTAGGAATCATGCAGTGCTTTTTATGTCCCTAAGCTTCCAGCTGAAAGATAGACCTGACTTTTTTTTGGATATTATTGTTCTTTTAGTGAAGTTGTATGAGACTGAGTCATAAAATAGCACAGTCTCTGAAAAATTAAAATTATGAGTCACCCAAAGGGCACTGGAGTGATTCATGGTGGGTGCGAGTAGGTTGCAAGACGTTATCATTGAGGAATCACACAGGAGAAGTGACGTAAAATGATATCAGAGAACTCATGAGGTTTAACTGATGAAAAGCCTACATGTCTCATTACCACCCACCCAATATCAAGAAATCCAAAATGCTCCTGACATGGTAGATCAACAACCTATAGAAGATTTATGTAAAGACGTGATCAAGGGTCATACAGTGAAGAGTGTATGAATACGTTTTGCTCCCCTACGTCACTAACATCAGAGATATGTCAGTGTTCAGAAGTGTCTGGACCTGTGGTGGTAGCAGAGCGATAATATTAGTACTCATCCCACCTGAGTCACATCAAGAGTTATGTGTGACATTTTAGGAAGGATATTAACAAGTTGGAAAGAGTTTAGAGGAGGGTCATGGGATGATAAAGGGCCTTGAGATGCCATGTTGGGGATATGTGGAAGGAAGCAAGGATGTTTATCCTGGAAAAGACAGAACTTAAGGGGTTACATCTTCCAAGGATTTGAGGGGCGGTTACTTGAATGGGGGCTAGAATTGTTCTGTCTAGTTTTGAAGGATAGAACTAGGGTCAATGGATACAAATTGCAATGATTTAGAATTGATATGAGGGAGAAGTCCTAGAATTAGGGCTATCGAAAAGCCAAATAAGCTGCTAGAGCAGGAGGGGATTTGACCATTCCCACCTCTGTATTCAGTACAGGTCATTGAACCAAAGGTGGATAAGGTCACCATGTGGCAGGTATCCAGGAGAGGGGAATCTTATTTAGCTACTGGCTAGACTCTGAAATTGCTTCTAAAGAGATTTTATGATCCTATGAATTATGAGCCTCAAAAGCTACATCCAGCCATTACTTAGACACAGTATTGATAAAGAAAGGTACCATAGAGGAAGGAAATCCAAAGATAATCCTTTTATTTAATACATCAAATTTCAGTTTCCTTCCTCAATAGAGTTTCAGAGGGCAGGAAAACAGACTGTCCAGAATTCCATTTCTGTGGAAATTCTGCTGCCCTTCACCTAGGTGAGGAAATGAGAAGCAAAGCAGCCAAAAGAGAAGCCTTGAGGCCCAGGAGAAGGAAGCTAGAATCCTGGAGAGAAGTCAATTATGTTGACCTTTAACATCTGCAAAGTACTTCCCATATGATAGCCCATTTGATCCATAGAGCAACCTGGGAAGCACATGCTGTTATCTCCATCTTACAGTTGAAGAAACTGAGGCACAAAAAGGATAGTCACATGGATATTGAAGTATATGAGGTGGTATGTGAACCCAGGTTTTCCCAGCTCCAAGTCCAGCACCTATTCACTGTCACCTAGAAATGTAATCCTGACCAGACAAGTTGAGGAACTATGTGGAGATTGAGAGCTGATCATCATGGAAACAAATATCCAGGTCTTCTGAAGAAGTGATTCAATGTTAAGGAAGTTCTTTGAGACTCACTTGTCCCAAACCAACCAATCAAAGCCTCTCTTTTAGAGGGGATTTAAGAATATTCTTACTCACTGTTTAGTTGATCTTCCTAAAATGCAAGTCTGTTACTCCCATCCCCAGTCTTTATTCAGCAGGAATCAGTAAATTTGGAAGAGTGGAGGCTTTGGAAGGAAAGACATTAAGTTCAGTTTGAGACCTGTTAAATTTGAGATGTCTCCATGGAGCATGGGGAGAAATGGGACGTGTGTGTGTGTGTGCACATGCAAAGACACATTTTATATTTATATGTAATATATATTTGAAAGCCAACTTTTGAAATAATAGTTGAACCCGTGAGAGCTTATGAGTTCATCGAGAGAGATCCTGTAGAGGAAAGAGGTAAGAGGGTCTAAGACAGAACCTTGGGGACCACCCCAAATTGAGACACTGAGAATTGGTCACACAAGTAGGAGGAAAATCAGAAGAGAGAAATGTTAAGAAAACCCAGAGAGGAGAGAATGTCTGGAAAGAGAGGCCTGTCAACAGGGACAGCTGCAGCATATAGGTCAGGAATGATTGGGACCAATAGATAGAGCCATGGAAAAATCATTGCTAACTTTGGAGAAGACAATTTCAATTTAGTGATGAGATCAAAAGCTGAATTTCAGAGGGTTAAAGAGCGAAGATAAGAAGTGATATTTGTCAAAATGACTGTTGTGAGGATTGAGTTAATGTGTATAAACCCTATAATGTCAATTGTTTTCATTATCTCTATTTTTCTTTATCATTTCAATAAATAAAATATTTTCTTTCCTAGAGTTGGAAAATTATATCTGTTTTTGGCTAGAAGACTGTCTAGTGAGTCCAATCCCTTTATTTTTGAGAGTGAAAGCCTATAGTGGGGAATCGATTTCCTCAATTAGAAAGAAGTTAAGTGCACAGTATTTAAAGTGGGCACATTTGTATTTCTGAATCACTGCTGTGATTGCAAAGAGGAATCACTGCAATTTCCTGGAAATTGCTTTCATAGTAGACAATCTTCATGAGTTGTTCATAATAAACCCCTTCAAAGTCCAGGAAGGTCTTTGGATAGCCCACATCCAGGCTGATATCCCGAACTCCTTTCACCTGGGGCAGGATCTGCCAGCGCTTGTGCTCCATTGGTAAATTCGGTGAGATACCCATGGAGGATTTTAGAGGTCACATCATACATTACTGTTTTCCAGTTACTGGCTGATCTTGAGAACAGTACCATGTTCGTGCGTGACCTGGAGTGTCAGAAGCTCCTGATGGAAGCTATGAAGTATCATCTCTTGCCAGAGAGAAGATCCATGATGCAAAGTCCTCGGACCAAGCCACGGAAATCTACAGTTGGAGCCCTGTATGCAGTGGGAGGCATGGATGCCACTAAAGGTAACTGGAGCAAATGTAGAAAAGGAATCTCTCAAAACTGTGACTTACGTCTGAGGAACAAAATCCTGGCTGGCGGGAAGGAAGGGGACAAAGGACATTTTTGTCTCTCTTTGGAAAATGTTTGAATTTTGCCCTTTTTTCCATCACCATCATTTCTCCTTTTACTCCCCCTGAGTCCTCCCTTGTAACCAGGAAGTACCATTGAGTAAAACAAACCAACTCATGGGTCCTACCTGCCGTTATATGTCTCTTTCCCTATCTATACTCCTTTTATAAGAGGGATGGGAGGCATTTTCATTGGCAATTCTGAAGACAGAATTAGTCACTGAGATGGTAAATTCACTAGACATTCATTAAAAACCTGACTGGTGTGAAGGGAAATAGTTCCAGCCCTCAGGGAGCTACCATTCTCATGATTACATTGATTACAATTCTTTTGTTCTCCTTCATATAATTGAGGTTATTATGTAAATTTTTCACCCAAATTAAAAAAAAAACCACTTTTATGCAAATATGCCTGAAGCATATTTTCAAAAATGCAAAAAGTTGCCTTTGGTCTTTATGTTCCAGTTTTGTTCTAGAATTTAGAGATCTGACAGATCATCTAGTCATGGGGTTCTTTTCCTAAGGCCATGAACTTGATTTAAAAAAAATACCTGGAGAAGTGTACTTCGTTCTCCTATATTTCCTTTGTAATTATGTGTAGTATTTCATTTTATGCATTTAAAAACCTGATTCTGAAAAGGTGTTCACCAAAATGCCAAAAAGGCCCAGGACACAAAGGAAGAATCCCTGATTGATTCCAAACCCCTCATTTTACAGAGGGGAAACTGAGGCCCAGCAAGGTTAGGTGGCTTGATCAAACACACACACACACACACACACACACACACACACACACACACGTAGTAACAGAGCTGAAATTTGCACTCAGGGGTTCAGACTCCAAATCTGACCAGGTCTCTTTCTGCTGTGCAAGGGGGTTGAAAGATATAACCAAAAGGTTCTCCAAAGAAGACTTGCCCCCGAGTCCAGATAGAAGCCCTCAAAAGGCTTTGGGAAAGTTACAGTTGAGGAAATTGAAGGTAATTTGAACCTAAATTTGAACTCAGGTGTTCCTGACTCCAGGCCTAGAGCTCCATCCACTGTATGTCACTGAGAGGCCCAATCTGAGGAAGCCTAAGGTCCTTAGGTCAAACTCTCCTTTGAGATGCTTATAAAATTCAGCCCTAGAAGAAGATAAGGAGTTGAAAGAGGGATGAAAGCATCTGAGTTCCAGGCTCCTCCTCCTGCAGAGTGTTTTTCAAGCTTCCTCCTCTCCTTGACCTCTCTTAAGTGTGCAGAGAAAGCGCACTGACCCCAAAGCACCAGGCCAGGGAACCCAAAAGATTCTACCGGGCTAACTCTTAGAAGCCTAAGTTTAAATGGAATACAGTCAATAAGTCTTAGACGTATTACAAAAAGTCAACCTTCTAAGTACAAAGCAACAATAATAATAGTAATAAGAGGCCATGTGCAGTAGAAGCCACAGAGATGGCATGGAAACCAGGAAGACCTGGTTGGTGTCTCATCTCAGATCCATGTGGGCTCTGTGACTGTAAATAATCCTCTAGAGCATTCTCAGAGCTGGGGCAGTTCTTTAATATTAAGTAAGTTATAGAGAAGGTGCCAATCTGCATGAGAAGGAGTTTCCTTACCCGAGTTCTCTCACCAAGGAAGTTGCAGATCTAGTAATCCCTAGCCCTATATCACAATACTAGTTAGCATTTATATAGTGTTTTAAGATTTGCAGAGTGCTTTATGGATGGCATCTCACTTAGTCTTCATGACAACCCTCTGAAGTAGATGATATTCATGAAGGAGGCAGCAATTTGTCTGAAAAAGATCTAGGGGTTCTAGTGGAGCACAAGCTCAGTATGAGTCAGTAGTATGATGTGGCAGCCCCGAATGCTTCTATAAGGGATGGAGCTGTACTGAGAGGAATAAAGAAATGGTAGTCCTCCACAGTCCTCTGTTCCATTCCAATCATACTTGGGCACCACATTTGAAGAAAGATGTGGATAAGCTGGAGAGCATCCAGAGGAGGGCGATAAAAATGATGAAGGGTCTTCAGTCTGTCCTGTGAGGATTGGGTGAGGGGACTGGGGATGTTCAGCCTGGAAAAAAGAAAGTAGGGCAGGGAGAGGGTGGACCACGATGCTGTTTTCAGATATTTTAAGCACCCTCCTCTGGCCTCAGAGGTTAAAATAAAGAAGGGTGTTGGGGGTGATGGGACAGAGAACAGGAAATCCTTGTTAAGTATTCGAGTGACTGTCATGTGGGAGGTGGGTTAGATGGAGGGCACAACTGGGAATAATGGGTGGAAGTTACAGAGGGGCAAAGTTAGCCTTCATGGCAGGAAAAACCTATTTGTCAACGAGAGCTGCCTGAAAGTGACCCAGGCACTGTGCCTCAGGGGAGGGGAGCCCTTCAATAGAGGACTGAAGGAAGTGGCCACATGTGGGTGTGTCCTGGCATACCATGGGCCTCTCTTTTGGCCGTGGGGTGGAGCAGACCACTGACTTGGCAGCCAGGCCTTCTGATTCGAGAAGCCTCTGCTTCCAGCAAGGTCACAGAACCTTAGAATGAGAAAGACTCTTTGAAAGCCTCCTTTTGCAAATGAGGAAAAGTTTCTGGGGAATTCAGATATTCCTAAGCGACAGGACCACATAGTATGCTGGTCAGTTGTGGGCTCAGAGCTGAGTTCAAATTCTTCTTCACACATCCTGGGCAAGTCATTGCACCTTTCGAAGCCTCAGTTTCCTTATATATAAAGTGAGGATAATAGCACCTATGTTCACAAGGTTGATGTGAGATTCAGATGAGATCACAAAAGGCCTTTGTGTTCCTCAAATGTCCCATTTATACCTTGTTTATACAGAGCTCCTTGAAAGCGGTATCTCTAGTACTTAGCAGTAGGTGTTTAATAAAGGTTTTTGACTGACAGGGAACTAGTATCATATTAGTCAGGAAGATATGGCCGGATTATCCCCATTTTTAGTAGCCAGTTGGGTCGGTCATCACAAGACACTTGGGTACCCATCAAGATGAACTCACTTCAGTGCTTTCTGCATCAAGCAGGTCTTCGTATGTGTGTCTAATCATCCCCAAAGGATTTTGCTGTCAGAAAGCTGCTCTTTTCTCTGTTAGCTGTGCCACTAGAAATCGGATAGCCTAATTAGCGGCATCGCTTTGAACAATAGCTTGGAAATGTAATTATTCCCAAATCTTGTCCACTCGTGCCATGGAACTCTTGGTCTTCAGAAGAGAAGAGGGGAGGAAGATGCTCTAATTAAGGGTCAATTAGTAACTCGCAATCTGATTCCATTTTGCCAAAAGGGGAAAATGGGAATAGTGTTTGAGCCAGTTCTTTCTGCAGGGTTTTCGTTGAGATGTTAAATTGTTGCTGTTACTATTGCGGAGGACAGTCGTGCCCAGCCCTCATAACATTTTGGGCTGTTCTGGACAGAGATGCTGGAGTGACTTGCCATTTCCTTTTCTAGCTCATTGGACAGATGCAGACTGTGAGGCACATAGTGAAGTGAAGTGACTTGCCCAGGGTCAGCATGCCAGGAGGTGTCTGAGGCTGGATTTGAACTCAGGGAGGCAAGTCTTCATTAGGTTGAGTATTTGATATGAAGGGGCAGCTAGGTCACATAGTGGCTAGAGTGGAGGCAAATAAGAGCTTGCGTGTAAAGCACTTGGCAAACTTTAGGAGGCCCAAGAACTATCAGCATTTTTACTTGAGACTTGAAGAAGACAGTGCAGACCCCACTCCACCATTCCCTATCTGGAAAATGCTCCTCCATATTTTCCTAACCATAGCCCAGGAGAGCCACCCAGTGTGCTGCTGGAAGCCTTCTGTGCTTTACCAGAGAAGCCTCCAGAACACGATCCCTTCCAAAGTGGAGTGGAAAGAGCTCTGGGTTGAGAATTTTTGTATCTGGGTTCCATTTCTAGTCCTTCTTCTAGTGAACTGTTTGACCTTAGACAAGTCACTTCCATGAATAAAATGGGGATATATATGAAGGAGATAATCTTCTGAGTGTAATTCCATGACTACTATTCCCACGGGTACATTAACACAAAGCTATGGATGAGGGGTTGTGGGGAAGCCTGATCTGATTAGAGCAGAACCGGGGACCGTTTTCAGAGCATTGCCTTGTTAACTACTGACACCCGAACATTTATTTTTCTAAAAACTGCCACTGAAAGAAGCATATTCCTGATTTATACTCTTTTTCAAATCTGTTTTAATGAACATCTGGATTTCTTGTTCGTGTCTTTGCGGTTATCTTTTTCAAAGCATTTCAGGGGTTTTGTAGCGTTACAATATCCACATGAAAAATTGCAAAAATAGGACAAGCCTCCAGTGCTCAGCCCATTGTAGGTGGCTGATGTACATTTTCAGACAGAAGAAAAGATAAGGGGGAACCAGGGAAAGGGCAGGATATAGGCTAATATGCAAGTGTTTTTGACTTCTTTTGAAAACATATCAAGGAAACTGCTAAAACAGATGGATTCTGAACTGCAAGTATCCTGGGGAAAACAGGGTTTTGGATTTTTTTAAATTTGTTTTTGTTTTTGTTTTTTTTAAACAAATCAGCTAGAAAATCAGGGCTGAGGAGAAGTTTCAAGTTGAATGAGGGAGCAGTTTTTACAAGGGTTTGTGGCTCTTCTGGTGGGAAATCTGAAATGCCTGGCCAAAACAAAAGAGATCCCAAGCATTTCTGATGAGAGGTGTGCTTTCCTGAATAGCCTCCATTATGAGAGGCCAGGGAAGGAGCCAGATTTTAGGAGCCAACTATAACACAGATAGGCGGGAGCCACAAGGGGAAGTGTGGACGGGCATGTTAATGGGTAGAAGTATGAACAGACATTGGGAATCAAGGTTACGTTCCCACAAACAGTCATAATGAGGAATGTTTATTTCTGAGGCAAGAGGGACAAAGCATCCCCAGACAAAGTGTCAGGTGGGACCTCATGGCAGGGGGCGAGAGTGGAGAGTGGAGAGTGGACATCACTCTCTCTGTGCAGGAAAAATAGAAGCTCCAGGATGCTGGCATGAGGTTTCCTGTTTTAACTAATTATTCTTGCTAATTAGATGCTAAGTGATGATGTTTCTGTGTTGCTGAAGGCCTCCAAGTGCTACCAGCACCCTCTAAATTGGGCACCCTGGAACAAAGTGCCACCTACCCATCCTAGTTGTGGTGCTGTCTACTAGTCATAAATGTCTCCAGCGAGAAGTATAAGTCAGATTTTTCTCTCTGCATTGACTACAATTACTGGGGTTCGGGGGAATGTTTTATGCTATTTTCAGTATAAGAATAATATCCTTAGGGGCCAGCTAGGTGGTGCAGTGGACAGAGCACCAATCCTGAAGTCAGGAGGACCTGAGTTCAAATTTGCCCTCAGACACTTAACACTTCGCCCTTCCCGGCTGTGTGACCCTGGGTAAGTCACTTAACCCCAGTTGCCTCAGCAAAAAAAAAAAAAAAAAGTAATATGCTTATATTTGTAAGAATTATGACTCTCCCTCCCCATTTCATGATGAATTAAAGTGGCATTCTAAGAAATTTCACTCACCAAAATAATTAGGAAGTAGACCGGGGAAAGAAGAGACAAGAAGATAGAATGAGGGTGGTCAGGGAAACGCAAAAGGAGAAAATAGATGATATTTTAAAAAAATTCATTCGACTAAAATGGATGATTTAAAACAATAGATAAAGGGGGTGCCTGCTACCTCTTTCTTTAAATCTCTACTGCTTCATCAGTACGATCCTGAAACAGTTAAGTGCTTATTGATTGACTCATCAGTACAGTGGTGTTAGGGGCTTTAATTAGTCAGACTTTGCCTAGAGTTCTCAGCTTACAGCAGAGAAGCTAATCTCTTCTTGACTTGCCTTAACTACAGATTAATCCTTTAAAAGATAGACCAGCAAAAAGGGAAACCTTTAATATAAATCTGAGTCTCATCATTCAGGATGACTTGGTAGTTGGGGTGCAAATGTTAGGGATCTCAGGAAGAAGTGACTACTCCAGTTTAGAATTTATATGAGGCAACAGTTTCAAAGGATTCGTGATGAAAAATGCTATCCACCCCCAGAGAGAGAGAAGTGATGAATTCTGTGTGCAGATGGAAGCATTTTTTTCTTTTCGTTTTCTTGGGGGTTTTTTGTTTGTTTTTGTTTTTTTGCAACATGACTAATATGGAAAAATGTTTTGTATGACTTCATACGTGGGAAGCTTTCCTTCTCCATGGGTGGTGTATAGGGTTGGAGAGAGGGACAGAATTTGGAGGAAACAAATAGGGGAAGAAAGGAAACCTGCGTTTACTCTCATCTATATCCTAAATGTTAGGGAAGCAAATTTCAGAGAGCTCAGAAAAAACAAACTGGTCGATCGCCCTGAAGAAAACTTTATAGGAGAACTGGGATGGGAAGCTCTGAAGAATGAAAGTCTAAAGATACAAAGAGAACCAGTTCTATACAAAGAAAAGGGGGGAATGACCTAAAGAGACGAGGATGTACAGGAGTTAACCAACTTAGATATTTAAAGTTTTTAACATTTTATTGACAGCTTTTGTTTTTACATGACCTACATTTTCCAACATTTCTTTCTTCTTTTGCCAGCCCAGAGAGCTGTCCCTTATGATGAAGAATAAAAAAGAAAGAAAAGACACAGGCCCCTGCAATTAATTAGCTGGCAAAAGAGAGCACTGGACTTTAGCGTTAAAGGGACCAGAGTTCCAATCCAGCCTCAGATACTTCTTAGTTATGGGAACCCTGAGGAAATGGGGATAATAGTAGCACCTCCAGCTGAGACGGTATTTATGGGGGTCAAATGAGATATCTTGAGCAAAGTGTTTTGCAAACCTAACATGTTTGCTATTATTGACTAATGGATATATCAACCAAGTCTGTCAGTATCCCCTCTCTGCAAAAAAGAACTAACTCAGATATTTTTTAAGACATGGAGAAAAGAGGGAAGAGGGAAGCAAGGGCAGGTGATGGAAAGAATATGAAACCATGGCTGGAGGTTAGAAGTATAGCATCAGTAGCACAGTATACTTTCCTTGAGGCTGTGGAAGAAAACTAAGCTGAACATAAAGCATTTTTTCTCCTTATTCGAGAGGTGCAGAAAGAAGTGAGGCGATCTGATAGTGGAGTCACTGTCGTTGCTGTTTGAAAGATTACACAGCACAGACCTGGAGCAGGGCAGGTGTCCTAATTAAAAAAAAAAAAAAAAGACAAGAGACCAAAGCCGGCAAACTATAGGCCAATGAACTTGACTCAAATTCATGGACAATCTAGACTCAGAGGGAAGATGATAGCTATCTTCAGGAATGTGCTGGAGTGGGCTCCTTGCCAGTTGTTAATCATGTTAATAATAAAGATTAAACTAAGAAGTACATTGTGCATACATTTTCCCCCTAAGAATTTACTGGCACTACATTCAAGTGTTTATCTTATGGGTACTGGAAGGGCAAGGGGAATTTTTGCTTGGCCCCACAGGACCAGACTAGGAGCAGTGGCCGAGCATCATTTATGGGAGAATTTCCATTTTGGGTCAGGAAAACACAAACAGGGACACCTGGAATGCTCGGTTTGGGGAAGAGGTGCTTGTTTTCCTCAACGAAGGTTTCCAAGCAAAGGCTAGCAGCCTTTTTGTTTGATATTCTAGAGTAAAGATTCTTGTTCAAGCGTGAGCTAGAGAACATTGCAAAGAGAAACACTTTTTGGAAAGACATCCAAACTCGGATCAACACAGTGATGACCATACTTCCAAATGACCAGTGATGAAACACGCTACCCGCTTCCTGACAGAGGCGTGGGATGCAGAGTGCAGAATGAGACGTGACTGATTTGGAAATTTGTTTTCTTTGATTATGCATATTTGTCACAAAGGTTCTGTATTTTTTAATGTGGAGGAGTGGAAGAAAAAGTAGATTTTTGTTCATGGGAAAAAATAAGTGTGATTCAAAAATTGGGGGAAATGAAAGAAAGAGAAAAGAATGTTTGCTAATTAAAAATGCAATGAAAAAAGTCTCTGTGGCACTCTATGGCCTCTGGGGTCTCCTGAAGAGCTCCCAGGGTCACAGAGCCCACTCCTTCCTAATGCAGCTCATTTCACATCTTAGGGCACTAGAACCTAAATTAGCTTTTACTGACAAAAGATCAGGGGGCGACTGAATGCCTGGCAGGGAGCAGTACCATTTTCTAAGGCAGTCAATGGCTGTAGCCCAATAAATGAGAAGAAAGGAGGCCTCTATTAGTATAGAAAGGACTAAATGCCTCAGAACTCTATCCTCCTAATTACAACCTTTGCAATATAGTCGTGGGCAAGGGAAAGGACCGACACTGGAGGTCCCTTTGATCTTCAATTTTAGTCCTAGCTCACTAATTTTTTGTCTTTAAAACATGAAGCAGCCCATAAATCACCATGCTAAATGGACAGAGATCATTAAAATGTTAGTGGACGGGTACATAGCTAGCCATAGATTCTTGTTGTATGGGATATTTGTAATTCAATTGGCCAAACCTCATTAGATGTCTACTATGTGCAAAGCACTGATTTAGTTTACTGTGCTTCCAGTGACTCAGTATGGACAAAACCCTTTAATTGGGGAGTAAAATTTGGATTGAAAAAGCTTTTTCCAGAGGACTAGTAGACACTAATGAATCTTCTCCTAAGCCTCATCATGGGTAGCAAGAATAGGATAAAATACTAACTTCTCTGTTTGGGTTTTACTGTCCTTTCCAATCTGATTCCTCCAGTCCATCTTCTCAGACTAATTCCCCAGTTCCCTCCCATAGGCACTCTAGATTTTAGCCTGACAGACTCACTTGTTACAGCCCCTGAATGTAGCATTGTATCTCTTGCTTCTGTATTGCCACAGAATGTTCCACTTCTACTTCCTGGGATCCTGCCCCCCCAACTGGTAACTACTCCCTGTCCCCCAAATGATTTTGTATATGTTTATTATTTGCTTTTCTTGGGTTTTCCCCAAGTAGAATGTAGGTTCCTTATTGCATTTGTATCCCCAGGGCCTAGCACAGTGCATGGCCCTTGGTAGGTGCTTAATAAATTTTTGTTGACTTGAGTAATTGTCCTAGGTATTAACCAAAAGCCCCGTGCTCCTCACAGACAGCCTGTCCTTGTTAATTCAACCATTAGGGTTCCCCCAATTGACCAGAAGGGTCTGATCTACCCTTCCAGTATTGTCCATTGGGATGTCTGCAAGCAAACCCACTGCTCCAGAGAACAGTGATAGGACTGCCTGTACAACCATGGCGAAAATCACTAGTCATTCTCATACTCCTCCTCCTGTCCTGATGACACACCCAGATTCAGATGGCAAGAGGAGAAGGACTAGACAGCAAAGTGCTCAGAGGAGAATAAAAGTTCATTGGGAGATTACTGAAGTGTGCAGCCACTCTTAGCTCATATTTATGTGGTACTTGATTATCTCTCAAGTGCCTTCCTGAGAGCAAGCTTGGAAGGCCCAAAATACAGACATTATTATCCTCATATACAAAATGAAGAGATTAGAGAGGTGAAATCACACGATTAATAAGCAATAGATTAGGGCACGAACTCTTGCCTTCTGCTTCAAATTTATGCTTCTTTCTACCATCGCATGCATATAACATAACATAAATATTCTATACTTTGCCTACCATACAGTTGTCAGTCTGGCATCCTAACATCAGCCTCATTATTGGTTCCATTTCCCAGTGGAATTTTGAGGAATGGCATTTTTTTTTTTGCTCTGGTTAATAGTATTTTTTCCAATTATGTAAAGACAATTTTTAATTTCATTTTTACAAAATTTTGAATTTAAATTTTTCTCCTTCCTCTGCCTTCTTCCTAAAATGGTAAATAATTTGATGTTATATATGTGCAACCATGTAAAATATTTCTATAATAGTCACAGTTGTAAAAGAAGAAACAGACCAAAAGAAAAAAAAACATGAAAAAGATAAAGAATGTGAAAATAGTGCGCTTCAATAGGCATTTAGAATCCATCAGTTCTTTCTCTGGAAGTGGACAGTATTTTCTATCATGAGTCTTTTGGAATCGTCTTGGATCATTCATTATATTGCTGAAAAGACCTACGTCATTCATAGTTGATCATCCCACAAGGTATCCGTTACTGGGACATACAGATTTGTAACAACTAATATTTAGTGCAGCACTCCCAAGAATTCCTGAGCTGCCAAGAGCATGCTGGAACGGGGAAGGAAGCACTGTTCAATAGTCAGAAATAAGGGAAAACTTCCTTCTGATTGTTTCAAGTGCTCCAGCCAACTATGATTTTGCCGTCTAGACAGTGGCATTCTATTAGTCTGCAGGGGGCTCTACCAATTAGGCACATCTGCAAGGATGCTTGGGAACCCTCGTGGCTGAGCTGCCAATAAAGTATTAGGTATATTCTGCCAGACTTGTCCTTTCCATTTCTGCTTAGTCTGGAGCTTACCTGGCACCTTCCCATAGGTTGTAGGATCTGATACTTTCTTTTCTTAGATTTCTATTACTGTATGAGAAATTGTATGCTACATAATGATCATGGGGGAAAATGTACAAACTTCATTCTTAAAACGGGGACGATAGTTATGAGGCTCATTTTTTTTAAACAGGCACAACCACAATTGAAAGATATGACCTTCGTACAAACAACTGGATACAGGTCGGTACCATGAATGGTCGCCGGTTGCAATTTGGAGTCGCAGTAATTGACAACAAACTCTACATTGTGGGTGGAAGAGATGGTCTAAAAACCTTGAATACCGTGGAATGTTTTAATCCCGTGGCCAAAATCTGGTCAGTCATGCCTCCTATGTCAACTCATAGACACGGTCTGGGTAAGTTAAATACACAAACTGTAGTCTCTTTTTTATCCAGAAAATGGGAGTGAGCATACAGTAGAAACTGGCTGTGACGCTACTAGTCATTGCAAGAATTTGGCTAGGGCGTGAGTCAGATAACAAATCACAAGTTTAAGAATCCGTAATTTTCTAGGTGTGAGCATACCCTTCTCTGCTGCAGATCACAATGCCTCTATAGCTCTGTGAGTTGCCTGATCTAAAATTAGTCAATACTTGGTGGCTGACTTGGCGCTGAACAGCTCTGAATTAACCAAGCCTAGTCTTCAGACAGTAGATATGTGGTCCATCATTAGGCCTAGACTAGAAACCTTTCCCACTTGCTTAGGGATTTGTGCTCTATTGGCATAGTCTTATACACAGATGAGCCCCTAAAATAGGATTTTAGTGGAGGGGTTAGCTAATTTCTCCCTCCCAGAAAACTTTGGCCTTTTGGGGGGGGGGGAAGATCTGGGTTTTACCGATAGAGGGAACTCTTTGTGAGAAAGTGCCTCCACTTGGTGTAGTAAAACTGCATCTACTGCATAACCTAGAGCGTTAACCAGAAAGTTGCCTGGAGTTCTACAGATAAAGTGACTTAGCAGTGTGCCTGGCACACAGTAGGTGCTTAAAAAGTGCTTGTTGACTTGATTTTGCCACAGTTACACAACCAGTATGTTGTCAGAGATGGGACTTCAACCCAGGTTTTCTTGAATCTGAACCTGCCTCGCTCTGTCACACTGCTTGTTAAAAACCCAAGGTCATCTCCATTCCATGATGAGATATTGGAGTAGGATTTTAGTGGAGGAAGGTCCAATAATAACCCCTCCCCAAGTACTACATATAACAGAAACAAGATGTAATATTCCATAGTTTGCCTAGGATATACTTGTTAGTCTGGTGTGTGGATACAATCATTACTGGTTCTGTTTTCCAATGAAAACTCCGAGGAGGGACATCTTGAGAAATTTGAAACGGCGAAAATCAGAAGTCTATCCTGGGAATACAGGTAAGTGGGATAAGGAAGCTGTCTCTAGGTGAATGCCGTTCCCTTCCCCATAGGGACAAATCTGCATTGCGGCAAAGTCGCTGGGATGCAAAATTAGACCAGAACATATTTAGGAAGAACGCTGCTATTGGAAGGAACCCTGAATTATCTCTCCCCCATCCTTCACACAAAAAGGAAGATTGGGATTCATGGTGATCACTTCCATATAAGGCCCTACTCATTTAAGAACAGTCTCAGCCTCCCCAGGATTTCTAGAAAGAGAAACTTATTTCTAGACTGCTGGGATATGGACCCACATCCTTAGACCCGGGATGATCTAGAGAAAGCATTTAGTGGTTGTTTTCAAGAATATCTTTCTTCACTCTCGATACATCAGGACCACTGAAAAGCATTAAATATAAAACTATATGACATAAATTGAATTTTTTTATTCCAAATATATGAGGCATTTATAACCCACGAGGTTTGCTCATTCAGAATCTTGATTTTCATAATCATTGCAAAGCAATTCATTTCTTGCATCTTGAGAAATGACTAATTTGTCAAATGGGACATTGTGAAAGACATCTCTTTTAAAGAAAAGTGACTTCAGTACAAAGCGGGGCACAGGAGAGGAATTGGAAAAAATGGTTTAAGATTAGAAAATGAAAGATGTCAAAGAATCACATAAAATATAGAATCCATTTAACAATCATCCAGTCAAACCCACCCTTTTCATAGATGGAAAAACTGAGGTCTAAAGATGGCAAGTGACTCCTCACAGTCAAGTCATTTATCTCCAAGTCCAGTAAGCGATCTTGCCACTATACAACATCTGACAATTTCTCAGTTTTCTCCCTTGTATAATGCGTTTGTCTTCATTTACTGCATTCATATATGCTACAGGTCAAAGCGTGTCTCTTCAAACATAATTAATAGTCCAATATTATTATATTGAGGTTTTAACACTAATTTTACTCATTAGGAAGAGGGTTCTTTAAGGCAGCAGTAGAGCAGGGTCTGGTGCTGGTGATCATAACACTAGCCTCACCATGCCTTCCCTATAAAGAGGTTTCCTCTGTGTTTACAATATATAAAAGACAAATCTAGCATCGATTTCCTCTTTCAGAAAACATGAAACATTATCTTCATTCTGTACAAATATTTCAGCTTTGCCTGATGAATTATTTTTGCTTTATAAGCGTCAAATTATTCACTAAACACTAAACAGAAGACAGTCATTGCCTAGTTTAAGCATTTCTATCCTAAGTAATTGCCCAAGGAAGTATGCGAGGAAAAGTTCATTTATCAGGACAGAAAATCACAGAATCATAGGGTTTTGTCCATACACAGGAACAATACAGAGCTAAGACAATAATTCAAAGGGAGAAGCCTCTCATCGAGGAAAAAATTCTCAAATGTTCAAGCTGCAGTGAACCTCTTCCGGACAACTCTTCTGATTGCAAGTTGTCCTTTCTGGTGAGAGAGAGTGAAAGCATCTCAGGTGAGCCGGCTTCTCCTCCCGAAGGCCTTCCATCACATTTGCAGCAATCTTGCCCATCTCCTCATGTTTCTGAGAGCTTTTCCCCAGGGTCACTGCCTGCTGAAGCTTTCCTCTCTCAGTTGTTTGCAAAACAGTCTAAGCTATCCCACATTTTATAGAGGAGTGAGGTCAAGACATCTTAAGTGACTTATCCATAGTCTCAGACTAAATAGCAAAATTAGTACTAAAGCCCATGCCTCTTGACTCAGGCTTCCATCCACAACACTTTCCTCTACATACCAGAAAGTTCCATTTGATCTGAATTATTCTACTTGGCTACCTGAATCAATACTGTTACCTGAATCGGTAGAATACACTGATTAGTCAGCCCTCAATTTCACTGTGTCTGTGTAGTCATAGCAACTCCATGGAAACAAGAAATGAGGGAATGAAAGAAACGTCCTAATCAGTGTCACTGAGGATGTAGATGAGGTAATAGTGAGTGTCCAGCAAAGTGAAGATATAAAAAATGTAGGAAGCAAAGAAACCAACAATATTCATTCCTGGAGAAAGGAGAGGCGGTGCAGGGAAGGGCCATCTCCTACTCAAACCTGGAAAATTACCCGTTCCCTAGGAGCAGCTAGATGGCACAGTGGATAGAGCACTAACCCTCAAGTCAGGAGGACTCGAGTTCAAATTCAGTCTCAGACACAGCATTTACTAGCCGTGTAACCCTGGGCAAGTCAATTAATTCCCAATTGCCTCACAGTACATTGATCATCTGCAGAGGACCCAGTTACAGATGGATCTTCACAAGACAAACTCACACAGATCTTCCTTGTAGACAAAGCCATATTCAAGATCTGAGGCTGAGGAAGCCGTGATCATCCCAAAATGGCGATGCCTCCCTTCCAGTGAGCGTGGCCCAGACACTCCAGCTGGGGCAATTATTGTCCACCCCTTATAAATTTTCCCATCTAACAGGTGGAGGTGGGAGGCGGTTTCCTCCAATTCTTTTGATGCTGCTAGGACGCCCGTACTTACTGTTTATCTCATCATAAGATCATCCCATTTTTTTTCAATTATGCATTGATGGTTTGATAGCCTTTATATTCCAGCTTCTTAAACTCTGGGTCATGACCCCATATGGGGTCTCATAACTGAGGTTGCAAGATTATGATTATCAGTAAATATTTGATTTGTAACCTATTTTATATACCTGCAGTCATGTCAAAATTTCTGAGACAAAAAGGGTTGTGAGTTGAATAAGAAGTCCTGCTTTATACCATTTCTCCCATATAATTCACTGTCCTAGGGGAAAAATGCCCTCTACATATTGACATTCCCAGAAAAGGCAATTCTCCAACCTTCCTTGGCTTCACACAGTTTTCAGTAATGATACTCTTCCATGAGACATTCGTTATGCCCAAACAAATTAGGGGAACACCTTTATCTTCTGATGAATAACAGAAGATTCTTTGAGAAATGAGAGCCAAATCTGAAGCGGGCAGTTACTTCAAAAGGGATATGCTAAACATTTGGGAAATGTCAAATCTAGGGAAGGCTCTAAACTGTTCTCTTCCTTTAGGGGTGGCCATGCTTGAAGGACCGATGTATGCTGTTGGTGGCCATGACGGATGGAGTTATCTTAATACTGTAGAAAGATGGGACCCTCAAGCACGGCAGTGGAATTATGTTGCTAGCATGTCAACTCCTCGGAGCACAGTGGGTGTCGCAGCGTTGAACAGCAAGTAAGGAAACCCTTTCAAGCTCATGTGGGGCTACCAATGCTTTCAAATAAGATCTTTTTCTTCTTTCATTTTCCCCCCAAATTTTAAAGAAGGTGAACTTTGCAAGGCCCACGTTTTTAAGTTGAGGATAAAATTGATGGGAAAAAATGAAGAGAATTACATCGATGTAGATTGTCTTTGCATTTTAAAATCTGTTAGCGTCAACACTGCATATTTTCCTATGACATGTGAAGTTGATTGCATTGCTATACAGTATAGGTGTTTTTAGATTTTTTGTTAACTATTGCATATTTTCATTCAGACCTAAGATTTCACTGATAAAATGAATATCCTGTAAAGAATTGTTTGCCAGTACAGATCACCAATAATCTGCAAATTTGTCTTTGTAGAGGTGCCTGTGGAAAGTGAGAGCTTAAAAAACTTGCCCAGGACCACAAAGGCAGGACTTGAACCCAGGGCTTTCTGAGCTGGAGATTAGCTCTGTCCATTATGCCATGTTGCCAATCATTATTTTAATATCCTATTTTCTTTGAATATCCCATCTTCAGCCATAATGAGAATAAATTTTCCTCAAGAAAATCCTGTGTGGTATGTGATATTATTATTACCATTTCACAGATGAGTAAAATGAGGCTCAGAGAGTTGAAGTGGCCAAATTCATAAAGCTACCATGTATCTGAACTGCGATGTAAAGCCAGGACTTCTTGAGTCCAAATCCAGCACTCCCTCCACACTGCCTCTCAGATCATGCATTATATGCATCCTTTATCTCCCAGCTTCTTAAACTGTGGTTTAAGACACCATATAGAATCTCATAACAATGTGTGGGTCACAAAATTATGATTTATCGCCAGTAAATGTTAGATTTGCGTATCTATTTTATATACCTATATACCCATGGTCATGTAAAATTTGCTTGGTGAAAAGGGGTCATGAGTTGAAAAAGTTTAAGAAATCCTGCTTATAATAATCCATCAACAAGGCACTCATAAGGAAAGAAGCTTCCCGATTTTCGGCAAGTAACATCATACGAGGAACCTTTTATCATTATGAAAAAACAATGATTTGAAACATTTATTTGATCGAACGGTTTATGGAACAGTTCCTATTTTTGCCATATAGAAACTCCCATCGTCCTTTCCTGTATGATGTGCCCATTTCTTTCCCAGTGGATGCTTTTCCCTTAGACCCAGATTAGCACTGGGCCTACAGAACAGCTCTTAAAGTCACAAATAGGGTGGAATGACCTGGGCTTCAGAAGATCTTGAAAATATTTGTCCTCTTGACACTAGGCTTAAGATAAATTCTCTTTCTCCTCATTCACAAAGTCATTGGGCCTGCCCTCCCTTTAGGTCCTTATGGTCTCTTGCCTCTACTATTGTAATAGCTTTGAATTGAGCCTCCCTGTCTCAAATCTCTCCCCTTTCCAATTTATCTTCCGTAGAGCTTCCAAAGTGATATTACTTATAAGCACAGGTTTCCTTACCACTCTCCTCTTCAAGAAATTCCATTGGTTCCCTGTGGCTTCTAGGAAATCGCAATTTCTCCTTCACCCTCTCTCCCTCTTCTTCTCCCTCGTTCCCTTTTTTTTCACTTTCACCCTGCTCTATTTACTATTTAAAACCCTACAAAATCTGATGCTAACCTAATTTTCCAGCCATAGACAGACTGATAGAATTTTTATATTGTATTTTATAATTTCATATTGTATTTCATATCACATATGCCCCTTCATGTTCTCTACATTTCACCCAGGCTAGTCTGCTTGCTTTCCCTGTATGTCATAGTCTTATCTCCCATTTGCATGTCTTTTCACAAGCCCAGAATTCCCTCACTGCTCCTTTTAGAATCAACCCCTCATATGAAGGCTCTCCTCATAATTCCACTTACTGGAACATGTTCTTCCCCACCCACTTTGAATTTATTTTGTATATATTTTCTTTTATTTTGACTTTCCTTGTAGGGATTTTCTATTTATGTGTCTGTGCGCATGAGATTCCCCCCCCCTCCCCGTAGAATAGAAGCTCCTTGCTGATTTGGGGTTTGAATCTTTTTCAGTGGAAGTGAGCACACTGCTTAGGCCATAGTAGGTGCTTAATAAAATAGTTGTTGAGCTAGTGAACAAATGAATAAATAAATAAATGACTTGCACACTTTTTGAGGTTAGATCTGAATGACAAGATAAGAGCTGGACTTCCACCATGTTGTCTCTGTATTAGATTAATAAGATAATCAGGAAGAAATATGTACCTTGATACCTTCCAGACTCTGATCTCCATAAGAAAAGGAAGTTCTCCAGAAAAGTAATGGCTATCTTGTGGAGTTGCCCTGTTAGGTCAGACTATCCAGGCTGTCTTGCTAGGTTGGACTCTCCTGCTGGGTCAGGCTGTATTACTAGGTCAGGTGTTCTACTAGACCAGACTATCTTATGAGGTTGGACTCCCCATCTAAATCAGACTGTTCTACTAAATCAGACTCTCACTAGCCTCGGCTATCCTGGGCTGTCCTACTAGGCCAGGGTAACCTACTGGATTGGGCTCCTACTGGGCCAGGCTATCTTACTAGGCCAGAGGATATTGCTGGGCAAAACTATCCTGTTAAGCCATACTGTCTTGCTTAGCTGGGCTGTCCTGCTGGGCCAGACTGTCCTACTAGGCCAGACCCTCCTGTTGGGCCTGGCTGGGCTGTTCTACTAGAACAGACTGTCTTACCAGGTTGGACTATCCTACTACCCTAGTCTGTTATGCTGGGCCAGCCTGTACTTCTAGGCCAGACAATTCCCCTAGACCAGTGGTTCTCAAAGTATGGTCTAGAGAATCCTAGGGATCTCTAAAACCCTTTTAGAGGGTCTACAAATGCAAAATTTAGTTTTTATTTCCAATATGATAAATGTCTATAAATATAATCTAGATGAACAAAAACACTTTGGAGAGATCCTCAATAATTTTTAATAGGATAAAGATACTGAAAACAAAAGTTTGAGAACCATTTCCCTACACCAAGGCTATCCTGCTGGGCAGCGTTGTCCTGCTTGGGTCTCCTGCTGGGTCAGGCGGTACTGTTAGGCCACACTGTTCTCCTAGACCAGACTATCTTACTAGGGAGGACTCCCCTCCTAAATCAGGCAGTCCTGCTAATTCACACTGTCTTACTAGACACCGCTGTCTTGTTAAGTCAGACTGTCCTACTTAGCTGGGCTGTCCTGCTGGGCCACACTGTCCTACTAGACCTGACCCTCCTGCTGGGTCAGACTGTACTGTTAGGCTGGGTTGTTCTTCTACACCAGACTCTCTTACGAGACTTGACTCTCCTACTAGCCTAGTCTGTCCTTCTCTGCCAGCCTGTCCTACTATGCCAGAAGATTCTACCAAACCAGGCTATCCTGCTGGGCAGCGTTGTCCTGCTTGGGTCTCCTGCTGGGTCAGGCGGTACTGATAGGCCACACTGTTCTCCTAGACCAGACTATCTTACTAGGGGGACTCCTCTAATCAGGCAGTCTGCTAATTCACACTGTCTTCACTAGACACGCTGTATTAGAAGTCATACTGTCCTGTAGCCAGGTTACAGCCTGCTGGGCCACACACTGTCCCTACTAGGCCAGACCTCTGCTAGGTCAGAGGGTATTGTTAGAATCATGCTTCTAGACCAGACTATCTTGCTAGGGAAGACTCCCTCTAAATCAGGCAGTCCTGCTAGTCACTGTCTTACTAGACACCGCTGTCTTATTAAGTCAAGAACTGTCCTGTTGCTTGAGCTGTCCTGGGACTGACCTCCTGCTGGGTTGAACATGCTATTGAAGCTGGGAGTTGTTCTTCTTTCTACACTAGACTCTCTTCACGATACTTGACTGTCCTACCCCAGCCTGGTCTGTCCTGCTCTGCCCAGCCTGTCCTTCTAACAGAAGATTCTACAAACCAGGCTATCCTGCTGGGCAGCGTTGTCTGGGTCTCCTGCTGGGTCAAGTGAGTATAGGCCACACTATTCTCTGAACGGACTATCTTACTGGGGAGGACTCCCTCCTAAATCAGGCAGTCCTGCTAATTCACACTGTCTTACTAGACACCGCGTCTTGTTAAGTCAGACTGTCCTGCTTAGCCAGGTTGTCCTGCTGGGCCACACTGTCCTACTGGGCCAGACCTCCTGCTGGGTCAGAGGGTATTGTTAAGTCATGCTGTTCTAGACCAGACTATCTTACTAGGGAAGACTCCCCTCCTAAAATCAAATGGTCCTGCTAATTCACACTGTCTTACTAGACACCGCTGTATTAAGTCAGACTGTCCTGTTAGCGGGCTGTCCCTACTGGGACTGACCTCCTGCTGGAGTCCAGACTGTACTGTTAGGCTGGATTTGTTCTTGTTGCTTCTAGCCTAGTCTGTCCTGCTCTGCCAGCCTGTCCTTCTATGCCAGAAGATTCTACCAAACCAGGCTATCCTGCTGGGCAGCGTTGTCCTGCTTGGGTCTCTTGCTGGGTCAGGCGGTACTGTTAGGCCACACTGTTCTCCTAGACCAGACTATCTTACTGGGAGACTCCCCTCCTAAATCAGGCAGTCCTGCTGGTCACTGTCTTACTAGACACCCACTGTCTTGTTAAGTCAGACTGTCCCTGTTTAAGCGGGGCTGTCCTACTGGGCCAGACCTCCTGCTGGGTCAGACTATACTGTTAGGCTGGGTTGTTCTTCATCTATACCAGACTCTCTTATGAGACTGGACTATCCTACTAGCCTAGTAGGTCCTACTCTGCCAGCCTGTCCTTCTATGCCAGAAGATACTACTAGACCAGGCTATCCTGCTGGGCAGTGCTGTCCTACTGGGGTCTCCTGCTGGGCCAGGCGGTACTGTTAGGCCACACTGTTCTCCCAGACCAGACTATCTTAGTAGGGAGGACTCCCCTCCTAAATCAGGCAGTCCTGCTAATTCCACACTGTCTTACTAGACACCGCTGTACTTATTAAGTCAGACACCATAACAACTGGGCTGTCCTGGTGGGCCACACTGTCCTGGAGCCAGACCCTTCTGCTGGGTCAGACTGTACTATTGAGCTGGGTTGTTCTTGTACACCAGACTCTCTTAGAACTTGACTCTCTCCCTACTAGCCTAGTCTGTCCTTCTCTGCCAGCCTGTCCTTCTATGCCAGAAGATTCTCAAACCAGGCTATCCTGCTGGGCAGCGTTGTCCTGCTTGGGTCTCCTGCTGGGTCAGGCGGTACTGTTAGGCCACACTGTTCTCCCAGACCAGACTATCTTACTAGGGAGGACTCCCCTCCTAAATCAGGCAGTCCTGCTAATTCACACTGTCTTACTAGACACCGCTGTCTTGTTAAGTCAGACTGTCCTGCTTAGCTGGGCTGTCCTGCTGGGCCACACTGTCCTACTGGGCCAGACCTCCTGCTGGGTCAGAGGGTATTGTTAAGTCATGCTTTTCTAGACCACACTATCTTACTAGGGAAGACTCCCCTCCTAAATCAGGCAGTCCTGCTAATTAACACTGTCTTACTAGACACCGCTGTCTTGTTAAGTCAGACTGTCCTGCTTAGCTGGGCTGTCCTGCTGGGCCACACTGTCCTACTAGACCAGACCCTCCTGCTGGGTCAGACTGTACTGTTAGGCTGGGTTGTTCTTCTACACCAGACTCTCTTACGAGACTTGACTCTCCTACTAGCCTAGTCTGTCCTTCTCTGCCAGCCTGTCCTTCTATGCCAGAAGATTCTACCAAACCAGGCTATCCTGCTGGGCAGCGTTGTCCTGCTTGGGTCTCCTGCTGGGTCAGGCGGTACTGTTAGGCCACACTGTTCTCCTAGACCAGACTATCTTACTAGGGAGGACTCCCCTCCTAAATCAGGCAGTCCTGCTAATTCACACTGTCTTACTAGACACCGCTGTCTTGTTAAGTCAGACTGTCCTGCTTAGCTGGGCTGTCCTGCTGGGCCACACTGTCCTACTAGACCAGACCCTCCTGCTGGGTCAGACTGTACTGTTAGGCTGGGTTGTTCTTCTACACCAGACTCTCTTACGAGACTTGACTCTCCTACTAGCCTAGTCTGTCCTTCTCTGCCAGCCTGTCCTTCTATGCCAGAAGATTCTACCAAACCAGGCTATCCTGCTGGGCAGCGTTGTCCTGCTTGGGTCTCCTGCTGGGTCAGGCGGTACTGTTAGGCCACACTGTTCTCCTAGACCAGACTATCTTACTAGGGAGGACTCCCCTCCTAAATCAGGCAGTCCTGCTAATTAACACTGTCTTACTAGACACCGCTGTCTTGTTAAGTCAGACTGTCCTGCTTAGCTGGGCTGTCCTGCTGGGCCACACTGTCCTACTAGACCAGACCCTCCTGCTGGGTCAGAGGGTATTGTTAAGTCATGCTTTTTCTAGACCAGACTATCTTACTAGGGAAGACTCCCCTCCTAAATCAGGCAGTCCTGCTAATGCTTTGTCTTACTAGACACACTGTCTTGTTAGAATCATACTGTCCTGTAGCTGGGCTGCCTCCTGCTGGGCCACACTGTCTACTAGACCAGACCCTGCCGTTCATATTGTACTATTAGGCTGGGTTGTTCTTCTTTTAGACTCTCTTACGAGACTTGACTCTCCTACTAGCCTAGTCTGTCCTTCTCTGCCAGCCTGTCCTTCTATGCCAGAAGATTCTACCAAACCAGGCTATCCTGCTGGGCAGCGTTGTCCTGCTTGGGTCTCCTTCTGGGTCAGGCGGTACTGTTAGGCCACACTGTTCTCCTAGTCCGGACTATCTTACTAGGGAGGACTCCCCTCCTAAATCAGGCAGTCCTGCTAATTCACACTGTCTTAGTAGACACCGCTGTCTTGTTAAGTCAGACTGTCCTGTTTAGCCGGGCTGTCCTAGAACCAGACCTCCTGCAGATTCAGACTGTGCACTGTTAGGCTGGGTTGTTCTTCACCCAGACTCTCTTGCGAGACTTGACTATCCTGGCCTAGTCTGTCCTGCTCTGCCAGCCTGTCCTTCCTGCCAGTTCTGCAAATCAGGTATCCTGCTGGGCGGCGTTGACACCTTGGGTCTCCTGCTGGGTCAGGCGGTGCTGTTGGGCACTGTTCTCTAGTCGGACTATCTTCAGGAGGACTCCTCCTAAATCAGGCAGTCCTGCTAAGTCACACTATCTTACTAGGCTCAGCTGTCCTCTTAAGTCAGATTGTTCTGCTTAGCTGGGCTGTCCTGCACTGAGCTTCTACTATTCTATTGGGCCAGACCTCCTGGGTCAGAGAACATTGTTAAATCATGCTGTTCTGGAGCCAGACTATCTTTTCAAGGAGAAGACTCCCTCGTCAGAGCGGTCACTAATTCACACTGTCTTACTAGACACCGCTGTCTTGTTAAGTCAGACTGTCCTGCTTAGCTGGGCTGTCCTGCTGGGCCACACTGTCCTACTAGACCAGACCCTCCTGCTGGGTCAGACTGTACTGTTAGGCTGGGTTGTTCTTGTACACCAGACTCTCTTACGAGACTTGACTCTCCTACTAGCCTAGTCTGTCCTTCTCTGCCAGCCTGTCCTTCTATGCCAGAAGATTCTACCAAACCAGACTAGCACTTCAGGCAGTGTTGTCCTACTTGGGTCTCCCTGCTGGGTCTTGAAAGCCCCGAGTCCTGGTGAGCTAATGTTCTCCTAGACCAGACTATCTTACTAGGGAGGACTCCCCTCCTAAATCAGGCAGTCCTGCTAATTCACACTGTCTTACTAGACACCGCTGTCTTGTTAAGTCAGACTGTCCTGTTTAGCCGGGCTGTCCTGCTGGGCCACACTGTCCTACTGGGCCAGACCTCCTGCTGGGTCAGACTATACTGTTAGGCTGGGTTGTTCTTCATCTATACCAGACTCTCTTACGAGACTGGACTCTCCTACTAGCCTAGTCTGTCCTGCTCTGCCAGCCTGTCCTTCTATGCCAGAAGATCCTACTAGACCAGGCTATCCTGCTGGGCAGTGCTGTCCTACTGGGGTCTCCTGTTGGGCCAGGCGGTACTGTTAGGGCTGCCTGTTCTATGAGACCAGTCTGGACTATCCTACTAAATCAGGCTGTTCTGCTAAGTCAGATTGTCTTACTAGACTCAACTGTCCTGTTAAGTTAGACTGTCCTGCTATGCTAGGCTTTCCTCTTAGACCAGGGTATCCTACTGGACTGGGCTCTCCTGCTGGGCACAACAGTCTTTATAGGCCATACTGTCTTACTTAGCCGGGCTGTTCTGCTGGGCCACATAGTCCTACTAGGCCAGAGCCTCCTGCTGGGTCAGGCAGTACTGTTAGGCTGGGTTGTTCCACTATACCAGACTCTCTTACTAGGTTGGATTCTCCTACTAAATTAGGATGTTCTGCTAAGTCACACTATCTTACTAGGCTCAGCTGTCCTCTTAAGTCAGATTGTTCTGCTTAGCTGGGCTGTCCTGCTGGGCCACACTGTCCTACTGGGCCAGACGCAGCAGGAGGGTCTGGCCCAGAGTGTATTGTTAGGCCATACTGTTCTACTAGAACTGACTGTCTTACTAAGGAGGACTCCCCTCCTAAATCAGGCAGTCCTGCTAATTCACACTGTCTTACTAGACACCGCTGTCTTGTTAAGTCAGACTGTCCTGCTTAGCTGGGCTGTCCTGCTGGGCCACACTGTCCTACTAGACCAGACCCTCCTGCTGGGTCATACTGTACTGTTAGGCTGGGTTGTTCTTCTACACCAGACTCTCTTACGAGACTTGACTATCCTACTAGCCTAGTCTGTCCTTCTCTGCCAGCCTGTCGCTGTACCCAGAGATTCTACCGACCAGGCTATCCTGCTGCAGGAGCGTTGTCCTGCTTGGGTCTCCTGCTGGGTCAGGCGGTACTGTTAGGCCACACTGTTCTCATAGACCAGACTATCTTACTAGGGAGGACTCCCCTCCTAAATCAGGCAGTCCTGCTAATTCACACTGTCTTACTAGACACCGCTGTCTTGTTAAGTCAGACTGTCCTGTTTAGCCGGGCTGTCCTACTGGGCCAGACCTCCTGCTGGGTCAGACTGTACTGTTAGGCTGGGTTGTTCTTCTACACCAGACTCTCTTACGAGACTTGACTATCCTACTAGCCTAGTCTGTCCTGCTCTGCCAGCCTGTCCTTCTATGCCAGAAGATTCTACCAAATCAGGCTATCCTGCTGGGCAGCGTTGTCCTGCTTGGGTCTCCTGCTGGGTCAGGCGGTACTGTTAGGCCACACTGTTCTCCTAGTCCGGACTATCTTACTAGGGAGGACTCCCCTCCTAAATCAGGCAGTCCTGCTAAGTCACACTATCTTACTAGGCTCAGCTGTCCTCTTAAGTCAGATTGTTCTTGCCCAGCTGGAGAAACAGCCACTGCTAAACCACACACTGTCTATTAGGCCGGACTCCTGCTGGGTCAGAGGTATTGTTAAGTCATACTGGCTAGACCAGGCCTCTTACTGGGGAGGCTCCCTCCTAAATCAGGCAGTCCTGCTAATTCACACTATACTAGACACAGCTGTCTTGTGGAGTCAGACTGTCCCACTTAACTTAGCTGGGCTCCTGCTAGACCACCTGTCCTGGAATGAACCCTCCTGCTGGGTCAGACTGTACTGTTAGGCTGGGTTGTTCTTCTACACCAGACTCTCTTACGAGACTTGACTCTCCTACTAGCCTAGTCTGTCCTGCTCTGCCCTGTCCTTCTAGCAAGAGATTCTACCAAACTAGGCTATCATGGGGCCCAGCGTTGTCCTGCTTGGGTCTCCTGCTGGGTCAGGCGGTACTGTTAGGCCACACTGTTCTCCTAGACCGGACTATTTTACTAGGGAGGACTCCCCTCCTAAATCAGGCAGTCCTGCTAATTCACACTGTCTTAGTAGACACCGCTGTCTTGTTAAGTCAGACTGTCCTGTTTAGCCGGGTTGTCCTACTGGGCCAGACCTCCTGCTGGGTCAGAAAATACTGTTAGGCTGGGCTGTTCTTCGTCTATACCAGACTCTCTTACGAGACTGGACTATCCTACTAGCCTAGTCTGTCCTTCTCTGCCAGCCTGTCCTACTATGCCAGAAGATTCTACCAAACCAGGCTATCCCTCTGGGCAGCGTTGTCCTGCTTGGGTCTCCTGCTGGGTCAGGCGGTACTGATAGGCCACACTGTTCTCCTAGACCAGACTATCTTACTAGGGAGGACTCCCCTCCTAAATCAGGCAGTCCTGCTAATTCACACTGTCTTACTAGACACCGCTGTCTTGTTAAGTCAGATTGTCCAGTTTAGCCGGGCTGTCCTACTGGGACTGACCTCCTGCTGGGTCAGACTGTACTGTTAGGCTGGGTTGTTCTTCTACACTAGACTCTCTTACGATACTTGACTATCCTACTAGCCTAGTCTGTCCTGCTCTGCCAGCCTGTCCTTCTATGCCAGAAAGTTTCTGACCAGGCTATCCTGCTGGAGGCAGCGTTTTCCTGTAGGTCTCCTGCTGGGTCAGGCGGTGCTATGAGCCACTGTTCTCCTAGACCCGGGTTATCACTTACTAGGGAGGACTCCCCTCCTAAATCAGGCAGTCCTGCTAATTCACACTGTCTTATTAGACACCGCTGTCTTGTTAAGTCAGACTGGCCTGTTTAGCCGGGCTGTCCTACTGGGCCAGACCTCCTGCTGGGTCAGACTATACTGTTAGGCTGGGTTGTTCTTCATCTATACCAGACTCTCTTACGAGACTGGACTATCCTACTAGCCTAGTAGATTTCTCTGCCAGCCTGTCCTTCTGTGCAGAGATGCTACTAGTTCAGGCTATCCTGCTGGGCAGTGCTGTTCCTACTGGGGTCTCCTGCTGGGCCAGGCGGTACTGTTAGGCCACACTGTTCTCCCAGACCAGACTATCTTACTAGGGAGGACTCCCCTCCTAAATCAGGCAGTCCTGCTAATTCACACTGTCTTACTAGACACCGCTGTCTTGTTAAGTCAGACTGTCCTGCTTAGCCAGGTTGTCCTGCTAGGTACACTACCTACCTCGTTTCCAGACCTCCTGCTGGGTCAGAGGTATTGTTAAGTCATGCTGTTCTGGAGCCAGACTATCTTGCTGGGAAGATTCCCTCCTAAATCAGGCAGTCCTGCTAACTTCACTGTCTTCACTAGACACCGCTGTCTTGTTAACTCAGACTGTCACATAGCTGGGCTGTGTCCTGCTGGGCCACTGTCTAGTGAGCCAGACCCTCCCTGCTGGGTCAGACTGTACTGTTAGGCTGGGTTGTTCTTCTACACCAGACTCTCTTACGAGACTTGACTATCCTACTAGCCTAGTCTGTCCTGCTCTGCCAGCCTGTCCTTCTATGCCAGAAGATTCTACCAAATCAGGCTATCCTGCTGGGCAGCGTTGTCCTGCTTGGGTCTCCTGCTGGGTCAGGCGGTACTGTTAGGCCACACTGTTCTCCTAGTCCGGACTATCTTACTAGGGAGGACTCCCCTCCTAAATCAGGCAGTCCTGCTAATTCACACTGTCTTACTAGACACCGCTGTCTTATTAAGTCAGACCTAGCCTGTTTAGCCAGGCTGTCCTACTGGGTAGACCTCCTGCTGGGTCAGACTGTACTGTTAGGCTGGGTTGTTCTTCTACACCGACTCTCTTGAACTTGACTATCCTGCCCTAGTCTGTCCTGCTCACCAGCCTGTCCTTCTATGCCGAAGATTCTACCAAATCAGGCTATCCTGCTGGGCAGCGTTGTCCTGCTTGGGTCTCCTGCTGGGTCAGGCGGTACTGTTAGGCCACACTGTTCTCCTAGTCCGGACTATCTTACTAAGGAGGACTCCCCTCCTAAATCAGGCAGTCCTGCTAAGTCACACTATCTTACTAGGCTCAGCTGTCCTCTTAAGTCAGATTGTTCTGCTTAGCTGGGCTGTCCTGCTGGGCCACACTGTCCTATTGGGCCAGACCTCCTGCTGGGTCAGAGGGTATTGTTAAGTCATACTGTTCTAGACCAGACTATCTTACTAGGGAATACTCCCCTCCTAAATCAGGCAGTCCTGCAAATTCACACTGTCTTACTAGACACCGCTGTCTTGTTAAGTCAGACTGTCCTGCTTAGCTGGGCTGTCCTGCTGGGCCACACTGTCCTACTAGACCAGACCCTCCTGCTGGGTCAGACTGTACTGTTAGGCTGGGTTGTTCTTGTACACCAGACTCTCTTACGAGACTTGACTCTCCTACTAGCCTAGTCTGTCCTTCTCTGCCAGCCTGTCCTTCTATGCCAGAAGATTCTACCAAACCAGGCTATGCTTTGGGGCAGCGTTGTCCTGCTTGGGTCTCCTGCTGGGTCAGGCGGTACTGTTAGGCCACAATGTTCTCCTAGACCAGACTATCTTACTAGGGAGGACTCCCCTCCTAAATCAGGCAGTCCTGCTAATTCACACTGTCTTACTAGACACTGCTGTCTTGTTAAGTCATACTGTCCTGCTTAGCCAGGTTGTCCTGCTGGGCCACACTGTCCTACTGGGCCAGACCTCCTGCTGGGTCAGAGGGTATTGTTAAGTCATGCTGTTCTAGACCAGACTATCTTACTAGGGAAGACTCCTCTCCTAAATCAGGCAGGCCTGCTAATTCACACTGTCTTACTAGACACCGCTGTCTTGTTAAGTCAGACTGTCCTGTTTAGCCGGGCTGTCCTGCTGGGCCACACTGTCCTATTGGGCCAGACCTCCTGCTGGGTCAGATGATACTGTTAGGCTGGGCTGTTCTTCGTCTATACCAGACTCTCTTACGAGACTGGACTATCCTACTAGCCTAGTCTGTCCTTCTCTGCCAGCCTGTCCTTCTATGCCAGAAGATTCTACCAAACCAGGCTATCCTGCTGGGCAGCGTTGTCCTGCTTGGGTCTCCTTTTGGGTCAGGCGGTACTGTTAGGCCACACTGTTCTCCTAGACCAAAGTATCTTAATAGGGAGGACTCCCCTCCTAAATCAGGCAGTCCTGCTAATTCACACTGTCTTAGTAGACACCGCTGTCTTGTTAAGTCAGACTGTCCTGTTTAGCCGGGCTGTCCTACTGGGCCAGACCTCCTGCTGGGTCAGACTGTACTGTTAGGCTGGGTTGTTCTTCTACACCAGACCAGACTCTTCACAGACTTAACTGTCCTACTAACTAGTCTGTCCTGCTCTGCCATTCAGCCCTTCTATGCAGAAGATTCTACCAAATCAGGCTATCCTGCTGGGCAGCGTTGTCCTATGGGTCTCCTTCTGGGGTCAAGGCGGTACTGTTAAACACTGTTTCTCTAGTCGGACTATCTTACTGAGGAGGACTCCCTCTAAATCAGGCAGTCCTGCTAGTCACCCACTGTCTTAAGTAGACACAATAACATTAAGTCAGACTGTCCTGTTTAGCCGGGCTGTCCTACTGGGCCAGACCTCCTGCTGGATCGAACTGTACTGGTAGGCTGGGTTCCCTACTGCACCAGACTCTCTTCACGAGACTTGACTGTCCCTGCTAGCTAGTCTGTCCTGCTCTGCCAGCCTGTGTATGCCCAGAGATTCTACCAAATCAGGCTATCTGCTGGGCGGCGTTGTCTACTTGGTCTCCTTC
The DNA here is from genome assembly GCF_902635505.1 of Sarcophilus harrisii. Lineage (NCBI taxonomy): Eukaryota > Metazoa > Chordata > Mammalia > Dasyuromorphia > Dasyuridae > Sarcophilus > Sarcophilus harrisii. The sequence goes on from NC_045432.1 coordinate 62,580,731, forward strand.
TGGGTCAGTGCCTGTTAGGCCACACACTGTTCTCCCTAGTCCGGACTATCTTACTGGGGCTCCTCTAAATCAGGCAGTCCTGCTAATTCACACTGTCTTACTAGACACCGCTGTCTTGTTAAGTCAGACTGTCACAGTATTTAGCGGGCTGTCCTAGGCCAGACCTCCTGCTAGGTCAGACTAACACTGTTAGGCTGGGTTGTTCTTCTACACCAGACTCTCTTACGAGACTTGACTATCCTACTAGCCTAGTCTGTCCTGCTCTGCCAGCCTGTCCTTCTATGCCAGAAGATACTACTAGACCAGGCTATCCTGCTGGGCAGTGCTGTCCTTGCCTGGGGTCTCCTGCTGGGGAGCCGAAGCGCGGTGCTGTTTAAGGCACACCATTCTCTGGAGCCAGACTATCTTACAAGGAGGACTCCCCTCCTAAATCAGGCAGTCCTGCTAATTCCCACTGTCTTACTAGACACCGCTGTCTTGTTAAGTCAATTGTCCTGCTTAGCCAAGGTTGTCCTGCTGAGCCACACTGTCCTACTGGCCAGGCCTCCTGCTGGGTCAGAGGGTATTGTTAAGTCATGCTGTTCTAGACCAGACAATCTTACTAGGGAAGACTCCCCTCCTAAATCAGGCAGTCCTGCTAATTAACACTGTCTTACTAGACACCACTGTCTTGTTAAGTCAGACTTTCCTGCTTAGCTGGGCTGTCCTGCTGGAACCTGCTGTCCTACTAGACCCAGACCTCCACCAGGTCATACTGTACTGTTCAAACAGGTTTCTTCTACACCAGACTCTCTTCACAGACTTGACTCCCTACTAGCCTAGTCTGTCCTTCTCTGCCAGCCTGTCCTTCTATGCCAGAAGATTCTACCAACCAGGCTATCCTGCTGGGCAGCGTTGTCCTGCTTGGGTCTCCTTTGGGTCAGGCGGTACTGTTAGGCCACACTGTTCTCCTAGACAAGAAATGTCTGCCAAGGGAGGACTCCCTCACAATCAGGCAGTCCACCACTAATTCACACTGTCTTAGTAGACACCGCTGTCTTGTTAAGTCAGACTGTCCTGTTTTAGCCGGGCTGTCCTACTGGGCCAGACCTCCTGCTGGGTCCAGACTGTGCTATTAGGCTGAGACATTCTTCTACACCCAGACTCTCTTGAACTTGACTATCCTACCCAGCCTAGTCTGTCCCTGCTCCCTCCAGCCTGTCCTTCTATGCCAGAAGATTCTACCGTCAGAGCTATCCTGCTGGGCAGCGTTGTCCTTGGGTCTCCTTCTGGGTCAGGCGGGGTACTGTAGAGGCCACACTGTTCTCTAGTCCGGACTATCTTACTAGGGACTCCCCTCTACGTCAGGCAGGTCCTGCTAATTCCACTGTCTTACTAGACACCACATCTTGTTAACTCAGACTGTCCTGCTTAGCTGGGCTGTCCTGGGCCACTGTCCTGGGCAGACTTTCCTGCTGGGTCAGAGGGTATTGTTAAGTCATGCTTTTTCTAGACCAGACTATCTTACTAGGGAAGACTCCCCTCCTAAATCAGGCAGTCCTGCTAATTAACACTGTCTTACTAGACACCGCTGTCTTGTTAAGTCAGACTGTCCTGCTGCTTGGAAAGCTGTCCTGCTGGGTACACTGTCCTACTAGATTTGGACCCACTCTGCTGGGTCCTGCCTACTGTACTATTAGGCTGGGACTGTTTCTTCACACCAGACTCTCTTACGGACTTGACTCCTACTAGCCTAGTCTGTCCTTCTCTGCCAGCCTGTCCTTCTATGCTGAAGATTCTACAAACCAGGCTATGCTGCTGGGCATGATTGTCCTCTTGGGTCTCCTTCTAGGTCAGGCGGTACTGTTAAACCACACTGTTCTCCTAGTCAGGACTATCTTACTGGGAGGACTCCTCTAAATCAGGCAGTCCCTGCTAATTCACACTGTCTTACTAGACACCGCTGTCTTGTTAAGTCAGACTGTCTATTTGGCGGGCTCCTACTGGGCCAGACCTCCTGCTGGAGTCAGACATGCTGTTGGGCTGGGTTGTTTCTTCTACACCAGACTCTCTTACAGTTTCGAGCTATCTCTGCTTTCGTCATCCCTGCTCTGTAGCCTGTCCTTCTAAAGAAGATTCTACCAAATCAGGCTATCCTGCTGGGCAGCGTTGTCCTGCTTGGGTCTCCTGCTGGGTCAGGCGGTACTGTTAGGCCACACTGTTCTCCTAGACCAGACTATCTTACTAGGGAGGACTCCCCTCCTAAATCAGGCAGTCCTGCTAATTCACACTGTCTTACTGAACACACGCTGTGCTGTTAAAATTGAGACATCCTCCAGCCAGGTTGTCCTGCTGGGCCACACTGTCCTACTGGGCCAGACCTCCTGCTGGGTCAGAGGGTATTGTTAAGTCATGCTGTTCTAGACCAGACTATCTTACTAGGGAAGATTCCCCTCCTAAATCAGGCAGTCCTGCTAATTCACACTGTCTTACTAGACACCGCTGTCTTGTTAACTCAGACTGTCCTGCTTAGCTGGGCTGTCCTGCTGGGCCACACTGTCCTAGTAGACCAGACCATCCTGCTGGGTCAGACTGTACTGTTAGGCTGGGTTGTTCTTGTACAGACTCTCTGCGAGACTTGGCTCCTCCCTACTAGCCTAGTCTGTCCTTCTCTGCCAGCCTGTCCTTCTATGCCAGAAGATTCTACCAAACCAGACTATGCTTCGGGGCAGTGTTGTCCTGCTTGGGTCTCCTGCTGGGTCAGGCGGTACTGTTAGGCCACAATGTTCTCCTAGACCAGACTATCTTACTAGGGAGGACTCCCCTCCTAAATCAGGCAGTCCTGCTAATTCACACTGTCTTACTAGACACCGCTGTCTTGTTAAGTCAGACTGTCCTGCTTAGCCAGGTTGTCCTGCTGGGCCACACTGTCCTACTGGGCCAGACCTCCTGCTGGGTCAGACTATACTGTTAGGCTGGGTTGTTCTTCATCTATACCAGACTCTCTTACGAGACTGGACTCTCCTAGCCTAGTCTGTCCTGACTCTGCCAGCCTGTCCTTCTATGCCAGAAGATACTACTAGACCAGGCTATCCTGCTGGGCAGTGCTGTCCTACTGGGGTCTCCTGCTGGGCCAGGCGGTACTGTTAGGGCTGCCTGTTCTATGAGACCAGTCTGGACTATCCTACCCCAAATCAGGCTGTTCTGCTAAAGTCAGATTGTCTTACTGAACTCAACTGTCCCTGTTAAGTTAGACTGTCCTGCTATGGAAAACTCCTCTTAGACCAGGGTATCCTACTGGACTGGGCTCTCCTGCTGGGCACAACAGTCTTTATAGGCCATACTGTCTTACGTAGCCGGGCTGTTCTGCTGGGCCACAGGCCACTACTAATTTCAGAGCCTCCTGCTGGGTCAGGCAGTACTGTTAGGCTGGGTTGTTCCACTATACCAGACTCTCTTACTAGGTTGGATTCTCCTACTAAATTAGGATGTTCTGCTAAGTCACACTATCTTACTAGGCTCAGCTGTCCTCTTAAGTCAGATTGTTCTGCTTAATGGGCTGTCACTGCTGGGCCACACTGTCCCTACTGGAGCCCAGGCATGGCAGAGGTCTGGCCCAGAGTGTATTGTTAGGCCATACTGTTCTACTAGAACTGACTGTCTTACTAAGGAGGACTCCCCTCCTAAATCAGGCAGTCCTGCTAATTCACACTGTCTTACTAGACACCGCTGTCTTGTTAAGTCAGACTGTCCTGCTTAAGCCAGGCTATCTTAACAGGCCACACTGTCCTACTAGACCAGACCCTCCTGGATCAGACTGTACTGTTAGGCTGGGTTGTTTTCTGAACTCTCTTACGAGACTTCCGACTATCTACTAACACCGTCCTTCTCTGCCAGCCTGTCCTTCTATGCAGAAGATTCACCAAGCCAAGCTGTCCTGCTGGAGGCGTTGTCCTGTGGGTCTCCTGCTGGGTCAGGCGGTACTGTTAGGCCACACTGTTCATATAATAATCCATCAACAAGGCACTCATAAGGAAGAAGCTTGATTTTCGGCAAGTAACATCATAGAACCTTTTTATCATTATGAAAAAACAATGATTTGAAACATTTATTTGATCAAGAGCGGTTTATGGGAACAGTTCCTATTTTTGCCATATAGAAACTCATCATCCCTTTCCTGTATGATGTTACCATTTCTTTCCCAGTGGATGCTTTCCTTAGACCCAGATTAGCACTGGGCCTACCAGAACAGCTCTTAAAGTCACAAATAGGGTGGAATGACCTGGAGCCTGAAGATCTGAAATATTTGTCCTCTTGACACTAGGCTTAAGATAAATTCTCTTTCTCCTCATTCACAAAGTCATTGAGCCTGCCACTCCTTTAGAGTCCTTATGGTCTCTTGCCTCTACTATTGTAATAACTTTTTGAATTGAGCCTCCCTGTCTCAAATCTCTCCCTTCCAATTTATCTTCAATAGAGCTTCAAAGTGATATTACTTATAAGCTTTGGTTTCCTTACCACTCTCCTCTTCAAAATTCCATTGGTTCCCTGTGGCTTCTAGGAAATCGCGTTTTCTCCTTCACCCTCTCCCTCTTCTTTCTCCCTCGTTCCCTTTTTTTTCACTTTCACCCTGCTCTATTTACTATTTAAAACCCTACAAAATCTGATGCTAACCCTAATTTTCAGCCATATGAACAGACTGATAGAATTTTATATTGTATTTTATAATTTCATATTATTTCATATCACATGCCCCTTCATGTTCTCTACATTTCTTGAAGCTAGTCTGCTTGCTTCCCTGTATGTCATAGTCTTCTCTCCATTGCATGTCTTTTCTGGCCAAATTCCCTCACTGCTCCTTTCAGAATCAACCCCTCATATGAAGGCTCTCCTCATAATTCCACTTACTGGAACATGTTCTTCCCCACCCACTTTGAATTTATTTTGTATATATTTTCTTTTATTTTGACTTTCCTTGTGGGACTTTATTTAGCATGATTCCCCCTCCCCGTAGAATAGAAGCTCCTTGCTGATTTGGGGTTTGAATCTTTTTCAGTGGAAGTGAGCACACTGCTTAGGCCATAGTAGGTGCTTAATAAAATAGTTGTTGAGCTAGTGAACAAATGAATAAATAAATAAATGACTTGCACACTTTTTGAGGTTAGATCTGAATGACAAGATAAGAGCTGGACTTCCACCATGTTGTCTCTGTATTAGATTAATAAGATAATCAGGAAGAAATATGTACCTTGATACCTTCCAGACTCTGATCTCCATAAGAAAAGGAAGTTCTCCAGAAAAGTAATGGCTATCTTGTGGAGTTGCCCTGTTAGGTCAGACTATCCAGGCTGTCTTGCTAGGTTGGACTCTCCTGCTGGGTCAGGCTGTATTACTAGGTCAGGTGTTCTACTAGACCAGACTATCTTATGAGGTTGGACTCCCCATCTAAATCAGACTGTTCTACTAAATCAGACTCTCACTAGCCTCGGCTATCCTGGGCTGTCCTACTAGGCCAGGGTAACCTACTGGATTGGGCTCCTACTGGGCCAGGCTATCTTACTAGGCCAGAGGATATTGCTGGGCAAAACTATCCTGTTAAGCCATACTGTCTTGCTTAGCTGGGCTGTCCTGCTGGGCCAGACTGTCCTACTAGGCCAGACCCTCCTGTTGGGCCTGGCTGGGCTGTTCTACTAGAACAGACTGTCTTACCAGGTTGGACTATCCTACTACCCTAGTCTGTTATGCTGGGCCAGCCTGTACTTCTAGGCCAGACAATTCCCCTAGACCAGTGGTTCTCAAAGTATGGTCTAGAGAATCCTAGGGATCTCTAAAACCCTTTTAGAGGGTCTACAAATGCAAAATTTAGTTTTTATTTCCAATATGATAAATGTCTATAAATATAATCTAGATGAACAAAAACACTTTGGAGAGATCCTCAATAATTTTTAATAGGATAAAGATACTGAAAACAAAAGTTTGAGAACCATTTCCCTACACCAAGGCTATCCTGCTGGGCAGCGTTGTCCTGCTTGGGTCTCCTGCTGGGTCAGGCGGTACTGTTAGGCCACACTGTTCTCCTAGACCAGACTATCTTACTAGGAGGACTCCCCCTCCTAATCAAACGGTCCCTGCTAATTTCCACACTGTCTTACTAGACACGGCTGTGCTGTTAAGTCAGACTGTCTCCTATAGCTGGGCTGTCCTGCTTTCAAACCCCACTGTCCTACTAGACCTGACCACTCCTGCTGGGTCAGACTGTGTACTGTTAGGCTGGGTTGTTCTTCTACACCAGACTCTCTTCCGAGACTTGACTCTCCTACTAGCCTAGTCTGTCCTTCTCTGCCAGCCTGTCCTACTATGCCAGAAGATTCTACCAAACCAGGCTATCCTGCTGGGCAGCGTTGTCCTGCTTGGGTCTCCTGCTGGGTCAGGCGGTACTGATAAGGCCACTGCTGCCTAGACCAGACTATCTTACTAGGAGGACTCCTCTAATCAGGCAGTCTGCTAATTCACACTGTCTTCACTAGACACGCTGTATTAGAAGTCATACTGTCCTGTAGCCAGGTTACAGCCTGCTGGGCCACACACTGTCCCTACTAGGCCAGACCTCTGCTAGGTCAGAGGGTATTGTTAGAATCATGCTTCTAGACCAGACTATCTTGCTAGGGAAGACTCCCTCTAAATCAGGCAGTCCTGCTAGTCACTGTCTTACTAGACACCGCTGTCTTATTAAGTCAAGAACTGTCCTGTTGCTTGAGCTGTCCTGGGACTGACCTCCTGCTGGGTTGAACATGCTATTGAAGCTGGGAGTTGTTCTTCTTTCTACACTAGACTCTCTTCACGATACTTGACTGTCCTACCCCAGCCTGGTCTGTCCTGCTCTGCCCAGCCTGTCCTTCTAACAGAAGATTCTACAAACCAGGCTATCCTGCTGGGCAGCGTTGTCTGGGTCTCCTGCTGGGTCAAGTGAGTATAGGCCACACTATTCTCTGAACGGACTATCTTACTGGGGAGGACTCCCTCCTAAATCAGGCAGTCCTGCTAATTCACACTGTCTTACTAGACACCGCTGTCTTGTTAAGTCAGACTGTCCTGCTTAGCCAGGTTGTCCTGCTGGGCCACACTGTCCTACTGGGCCAGACCTCCTGCTGGGTCAGAGGGTATTGTTAAGTCATGCTGTTCTAGACCAGACTATCTTACTAGGGAAGATTCCCCTCCTAAAATCAAATGGTCCTGCTAATTCACACTGTCTTACTAGACACCGCTGTATTAAGTCAGACTGTCCTGTTAGCGGGCTGTCCCTACTGGGACTGACCTCCTGCTGGAGTCCAGACTGTACTGTTAGGCTGGATTTGTTCTTGTTGCTTCTAGCCTAGTCTGTCCTGCTCTGCCAGCCTGTCCTTCTATGCCAGAAGATTCTCCAAACCAGGCTATCCTGCTGGGCAGCGTTGTCCTGCTTGGGTCTCCTGCTGGGTCAGGCGGTACTGTTAGGCCACACTGTTCTCTAGACCGGACTATCTTACTGGGAGACTCCCCTCCTAAATCAGGCAGTCCTGCTGGTCACTGTCTTACTAGACACCACTGTCTTGTTAAGTCAGACTGGCCCTGTTTAGCCGGGCTGTCCTACTGGGCCAGACCTCCTGCTGGGTCAGACTATACTGTTAGGCTGGGTTGTTCTTCATCTATACCAGACTCTCTTACGAGACTGGACTATCCTACTAGCCTAGTAGGTCCTACTCTGCCAGCCTGTCCTTCTATGCCAGAAGATACTACTAGACCAGGCTATCCTGCTGGGCAGTGCTGTCCTACTGGGGTCTCCTGCTGGGCCAGGCGGTACTGTTAGGCCACACTGTTCTCCTGAGCCAGACTATCTTGGGAGGGCTCCTCCTAAATCAGGCAGTCCTGCTAATTCCACACTGTCTTACTAGACACCGCTGTACTTATTAAGTCAGACACCATAACAACTGGGCTGTCCTGGTGGGCCACACTGTCCTAGAGCCAGACCCTTCTGCTGGGTCAGACTGTACTATTGAGCTGGGTTGTTCTTGTACACCAGACTCTCTTAGAACTTGACTCTCCTACTAGCCTAGTCTGTCCTTCTCTGCCAGCCTGTCCTTCTATGCCAGAAGATTCTACCAAACCAGGCTATCCTGCTGGGCAGCGTTGTCCTGCTTGGGTCTCCTGCTGGGTCAGGCGGTACTGTTAGGCCACACTGTTCTCCTAGACCAGACTATCTTACTAGGGAGGACTCCCCTCCTAAATCAGGCAGTCCTGCTAATTCACACTGTCTTACTAGACACCGCTGTCTTGTTAAGTCAGACTGTCCTGCTTAGCTGGGCTGTCCTGCTGGGCCACACTGTCCTACTGGGCCAGACCTCCTGCTGGGTCAGAGGGTATTGTTAAGTCATGCTTTTCTAGACCAGACTATCTTACTAGGAAGACTCCTCCTAAATCAGGCAGTCCTGCTAATTAACACTGTCTTACTAGACACCGCTGTCTTGTTAAGTCAGACTGTCCTGCTTAGCTGGGCTGTCCTGCTGGGCCACACTGTCCTACTAGACCAGACCCTCCTGCTGGGTCATACTGTACTGTTAGGCTGGGTTGTTCTTCTACACCAGACTCTCTTACGAGACTTGACTCTCCTACTAGCCTAGTCTGTCCTTCTCTGCCAGCCTGTCCTTCTATGCCAGAAGATTCTACCAAACCAGGCTATCCTGCTGGGCAGCGTTGTCCTGCTTGGGTCTCCTGCTGGGTCAGGCGGTACTGTTAGGCCACACTGTTCTCCTAGACAGACTATCTTACTAGGGAGGACTCCCCTCCTAAATCAGGCAGTCCTGCTAATTCACACTGTCTTACTAGACACCACTGTCTTGTTAAGTCAGACTGTCCTGCTTAGCTGGGCTGTCCTGCTGGGCCACACTGTCCTACTAGACCAGACCCTCCTGCTGGGTCAGACTGTACTGTTAGGCTGGGTTGTTCTTCTACACCAGACTCTCTTACGAGACTTGACTATCCTACTAGCCTAGTCTGTCCTTCTCTGCCAGCCTGTCCTTCTATGCCAGAAGATTCTACCAAACCAGGCTATCCTCTGGGCAGCGTTGTCCTGCTTGGGTCTCCTGCTGGAGTCACGAGAGCTGTTACTGTTAGAGCCCACACACTGTTCTCCTAGACCAGACTATCTTACTAGGGAGGACTCCCCTCCTAAATCAGGCAGTCCTGCTAATTCACATAACACTAGACACCACTGTCTTGTTAACTCAGACTGTCCTGCTTAGCTGGGCTGTCCTGCTGGGCCACACTGTCCTACTGGGCCAGACCTCCTGCTGGGTCAGAGGGTATTGTTAAGTCATGCTTTTTCTAGACCAGACTATCTTACTAGGGAAGACTCCCCTCCTAAATCAGGCAGTCCTGCTAATGCTTTGTCTTACTAGACACACTGTCTTGTTAGAATCATACTGTCCTGTAGCTGGGCTGCCTCCTGCTGGGCCACACTGTCTACTAGACCAGACCCTGCCGTTCATATTGTACTATTAGGCTGGGTTGTTCTTCTTTTAGACTCTCTTACGAGACTTGACTCTCCTACTAGCCTAGTCTGTCCTTCTCTGCCAGCCTGTCCTTCTATGCCAGAAGATTCTACCAAACCAGGCTATCCTGCTGGGCAGCGTTGTCCTGCTTGGGGTCTCCCTTCTGGGTCAGGCGGTACTGTTAGGCCACACTGTTCTCCTAGTCCGGACTATCTCTTACTAGGGAGGACTCCCCTCCTAAATCAGGCAGTCCTGCTAATTCACACTGTCTTACTAGACACCGCTGTCTTGTTAAGTCAGACTGTCCTGTTTAGCCGGGCTGTCCTGGCCAGACCTCCTGCAGATTCAGACTGTGCACTGTTAGGCTGGGTTGTTCTTCACCCAGACTCTCTTGCGAGACTTGACTATCCTGGCCTAGTCTGTCCTGCTCTGCCAGCCTGTCCTTCCTGCCAGTTCTGCAAATCAGGTATCCTGCTGGGCGGCGTTGACACCTTGGGTCTCCTGCTGGGTCAGGCGGTGCTGTTGGGCACTGTTCTCTAGTCGGACTATCTTCAGGAGGACTCCTCCTAAATCAGGCAGTCCTGCTAAGTCACTATCTTACTAGGCTCAGCTGTCCTCTTAGGGTGATTGTTCTGCTTAGCTGGGCTGTCCTGCACTGAGCTTCTACTATTCTATTGGGCCAGACCTCCTGGGTCAGAGAACATTGTTAAATCATGCTGTTCTGGAGCCAGACTATCTTTTCAAGGAGAAGACTCCCTCGTCAGAGCGGTCACTAATTCACACTGTCTTACTAGACACCGCTGTCTTGTTAAGTCAGACTGTCCTGCTTAGCTGGGCTGTCCTGCTGGGCCACACTGTCCTACTAGACCAGACCCTCCTGCTGGGTCAGACTGTACTGTTAGGCTGGGTTGTTCTTCTACACCAGACTCTCTTACGAGACTTGACTCTCCTACTAGCCTAGTCTGTCCTTCTCTGCCAGCCTGTCCTTCTATGCCAGAAGATTCTGCAAACCAGACTAGCACTTCAGGCAGTGTTGTCCTACTTGGGTCTCCCTGCTGGGTCTTGAAAGCCCCGAGTCCTGGTGAGCTAATGTTCTCCTAGACCAGACTATCTTACTAGGGAGGACTCCCCTCCTAAATCAGGCAGTCCTGCTAATTCACACTGTCTTACTAGACACCGCTGTCTTGTTAAGTCATACTGTCCTGCTTAGCCAGGTTGTCCTGCTGGGCCACACTGTCCTACTGGGCCAGACCTCCTGCTGGGTCAGACTATACTGTTAGGCTGGGTTGTTCTTCATCTATACCAGACTCTCTTACGAGACTGGACTCTCCTACTAGCCTAGTCTGTCCTGCTCTGCCAGCCTGTCCTTCTATGCCAGAAGATCCTACTAGACCAGGCTATCCTGCTGGGCAGTGCTGTCCTACTGGGGTCTCCTGTTGGGCCAGGCGGTACTGTTAGGGCTGCCTGTTCTATGAGACCAGTCTGGACTATCCTACTAAATCAGGCTGTTCTGCTAAGTCAGATTGTCTTACTAGACTCAACTGTCCTGTTAAGTTAGACTGTCCTGCTATGCTAGGCTTTCCTCTTAGACCAGGGTATCCTACTGGACTGGGCTCTCCTGCTGGGCACAACAGTCTTTATAGGCCATACTGTCTTACTTAGCCGGGCTGTTCTGCTGGGCCACACAGTCCTACTAGGCCAGAGCCTCCTGCTGGGTCAGGCAGTACTGTTAGGCTGGGTTGTTCCACTATACCAGACTCTCTTACTAGGTTGGATTCTCCTACTAAATTAGGATGTTCTGCTAAGTCAAACTATCTTACTAGGCTCAGCTGTCCTCTTAAGTCAGATTGTTCTGCTTAGCTGGGCTGTCCTGCTGGGCCACACTGTCCTACTGGGCCAGACGCAGCAGGAGGGTCTGGCCCAGAGTGTATTGTTAGGCCATACTGTTCTACTAGAACTGACTGTCTTACTAAGGAGGACTCCCCTCCTAAATCAGGCAGTCCTGCTAATTCACACTGTCTTACTAGACACCGCTGTCTTGTTAAGTCAGACTGTCCTGCTTAGCTGGGCTATCCTGCTGGGCCACACTGTCCTACTAGACCAGACCCTCCTGCTGGATCAGACTGTACTGTTAGGCTGGGTTGTTTTTCTACACCAGACTCTCTTACGAGACTTGACTATCCTACTAGCCTCGTCTGTCCTTCTCTGCCAGCCTGTCGCTGTACCCAGAGATTCTACCGACCAGGCTATCCTGCTGCAGGAGCGTTGTCCTACTTGGGTCTCCTGCTGGGTCAGGCGGTACTGTTAGGCCACCTGTTCTCCTAGTCCGGACTATCTTACTAGGGAGGACTCCCCTCCTAAATCAGGCAGTCCTGCTAATTCACACTGTCTTACTAGACACCGCTGTCTTGTTAAGTCAGACTGTCCTGTTTAGCCGGGCTGTCCTACTGGGCCAGACCTCCTGCTGGGTCAGACTGTACTGTTAGGCTGGGTTGTTCTTCTACACCAGACTCTCTTACGAGACTTGACTATCCTACTAGCCTAGTCTGTCCTGCTCTGCCAGCCTGTCCTTCTATGCCAGAAGATTCTACCAAATCAGGCTATCCTGCTGGGCAGCGTTGTCCTGCTTGGGTCTCCTGCTGGGTCAGGCGGTACTGTTAGGCCACACTGTTCTCCTAGTCCGGACTATCTTACTAAGGAGGACTCCCCTCCTAAATCAGGCAGTCCTGCTAAGTCACACTATCTTACTAGGCTCAGCTGTCCTCTTAAGTCAGATTGTTCTTGCCCAGCTGGAGAAACAGCCACTGCTAAACCACACACTGTCTATTAGGCCGGACTCCTGCTGGGTCAGAGGTATTGTTAAGTCATACTGGCTAGACCAGGCCTCTTACTGGGGAGGCTCCCTCCTAAATCAGGCAGTCCTGCTAATTCACACTATACTAGACACAGCTGTCTTGTGGAGTCAGACTGTCCCACTTAACTTAGCTGGGCTCCTGCTAGACCACCTGTCCTGGAATGAACCCTCCTGCTGGGTCAGACTGTACTCTGTTAGAGCTGGGTTGTTCTTGTACACCAGACTCTCTTCTGAGACTTGACTCTCCCTACTAGCCTAGTCTGTCCTTCTCTGCCCTGTCCTTCTAGCAAGAGATTCTACCAAACTAGGCTATCATGGGGCCCAGCGTTGTCCTGCTTGGGTCTCCTGCTGGGTCAGGCGGTACTGTTAGGCCCACTGTTCTCCTAGACCGGACTATCTTACTAGGGAGGACTCCCCTCCTAAATCAGGCAGTCCTGCTAATTCACACTGTCTTAGTAGACACCGCTGTCTTGTTAAGTCAGACTGTCCTGTTTAGCCGGGCTGTCCTACTGGGCCAGACCTCCTGCTGGGTCAGAAAATACTGTTAGGCTGGGCTGTTCTTCGTCTATACCAGACTCTCTTACGAGACTGGACTATCCTACTAGCCTAGTCGGTCCTTCTCTGCCAGCCTGTCCTACTATGAAGATTCTACCAAACCAGGCTATCCTGGGCAGCGTTGTCCGCTTGGGTCTCCTGCTGGGTCAGGCGGTACTGATAGGCCACACTGTTCTCCTAGACCAGACTATCTTACTAGGGAGGACTCCCCTCCTAAATCAGGCAGTCCTGCTAATTCACACTGTCTTACTAGACACCGCTGTCTTGTTAAGTCAGATTGTCCAGTTTAGCCGGGCTGTCCTACTGGGACTGACCTCCTGCTGGGTCAGACTGTACTGTTAGGCTGGGTTGTTCTTCTACACTAGACTCTCTTACGATACTTGACTATCCTACTAGCCTAGTCTGTCCTGCTCTGCCAGCCTGTCCTTCTATGCCAGAAGATTCTACCAAACCAGGCTATCCTGCTGGGCAGCGTTTTCCTGCAGGTCTCCTGCTGGGTCAGGCGGTGCTATGAGCCACTGTTCTCCTAGACCCGGGTTATCACTTACTAGGGAGGACTCCCCTCCTAAATCAGGCAGTCCTGCTAATTCACACTGTCTTAGTAGACACCGCTGTCTTGTTAAGTCAGACTGTCCTGTTTAGCCGGGCTGTCCTACTGGGCCAGACCTCCTGCTGGGTCAGACTATACTGTTAGGCTGGGTTGTTCTTCATCTATACCAGACTCTCTTACGAGACTGGACTATCCTACTAGCCTAGTAGATTTCTCTGCCAGCCTGTCCTTCTGTGCAGAGATACTACTAGACCAGGCTATCCTGCTGGGCAGTGCTGTCCTACTGGGGTCTCCTGCTGGGCCAGGCGGTACTGTTAGGCCACACTGTTCTCCCAGACCAGACTATCTTACTAGGGAGGACTCCCCTCCTAAATCAGGCAGTCCTGCTAATTCACACTGTCTTACTAGACACCGCTGTCTTGTTAAGTCAGACTGTCCTGCTTAGCCAGGTTGTCCTGCTAGGTACACTACCTACCTCGTTTCCAGACCTCCTGCTGGGTCAGAGGGTATTGTTAAGTCATGCTGTTCTGGAGCCAGACTATCTTGCTGGGAAGATTCCCTCCTAAATCAGGCAGTCCTGCTAACTTCACTGTCTTACTAGACACCGCTGTCTTGTTAACTCAGACTGTCACATAGCTGGGCTGTGTCCTGCTGGGCCACTGTCTAGTGAGCCAGACCCTCCCTGCTGGGTCAGACTGTACTGTTAGGCTGGGTTGTTCTTCTACACCAGACTCTCTTACGAGACTTGACTATCCTACTAGCCTAGTCTGTCCTGCTCTGCCAGCCTGTCCTTCTATGCCAGAAGATTCTACCAAATCAGGCTATCCTGCTGGGCAGCGTTGTCCTGCTTGGGTCTCCTTCTGGGTCAGGCGGTACTGTTAGGCCACACTGTTCTCCTAGTCCGGACTATCTTACTAGGGAGGACTCCCCTCCTAAATCAGGCAGTCCTGCTAATTCACACTGTCTTACTAGACACCGCTGTCTTGTTAAGTCAGACTGTCCTGTTTAGCCGGGCTGTCCTACTGGGCCAGACCTCCTGCTGGGTCAGACTGTACTGTTAGGCTGGGCTGTTCCTCTACACCGACTCTCTTGAACTTGACTATCCTGCCCTAGTCTGTCCTGCTCACCAGCCTGTCCTTCTATGCCAGAAGATTCTACCAAATCAGGCTATCCTGCTGGGCAGCGTTGTCCTGCTTGGGTCTCCTGCTGGGTCAGGCGGTACTGTTAGGCCACACTGTTCTCCTAGTCCGGACTATCTTACTAAGGAGGACTCCCCTCCTAAATCAGGCAGTCCTGCTAAGTCACACTATCTTACTAGGCTCAGCTGTCCTCTTAAGTCAGATTGTTCTGCTTAGCTGGGCTGTCCTGCTGGGCTACACTGTCCTATTGGGCCAGACCTCCTGCTGGGTCAGAGGGTATTGTTAAGTCATGCTGTTCTAGACCAGACTATCTTACTAGGGAAGACTCCCCTCCTAAATCAGGCAGTCCTGCAAATTCACACTGTCTTACTAGACACCGCTGTCTTGTTAAGTCAGACTGTCCTGCTTAGCTGGGCTGTCCTGCTGGGCCACACTGTCCTACTAGACCAGACCCTCCTGCTGGGTCAGACTGTACTGTTAGGCTGGGTTGTTCTTGTACACCAGACTCTCTTACGAGACTTGACTCTCCTACTAGCCTAGTCTGTCCTTCTCTGCCAGCCTGTCCTTCTATGCCAGAAGATTCTACCAAACCAGACTATGCTTTTGGGGCAGCGTTGTCATAAACGGGTCTCCCCTGCTGGGTCAGGCGGTACTGTTAGGCCACAATGTTCTCCTAGACCAGACTATCTTACTAGGGAGGACTCCCCTCCTAAATCAGGCAGTCCTGCTAATTCACACTGTCTTACTAGACACCGCTGTCTTGTTAAGTCATACTGTCCTGCTTAGCCAGGTTGTCCTGCTGGGCCACACTGTCCTACTGGGCCAGACCTCCTGCTGGGTCAGAGGGTATTGTTAAGTCATGCTGTTCTAGACCAGACTATCTTACTAGGGAAGACTCCCCTCCTAAATCAGGCAGTCCTGCTAATTCACACTGTCTTACTAGACACCGCTGTCTTGTTAAGTCAGACTGTCCTGCTTAGCCGGGCTGTCCTGCTGGGCCACACTGTCCTATTGGGCCAGACCTCCTGCTGGGTCAGATGATACTGTTAGGCTGGGCTGTTCTTCGTCTATACCAGACTCTCTTACGAGACTGGACTATCCTACTAGCCTAGTCTGTCCTGCTCTGCTAGCCTGTCCTTCTATGCCAGAAGATCCTACTAGACCAGGCTATCCTGCTGGGCAGCGTTGTCCTGCTTGGGTCTCCTTTTGGGTCAGGCGGTACTGTTAGGCCACACTGTTCTCCTAGACCAAAGTATCTTAATAGGGAGGACTCCCCTCCTAAATCAGGCAGTCCTGCTAATTCACACTGTCTTAGTAGACACCGCTGTCTTGTTAAGTCAGACTGTCCTGTTTAGCCGGGCTGTCCTACTGGGCCAGACCTCCTGCTGGGTCAGACTGTACTGTTAGGCTGGGTTGTTCTACCACACCAGACTCTCTTACGAGACTTAACTGTCCTACTAGCCTAGTCTGTCCTGCTCTGCCATTCAGCCCTTCTATGCAGAAGATTCTACCAAAATCAGGCTATCCTGCTGGGCAGCGTTGTCCTATGGGTCTCCTTCTGGGGTCAAGGCGGTACTGTTAAACACTGTTTCTCTAGTCGGACTATCTTACTGAGGAGGACTCCCTCTAAATCAGGCAGTCCTGCTAGTCACCCACTGTCTTAAGTAGACACAATAACATTAAGTCAGACTGTCCTGTTTAGCCGGGCTGTCCTACTGGGCCAGACCTCCTGCTGGATCGAACTGTACTGGTAGGCTGGGTTCCCTACTGCACCAGACTCTCTTCACGAGACTTGACTGTCCCTGCTAGCTAGTCTGTCCTGCTCTGCCAGCCTGTGTATGCCCAGAGATTCTACCAAATCAGGCTATCTGCTGGGCGGCGTTGTCTACTTGGTCTCCTTCTGGGTCAGTGCCTGTTAGGCCACACACTGTTCTCCCTAGTCCGGACTATCTTACTGGGGCTCCTCTAAATCAGGCAGTCCTGCTAATTCACACTGTCTTACTAGACACCGCTGTCTTGTTAAGTCAGACTGTCACAGTATTTAGCGGGCTGTCCTAGGCCAGACCTCCTGCTAGGTCAGACTAACACTGTTAGGCTGGGTTGTTCTTCTACACCAGACTCTCTTACGAGACTTGACTATCCTACTAGCCTAGTCTGTCCTGCTCTGCTTCGCCTTCTAGCAGAAGATGCTACTAGACCAGGCTATCCTGCTGGGCAGTGCTGTCCCTGCCTGGGGTCTCCTGCTGGGGAGCCGAAGCGCGGTGCTGTTTAAGGCACACCATTCTCTGGAGCCAGACTATCTTACAAGGAGGACTCCCCTCCTAAATCAGGCAGTCCTGCTAATTCACACTGTCTTACTAGACACCGCTGTCTTATTAAGTCAGACTGTCCTGCTTAGCCAGGTTGTCCTGCTGGGCCACACTGTCCTACTGACCAGGCCTCCTGCTGGGTCAGAGGTATTGTTAAGTCATGCTGTTCTAGACCAGACAATCTTACTAGGGAAGACTCCCCTCCTAAATCAGGCAGTCCTGCTAATTAACACTGTCTTACTAGACACCACTGTCTTGTTAAGTCAGACTTTCCTGCTTAGCTGGGCTGTCCTGCTGGAACCTGCTGTCCTACTAGACCCAGACCTCCACCAGGTCATACTGTACTGTTCAAACAGGTTTCTTCTACACCAGACTCTCTTCACAGACTTGACTCCCTACTAGCCTAGTCTGTCCCTTCCTCTGCCAGCCTGTCCCTTCTATGCCAGAAGATTCTACCAAGCAGGCTATCCTGCTGGGCAGCGTTGTCCTGCTTGGGTCTCCTTTGGGTCAGGCCCGGTACTGTTGAGCCACACTGTTCTCCTAGACAAGAAATGTCTGCCAAGGGAGGACTCCCTCACAATCAGGCAGTCCACCACTAATTCACACTGTCTTAGTAGACACCGCTGTCTTGTTAAGTCAGACTGTCCTGTTTTAAGCGGAAGGCTGTCCCTACTGGGCCGAACCTCCTGCTGGGTCCAGACTGTGCTATTAGGCTGAGACATTCTTCTACACCCAGACTCTCTTGAACTTGACTATCCTACCCAGCCTAGTCTGTCCCTGCTCCCTCCAGCCTGTCCTTCTATGCCAGAAGATTCTACCAAATCAGGCTATCCTGCTGGGCAGCGTTGTCCTTGGGTCTCCTTCTGGGTCAGGCGGGGTACTGTAGAGGCCACACTGTTCTCTAGTCCGGACTATCTTACTAGGGACTCCCCTCTACGTCAGGCAGGTCCTGCTAATTCCACTGTCTTACTAGACACCACTGTCTTGTTAACTCAGACTGTCCTGCTTAGCTGGGCTGTCCTGGGCCACTGTCCTGGGCAGACTCTCCTGCTGGGTCAGAGGGTATTGTTAAGTCATGCTTTTTCTAGACCAGACTATCTTACTAGGGAAGACTCCCCTCCTAAATCAGGCAGTCCTGCTAATTAACACTGTCTTACTAGACACCGCTGTCTTGTTAAGTCAGACTGTCCTGCTTAGCTAGGCTGTCCTGCTGGGCACACTGTCCTACTAGATTTGGACCCACTCTGCTGGGTCCTGCCTACTGTACTATTAGGCTGGGACTGTTTCTTCACACCAGACTCTCTTACGGACTTGACTCCTACTAGCCTAGTCTGTCCTTCTCTGCCAGCCTGTCCTTCTATGCCAGAAGATTCTACCAAACCAGGCTATGCTGCTGGGCAGCGTTGTCCTGCTTGGGTCTCCTTCTGGGTCAGGCGGTACTGTTAGGCCACACTGTTCTCCTAGTCCGGACTATCTTACTGGGAGGACTCCTCTAAATCAGGCAGTCCCTGCTAATTCACACTGTCTTACTGAGCACCGCTGTCTTGTTAAGTCAGACTGTCTATTTGGCGGGCTCCTACTGGGCCAGACCTCCTGCTGGGTCAGACTGTACTGTTAGGCTGGGTTGTTCTTCTACACCAGACTCTCTTACAGTTTCGAGCTATCTCTGCTTTCGTCATCCCTGCTCTGTAGCCTGTCCTTCTAACGAAGATTCTACCAAATCAGGCTATCCTGCTGGGCAGCGTTGTCCTGCTTGGGTCTCCTGCTGGGTCAGGCGGTACTGTTAGGCCACACTGTTCTCCCAGACCAGACTATCTTACTAGGGAGGACTCCCCTCCTAAATCAGGCAGTCCTGCTAATTCACACTGTCTTACTGAACACACGCTGTGCTGTTAAAATTGAGACATCCTCCAGCCAGGTTGTCCTGCTGGGCCACACTGTCCTACTGGGCCAGACCTCCTGCTGGGTCAGAGGGTATTGTTAAGTCATGCTGTTCTAGACCAGACTATCTTACTAGGGAAGATTCCCCTCCTAAATCAGGCAGTCCTGCTAATTCACACTGTCTTACTAGACACCGCTGTCTTGTTAACTCAGACTGTCCTGCTTAGCTGGGCTGTCCTGCTGGGCCACACTGTCCTAGTAGACCAGACCCTCCTGCTGGGTCAGACTGTACTGTTAGGCTGGGTTGTTCTTCTACAGACTCTCTGCGAGACTTGACTCTCCTACTAGCCTAGTCTGTCCTTCTCTGCCAGCCTGTCCTTCTATGCCAGAAGATTCTACCAAACCAGACTATGCTTCGGGGCAGTGTTGTCCTGCTTGGGTCTCCTGCTGGGTCAGGCGGTACTGTTAGGCCACAATGTTCTCCTAGACCAGACTATCTTACTAGGGAGGACTCCCCTCCTAAATCAGGCAGTCCTGCTAATTCACACTGTCTTACTAGACACCGCTGTCTTGTTAAGTCAGACTGTCCTGCTTAGCCAGGTTGTCCTGCTGGGCCACACTGTCCTACTGGGCCAGACCTCCTGCTGGGTCAGACTATACTGTTAGGCTGGGTTGTTCTTCATCTATACCAGACTCTCTTACGAGACTGGACTCTCCTACTAGCCTAGTCTGTCCTGCTCTGCCAGCCTGTCCTTCTATGCCAGAAGATACTACTAGACCAGGCTATCCTGCTGGGCAGTGCTGTCCTACTGGGGTCTCCTGCTGGGCCAGGCGGTACTGTTAGGGCTGCCTGTTCTATGAGACCAGTCTGGACTATCCTACCCCAAATCAGGCTGTTCTGCTAAAGTCAGATTGTCTTACTGAACTCAACTGTCCCTGTTAAGTTAGACTGTCCTGCTATGGAAAACTCCTCTTAGACCAGGGTATCCTACTGGACTGGGCTCTCCTGCTGGGCAACAGTCTTTATAGGCCATACTGTCTTGTAGCCAGGCTGTTCTGCTGGGCCACAGGCCACTACTAATTTCAGAGCCTCCTGCTGGGTCAGGCAGTACTGTTAGGCTGGGTTGTTCCACTATACCAGACTCTCTTACTAGGTTGGATTCTCCTACTAAATTAGGATGTTCTGCTAAGTCAAACTATCTTACTAGGCTCAGCTGTCCTCTTAAGTCAGATTGTTCTGCTTAATGGGCTGTCACTGCTGGGCCACACTGTCCCTACTGGAGCCCAGGCATGGCAGAGGTCTGGCCCAGAGTGTATTGTTAGGCCATACTGTTCTACTAGAACTGACTGTCTTACTAAGGAGGACTCCCCTCCTAAATCAGGCAGTCCTGCTAATTCACACTGTCTTACTAGACACCGCTGTCTTGTTAAGTCAGACTGTCCTGCTTAAGCCAGGCTATCTTAACAGGCCACACTGTCCTACTAGACCAGACCCTCCTGGATCAGACTGTACTGTTAGGCTGGGTTGTTTTCTGAACTCTCTTACGAGACTTCCGACTATCTACTAACACCGTCCTTCTCTGCCAGCCTGTCCTTCTATGCAGAAGATTCACCAAGCCAAGCTGTCCTGCTGGAGGCGTTGTCCTGTGGGTCTCCTGCTGGGTCAGGCGGTACTGTTAGCCCTTAACAATTTAAATGCTTCAAGAACTAAAACAACCATAATTGTAGTAGTGAAATTTTAGGCTCTAGCTGAGGGATAGGAAAAGACTCAGTTTATAGCATATGACCTTCTTTGTCTACTCCAAAACTCAGCGCTGCTATTAATTAGAATCTCTATAATATTTCAATGATTTTTCCATGGCTTCTTCCTTGCTCATTCACTTTAAGAAATGGAGAACATCATACCATTCTCTTTCTTTTTCTAGATTATATGCTGTTGGTGGACGCGATGGAAGCTCCTGTTTAAAGTCTATGGAGTGTTTTGACCCTCACACCAATAAATGGAGTATTTGTGCATCGATGTCAAAGAGGCGGGGCGGCGTTGGGGTTGCTACGTACAATGGATTGTTATATGTTGTTGGAGGCCATGATGCCCCTGCATCCAGCCACTGCTCCAGGCTTTCTGATTCTGTGGAAAGGTACCTTTTCTTGCTTTCTTATTTCTCTCTTCCTTATCCCCTTCTTTCCCTGCCCTTCCATTTGTCCTTCCTTTTTCCCCTTTCCCTCACTTCTTTTTCTTTCTTTCCATTCCTTCCTCAGTTTCTTGCCCTCTCTTCCTCCCTTCCTGCCCCTCCCTTTGCTTCTTCTTGCTTTGCTGCGCTTCCTTCTATTTTCTTCCTCTCTATAAATTAATTATACAAAATTTTACTTAGCTCATGCTAAGCACTATGCTAGGAACTATTGGAGAAACAGTAGGAGACAGGATCCCCATCCTCTATGAGTTAATGAGGTGTGACTGTACAGATCGTTCTTTTTACAAACATCAGAACATTGAATAAGCCTTGTGCTTCATTCAGAGTAGTCATCTGCTAGGGACTAGGTAAGTACGCTTAGCCCAAAGAGGCTGCCATGGTTATGAATTTGGGAGCATCACATCTGGAATTGCCTTCAGAGCCATGTTAGGCCCAGCCACCCACACATATGTATTTTATGTCTCCTCACTGTAGTTTCAGCATGATTTTTTTCCTTCCCTATTGCCCCTAGACCTCCCACCATAATAATCATTCCTGAGATTAACTTACTGATGTTATTTAGCAAACTTAGCTCATTATGACATTTGGCTGCTTCAGAAATAAAGTCCACCCTCAGAGGCCACAGTGGTTCATGAGCATGTCCTACAGGCTTGAGTGTTGGATAGATGTGATCCACCCTGCTGTTCCTGACCATCTGGAGAGGTTAGCAAAAGCTGTCTGTGTCTTGTTTAGGTGTCCACCAGAAAGCATAACAAACACCTTCAGGTCCTTATGTGTATGCTTTTCCTGACAAAGAGAGCAGCAGATAAAATCCCAGAGTTACAGAATGTGAAAACTGATTGGGACCTCACAGATCATCCTTTCCTAATTGCTGGTCCATAGCCCAAGACAAATCCCTAAGACATTTTACTACCATAGCCCTTCCTCAAAACCAAAACCACTAGAAACTCTGTATTCTGACTTTTTTAACCTCAGACTCCTGGTCTGTGGCCCTGAGGCACCAAAGAAGTACCTCCCATATAGGATACTCCAGATAGAGAATTTATAATTTAGTGTGGCTTGGAAAATATTCCTAGAGAGCATCTAGTTCAACTCTTCATTTAAAAGAAATCAAGCCCAGGGAGGTAAAATAAGACTTTTATCAAAGGTTACATAGCAAGGATCCCAGTTTTTTTCCTGGGCTCTCCTCCATATGGTACTTATAAGACTGTGGGAGATAAGCATAGATTATTGGCTATATAATAAAATAAACCTTTTCATTCTACTTCCGGACAAAAAAGGCATCTTACCAAAGCAACAAAGCCTTTTAGCCCTGATCAGTCTAAAATTTCCATTTCCAACAAGGGCCCAAGGGCTGAGTCACACAGTCAGCTGGAAAAAAATCAGGGAATCTTTGGGCACGTCGAGTACAGACCTCATTACAAGTACATTCTGAAGTGGGAAACTGTAGCCACAGTGAGAAAATACGACGTGTCTGGGAGCAGTGAAATAATCAGTTGCAAGAGTTTCCTCTTTTTTAGATTTAAGGAGAATTATTTTAAAGACAACATATATTCAGAGTGACCTGCATGAGTTTGAAAAAATGGTCAGGCACCTAATTTCCCTAATATGGCCTAAAGAAATTCACCCCCAAGACAAATAAAGTTGATTTGAACTCTAGGAAAGTTATCTAGGTATTTGATTTTGATTTTAGACCACAAAAATTAACATCTTGAATTCTATACAGACAGAATAATGTACATGGAAGAGTAAGTTAATTGCTACTTCATCAGCTAATGCATAATAACAAGTAAAAATAGGAGTGTGGACGAGAGGCTATGTGGGACAATGGAGTTATCCAGAGTTAGTCAGAAGGAACTGGATTCACATGCCAGTTCTGGATAGCTTGGAAGATTCTCTGACCTCTGGGCCTTGTTTTTGTCAACTCACTTATCAGGAGGATACACAAGATGACCTCTAAGGTCACTTCCAGCCCCGAATCTAAAAGCCTGTGTTTTAATTAGTGTGAGCAAGTTACCCATGAAGGAGAAAGTTGAATAAAGGATGTCCCAAAAAGAAATGTAGGAGTATATAAGGAAGATGGATTGAAAACATAAAGAGAGCCAGGGATATATAGGCACGCCCTGGATCTTTGAAATGTCAAGAGAACATAAAGAAGACTCCCAGCATATTGGGCAGATTTACTGTGATAAAGGCATAATGGAAAGTTACACAGGGATGAGGTATTATCTACCTTGTCGGAGAGAGTAGCCACATCGATGATACCATAGATCCAATGGAACACCGGAGTATGCTTTACGCACATCCGGTGTGGCTCGTTGTGTATTCACATCCATATGGGGCAGCTAGGAAGCACTGTAGTGGATAGAGTGCCAGGCCTGGAATCAGGAAGACTGAATGCAAATGCAGCTTCAGATACTGACTAATTATGTGACCCTGGGCAAGTCATTTAACTCTCTCCCCCTCCCTCATTTGCTTCAGTTCCCTCATCTGTAGAATGGGGTTCATAATAGTACCTACCTCCCAAGGTGGTTGTGAGGTTCAAATGAGATAATAATTGGAAAACATTTAGCATAATCCCTGGCACAGAGTAAGAAGCTATATAAATATTGGCATGACTCATGCCATGTTGAGATTTTATTAATTTCTTCATTGTGGAAAACATTTGTTCCATAGTGAAGACCCTAAGCTGCAATTGGAAAGTATGTAGAAGATGCTTTTAGCATGAGATGGTGCATTGTTTGCCGCTCAGCATCTCTGAGAGGACTTATGTCCTAACACATGGCTCTCTGAAGGATCATAGTCAGAAAACAGGGTCCCATCAGTGCTGTGCATTTTTACAAGGTAGATGTAAAGTTGACCTCAGCAAAGCACCAAATAAATTAGTAACATTACTTTTATGACTAAACATCACTATAGACCAGACCATCCAAATAACTGAGCATTCTCTTTTGTGTGTAGACTGGGAAAATTTACGCTAAATAGTTATCTCCTGAGAGACAGTATCTCCAGACTCCCGGCCTCAGTTTCCTCACCCACTTAAGACATACGTTTTAAGCACTGTACCACCCCTGGATGTAATGTCAACCTCAGTCCCCCAAGCTAGCCTACACATCTTGTTCCAGGCCATTCCTCCCATGGTACCAGATCATCTCAGAATGACAGAAAATGCTCGATGGCACCTAGTAGAAGCGACCTCATCCAGCCCTCTCACTTTTCCAATTAGGGAACCATGGCCTAGAGAGAGTATGTGTCTTGCTACAGATTACACAGGTAGGAAGCAATCAAGCTACACTGAAACCCAGGGCCTCCAGCTTTCTCTTGCACCACACTGCTTGTCTCAGAGGTGACTTGACTTTAAGGAGTTGAAGGACGAGGACATTGGTTTGGTGGCCATGGAGTTTTATATTCTATAGAGGTCTAAAGGTCCACAGGAAGTGAAATTTCCTTGCAAACACATACAGCAAAAATAATAAGATCTCCTTTTTCTTGTTCCAGATGCACTTAGCTTATCAACAACAGTAATAATAACATCAATAATACTACTAATATTAACTTGCTGTTTATATATAGACTTTTAAGGTTTTCAGGCTTCTTTCCCTCTATTATCTCATTTAACATATGGACTGACAGCATCATTTCCTAATTCACCATTCTTCCTCTTTAACAACAACAACAACAACAACAAAATTGTTGAGCCTTCAGTTGAAACATGTTCAAAAATCCTTGCAAAGAAAGTGACAAAATGTCTCTCACCGAGACTTCTTTTGGCCTTGAAAAATGTGGAGGAGCCTCAGATCCAGCTGTGTGCCACCAAAAAATAATTTGGGTTGTAGTAGGAGTGAGGGGAATGAAGGTGATTCCCTTTACATCAGTGGGGGGAAAAAAGTACAGAAAGTTATGTAGATGTCCCTAATAACATTGGAATTAGCGAAACAGGAGTAGAAACTTGGTTCTCTTGACTATTGGCTCACCATGCTTTTCCTGAGAGCATCCTCAGCTGTATAGTGTGTATACCATAGCTAATATCTAAGGGGAAAGAGAAACAAAAGGGAAAGAAATTTCTTTAGGTTTGCAATCAGCCCGTTACTAAGCATATGGATCTGATGGTCTTTTCCTGAAGGTCTTTATTAGTACCAATGTTGTAGACATTTGTCCTTCACTTACCTTTTGGAAGAGTAGATATTACTCAGCTCCTCTGGCTAATGTGAACATTGGCCAGATTTTATTAGTCACCATGAAAAAACAAAATTTTGAATCTTTCGGAGCAAAAGAAAAACAAGTTATTTAAAATGAGTTGTTATTCACACATGTGGCCGTCCTCATAGACAGATGAGTTTTGCAGCAATTGATCATAGCAGTTTTGTTGAATTGAGGAGGATTCAGTGTGATAGAAAATGAAGCCAGAGAATTTAACAATGTTATCACCACATAATGTGTAATATAGTACATGCTGCTAAAATTTAAGTGATTCAATATTTAATTTTTTTAATGTTGTGTTGAATCTATACAATCTAAAAGAGTCCGGAGTACACAGACAAGTTGATCTATTCATTCACTCACTCACACTTACTAAATAGCTATTCTGTGCAATGTATTTTGCTAGATTTGGGGGAAGATAGAAAGATCAAGAAGGCCCTGTCCCTTCCCTCAAAGAACTTATAATTAATGCATTTGCTAGAAAGAATACATGTATGAAGTTAGATATGTTACAAAGCATGTTAAGCGCATTAAAGAAATACAAATTGGCCTTAGGTCAGATTAAAGAAAAATTACATTTCGATCATGTTCAAATAGAAACAGATGGAACAAAGTAGATGTGATAGAAGAGATACGTTAACAAGAAACTTGAACTTTAAAATTATTATTTTAATATTTTTAATTTAAAATTAATTATTTTTCTTTACTCAAATAAATTTACCATTTGATTTTTTTTAGTACAAAAAATAAAATCAGAGAGGCTTGTAACAAAGGTTAAGGTGAGTGGATTGGTTTATTGGTTTCCCCTTTTTGATTTTATTATTCTATACCAGCTAGGAAAATGCTACAAGCCTCGTGACAAGAATTCCTCAGGCTTTCCAATGAGTAAGCATAACTGGATTTTCTTCTGTGCCAGTGACAGAAAAGATTAAGGGGGAAGGAGTTAACATGAAAATGAAAGAAAAAAAAAAACAACCTACAAAACCTAGGGCCCCTCCAAAAAAGAGGCAAGGAAATAGTGGAGAAGAACAAACTAGGAGTGTGGCCAATACCTCTCTGCAAACAATATTAAATACAAGGTGCCCTGATTCTGGTACCCAAAGTCTAAAAACTTGTAGTTACATTCTGTGTTATTTTCAATTTCAGTCCTTCCACAGGTTGGGACAGGTGCCTCATATAAAACTTTGATCAGGAAACAAAATAAAGTCAAAGTTACTCAAAAAGCATAATTTTAGCCACTGGGCAGTTTTTCTTTCAGGGATGTTATGAGGAATTCTAAGACTTCCTCTCTGAGCCAACAAAGACATTTTTGATAACTTGCAAATGTTTTATATATTTATAATGTGCTTGGAGAGTCCTCTAGTGGTTGAATGAAGACATGCAGCCTATTAAACAGTCCTAACTTTATTAAGGAGAGCTGTTAAATATTCTTGAATTATACTGTCAAGTTTTTGTTTTGAGAAGTCCTTGTGTATTTCAATAATATGTCTGTACATATATATATATATATATATATGTTTTATATGTGTGTGTTTCTGTGAAAATACATATGCAAATTTTACATATGTGTAGATGGTTATTTGGAGCTGTCTTCCCACTGGATTACCTTCCCACAATTTTTCTTCTCAAATTTTTTAGATATGACCCGAAGACAGACACATGGACAACGGTAGCACCTTTAAGTGTCCCTCGTGATGCTGTCGGAATCTGTCCTCTTGGAGATCGCCTGTATGCTGTAGGAGGATATGATGGACATTCGTATTTGAACACAGTCGAGTCCTATGATACACAAAATAATGAATGGACAGAGGTAAGAATGTAGAAACACTGATACACAGAGCACTTTTCCCTGGATTCAAAAAAGGTATCCCAACTCTTGGCAACTCTGTTAGCTGCTGAGCAGGGGGCAAAGAGGGGGGCAGGATTCCGTGAAATGTGTTACAATCACAAGATGCTGGAGTGGGGCGTGCCATCTCACACCATCCAGTTCAGATGCCCATCTGCAACTCAAATTCTCCTGATGAACTTCCTGACAAATGAGCCACTGGATTCTGCTGAAGAGACTTCCAGTCATAAGAAATGCAGGTCTTCCTATAACAGTCCATTCTTTGGGGGAATAACACTAACTGAAAACCTTGCTCCCCATCTTTCCTGGTTGTGCTCACTTGAATCAAGTAAAATAAATAATAAACCTAACCTTCATTCTGTGGAACAATCATAACAACCTTAAAAAATAGAAAGAAAGCAAGACAGCCCTGGGTCCATATTCGCTAACGAGAATGCTTCATATCATAGATTTGAGATAGAATCCAATCCCTTCTTACTAAAAGCTGGGATCATAAAGGGCTTCATGTTGGAGATGGCATATGAAATAGAGGAAACCCAAAAGGCCATCTAGTCCAACCTACTTTTCTTTCAGATGAAATTCAATTCAGAATAGTTGCCCAAGGTATATATGTAGTCAGTGACAGAGCTGGGATTTAAACGCAGGTCCTTTCACTCCAAATTCAAACTAGATCCCTTCAAACCCTCCCCATTGGAAGTGCCTTCTTTCTGAAGGTCCCCCCTGTTTTTCCAGTTGTTGGGTTCATGACCTGAGTAATCTTTAACATTTCCCTCCCCTTGACCATATATGATCAGTTGCCAGGTTTTGTCAGTTCCAGTCACACATCATCGCTGGTATATTTTTCACTCACATGCAGCCTCCGCTGTAGTTGAGACTGTTGGCCCACCTTTCTCGACTATGACAGTGATCTCCTATTTGGTGTCTCTCCCCATCAGCAGCCTATCTTCCATGGAGTTGTGAAATAAGTTTTCCTACTACATCCATCTCTGTGTGTCATTCCCTTGCCCAAGGAGCTTCAGTGGCTCTCTAATAGTCTGATAGAAGAGCTCTGAGATAAAACACATATTCCTTTGTCTGACATTTTATACAATCAGAATTCCTTTCTACGTTTCCTGAACATTACCTCTTCACACACTTTCCATTCCAGCCATGCCATACAAAACAAGCTGTTGCTCATGCTAATGTAGCAACCTATGCAAAACGAGGTATAGATTCCCACCCCAAATAAATTTATTTTACCTGGAACCCTCTAGAGAAAGAGGCTTAGCATGAAGAGTTATCCACAAGAGAAATCTGAGGTGATGGAAAAGAGAAACTTATTTCAGTAACCCCCAATCACCATATGTAACTGAGGTGATCAGGAAATTTGAGCTGAGGAGCAGCCCTGTGCACAGAGGACAGAAAGGGAAGAAGACCACTATTAGAGAAGGAGAGATTGAGCTAATATGTAAGAATGAACGAACATTCCGAGCATTATACATTAAAGGGTACAATGAAACTATTTTGCTGAGAGCAACTTTTTTTTTTTGGCTTTGATGTCTTTGGATAGTAGGAGAGACTATCTTTTGGAGGATCCTAGACTTGTGCTTTAGACTCCAAGAGATATAGCAGAAATAACACCATACTCCAAGGTCAAGAGACCTTTCTAGGTTGTGGCTCTCCCGTTAACTAGTTAGATGTTTCAGGGCAAATTATCTCCCTTCTATGGGCCTTAGCTTCTTCCTGCACCTGTTGTTTCATTTAGATACCCTGGCTGTCTTTTCTAGCTCTTACATCTTCTAGGTTTCGGATTTCTAAATGTATGTCACAAAAAGAGGTAACACTGAAGAGACTTACATGAACTGATGCTGAGTGAAATGAGCAGGACCAGAAGATCATTATATACTTCAACAACAAGACTATATGATGATCAATACTGATGGACCTGGCCATCCTCAGCAATGAGATGAACCAAATCAGTTCCAATAGAGCAGAAATGAACTGAACCAGCTACGCCCAGAGAAAGAACTCTGGGAGATGACTAGGAACCACTACATAGAATTCCCAATCCCTCTGTTTTTGTCCACCTGCATTTTTGATTTCCTTCACAGGCTAACTGTACACTATTTCAAAGTCCGACTCTTTTTCTACAGCAAAATAGCTGTTTGGACATGTATACATATATTGTATTTAACTTCTCCTTTAACATATTTAACATGTATTGGTCAACCTGCCATCTGGGGGAGGGAGTGGAGGAAAGGAGGGGAAAAATTGGAACAAAAGGTTTGGCAATTGTCAATGCTGAAAAATTACCCATGCAGATAACTTGTAAATAAAAAGCTATTAAAAAAAAAAAAAGAGCTAACACCCATTCCCCGGGATCGCATTTAATGACATCAATCTGTATCTCTTTCTCTTCAGGAAGTTCCTGTTAACATCGGAAGAGCTGGAGCATGTGTTGTGGTTGTAAAACTGCCCTGATGAGATCCAGCAAATTTAAAAAGCAAACCAAATTCCCAGCCCATGAACCAGTGCAGGAGGAGAAGAAGAAACCAAACACATTTGAAATAGCACCTGTACTTGTTTGGAGCTAGTTACTGAATGGCCAAATCATATCGGATTTGGTATAGAGTTTCTTTATTTTCTGAGCAGAAATTACACATGACAGCCATCTACAAATGTTGTCATAGTTGATTCATATAAATCCCCACCTAATAAACCAAGCTTCAGTCTTATGAATGAAACGTGGTAAAGACCAGGACATGTTATCATGTGAAACAAAATGGAAGAAGGAGTGTTGGCTTTAGAGTCACAGGACCTTGGTTCAAATCCTGGATCTACCACTTGCTACCTATATGATCTTAGGCAAGTCAATCTATCTGGGCCTCAGTTTCCTAAGCTATAAAATAAAGAGGTTGGACTCTATGACCTCTACATCCCTTACAGATCTGAATCTATGATCCTATGACTTGATTGTCTCTAAGACCCTACCATTTCTGTGTCCTTCACTAAAACTCAAAGGAGGCTTTAACATGTTTTCCAAACCTTCACGGTATTAGTAGCAGTTTTCAATTTCAAAAACTTTCAGAATTGGCAAATGCTGTGGAATTGTCCCTTGCCAAAGGGAAAAAAGTTTGTCTGATTACCTAAAATATTATGATTGAACATCAGAGTGAGAATATCTGAGGCTCTAAAGTAAGAATGTTCAAATCTCGTTAAATTCCAAGAAGACATTCGTTTCTTACTCCATTATTGTCTCAAAAAAATACTAAAAATTAGTCTGTTGACCCATACTGCTGCTGTGCTAATTGCAAAATGCTACCTTCTTCATGAAAATAAGAGTTCTTCACTCACCATCTGCTAGGTCTTACTCACCAATTGAATTGTACTTTCTTTATATTTAATTGTGGATGAGATCTGGCAGCAAGATATAGTTAGGGGCCTTTCATAACCAACTCACACATTGAAAAAAATACAGTATTTGTCACATCAATACAAACTATGATTTAGCTTCAAAGCACCACCTGCCACCAAGGGAGAGTGAGTAGTAAGCTCCTAAAACATGCCTGGGAACTCAGATTATCAACCAGTAATTAATTACATTCGCTAAAAATTAAATAAAATTGTGATTGAAATTCAAAATGGAGATAAGCTTCATAGAAAGTTGGCGATCACTCGGAAACACCAGTGTTCAACATGCATGATTGTTCCTACAGTTTTCTTTCATATGTCAGTTTATATGAAGTTGATTTTCCTTGCCATTGTTTTTGCTAATTTCAGTCTTGTAAGGTTCCAATAAGGAACATTTAGAATGTACATCTAATCAAATATAAAATTGTAGTTGGGTAGTGACCATTTTGACTTTAAAATTTACCTTTCATTTAGCTATAAAATCATTCAAGGTAAATCATTGAGAAAGTCTTCTTTTGACAGCTTTGCAGGTTGTGAAATTAGATTTCATTTTCAGATTATGAATGAATACACGTTGCTTTCAATGAGCTTTTTACCATTGGTTGTAAAAAAAAAAAACAAAAAACTTTTCAGAATCTTCACGGAATGATACAGAGAGTGAATCATCTTTATTGGATTTTAATGTTGCAATGGAATTGACACAGTGATATTTGGAATTTGGTATGTGGAGTTCAAATAAACGTGGCTTTCTCTGATAGAATGAGTGATTCTTGGATGTGGTGAATGTAATTGTCTCCCCCCTCCTTTTTATGCTCTCCTTTCCAGTACCCAAAGTAATGTAACATAAATATCCAGGTTTGATAAAGTCTTTATACAACCCCACAAGTGCTCCTTCAGAGCAGATGCCATGGCAGAGCCTTCTTTTCTATTACTCAAAGCACCTAAAAAGTTCTAGATACATAGTGATTATTTAAAGACTAAGCAATTACTCTTCATTCCCAACCAGGACCTAGAATTTAATATGGACATCCATAATATCCTAAGATTTAGAGGGAGAAAGGATTTGAGAAATCATATACTCCCTCTTTTTATAGAGGGAAAAACTGAAGCAAGCCATATAGTTAGTAAATAAGAGAGGCAGGTCTTCTGACTTCAGGTCCAAGGTTCTTTCCACCATATAATGTTGCCTTCAATGCTGTAGCTTAGGATAAGGAGTGTGAGAAAGTCATGGGAAGATACGTTTGGATAGAAGAATCCATCGTCTGTAAAGTTGTATCACATAGACAAAAGCCCACCACCCATTTGGAAGAGCAGCCTTGTCCTCCTCCTTAGCTATTTATTATCCATCAATATTGCACTCTACCTTGCAGGGTATATGTACTTTTCATGGCTCACAGCATCCAAAGGTAGGGTGTCAGAAGAGTAAAGCAGTTTCCCTCAAGATTCTTCTTTGCAAGCTTGGGTCATGTGGCATTTAAGCAGCCAGGTCAAGGTGGGGCTGAAAAAACTGAATTTAGATGGAGAAATCTGCTTCTTTTGTATCTAAGGGAGGAAGAGAAAGGATAGTGCTGACTTTCTTGACTCAGAAGAAAAACTTAGAAGTCACCAAGTCAAGAATCTTTTGCTAATCGACAAAAGTACAAATTTTTGACACCAAAACAAATATATCTCAATAGTTTTAATTATAGCCATCTTGACAACATAAGTAAACACCTCCATTTTTTGATTGAAATAATCAGTCCAGGTAAACATATTCATTCATTCATTCAAAAAATAATTTTAGTAGCACCTCTGTACCTCACCGAAGGCTAGTTATACAGATCTTTAGTCAAATTGGCCCATTTAATGGGGAAAGTCGTTCCTGTTGTATAAATTATGTGTAACCCACCTGACCAACTCAAACTGAAATGACTGGTTTTTTGCCCAAATTCTGTAATGATAGCTCACAAATCTCTTTTAAGGAATCAATGAAAGGGAAAAATCTCATCTCATGAGCTTTCTGTTAACAATACCAAATGCAAATGAAGAAAGTTGTGTGTTGCCACAATCAGGAAAACCCAGGACCTAGCAGCTTGCAGTTTTCACCTTAAAATATCGAAGGCTCTGGAATCTGATATTCTGAAAGGCAAAGGAACTTGGATTGCAACCAAGAATCAACTATCCAGCTAAATTGAGCATTATTTTTCAGGGAAGAAGGTGAACATGCAATGATACAGGTTACTTTCATTTATTTCTGATGAAAAGACCAGATCAGAACAGAAAATTTGACCTCCAAAGAAGCATAAAAAGGAAAGAACTCTTGAGAACTATAGCTCTCTTATGGGTATACTTAGAGAGGGCAAGTATAATAGGATTTCACCGTGATAATATAAAAAAGAAACAAGAGGTAGAAAGGGGATTGTACTGGAAAAAAGAAAATGGAGGTAAAATGAGGGAAATTACTTCTCATGAAGTATTATAATTGAGAGAAAGAAAGGAGGAGATGAACATTGTGTGAATTTTACTCTCATCATATTTGACTCAAAGAGAAAATATCAGATCTATTTGGTTTCACAGAGAAGCTTGTCTCATCTTATGGAGAAGTGGGAGAGGAAAGGGGAAAGAAAGCAAATGGAAAGGCTAATAGAAGGGAAAACAAAAGTAATAGGGAAAAGGTCTTAGAAAGGGGGAGGGCTGTTTGAGGGAGGTGGTGATCAGAAGCAAAACCCCAGGGAGGAGGAAAGGGGGAAAGGAAAGAGAAAAGCATAACTTGGGGTAAATTAAATGGCGGAAAATACAGAATTAGTCATTTTAACTGTGAATGTGAATGTGAACTCTCCCATAAAACAGAAGCAGATAGCAGACTGGATAAAAAGCCAGAACCCTACAATATGTTGTTTACAAGAAACACATTTAAAGCAGGGTGATACATACAGAGTAAAGGTAAAAGGATAGAGCAGAATCTATTATGCTTCAGGTGAAGTAAAAAAAAAAAAAAAAAAAAAAAAAGCAGGTTTAGCCATCCTTATCTCAGATCAGGCAAAAGCAAAAATTGATCTAATTAAAGGAGATAAGGAAGGAAACTATCTTGCAAAAGAGTAGCATAGACAATGAAGCAATATCAGTACTAAAAATATATGTACCAACTGGTGTAGCATCTAAATTCCTAGAGGAGAAGTTAAGAGAGCTGCACGAAGAATTAGATAGCAAAATTATACTAGTGAGGGATCTCAACCTTGCTCTCTCAAACTTAGATAAATCAACCCACAAAATAAATAAGAAAGAAGTTAAGGAGGTAAATAGAATTTTAGAAAAGTTAGATATGATAGTGTAATATTCTCTCTAAAATATAATATTCTCTTGTTGGGGTTTTCTTGGGGGTCTTTGAGGCAGCCTTCCTTTCAGTTCAGTAATCACCACAAGTGCAGCCAGGGATTAAAGTCCAAATCCTTTATTGTCTCTTTCCAAGTCTTGTCTCCTTTCCTGTGGCCTGGTTAATTTTCTTATAGTCCAAATCCTTTATTATCTCTTTCCTGGGGCTGGGCAGCTTTCTGGAGAGCCTTTCAGTCTGGCCTTGGTTCTGAGAGCTTGAGCTCCCGCCTGCCTTCTCTAGCTTCTGAATCTCTCCGACTGTCTGAATCCAAAGGTTTGTGCTTCAGTCTCCAGCCAGCACAAAGGTGGAAGATGGAATGAATCTGTCTCCGCCTCCGAGAGCTTCTAGTGCGCTTGTCCTTCTGGCCCTGAGAGCGTCTTGCTTATATGCTATACACTGAGTACACACCAATCATTATATCACTAGGAAACCATTATTTGTTGTAGGATTAAATCAGTGCTAAACTAGATTTAACCATTGTCTCCTCAATTCCACTCAGCACCTTGTTTCAAGTTCTGGCCCATAACATCTCCTTGTAGGGTTAAATCAATCATACTGAACCAGGCTAAATTCGATAACTATTGCCTCTATCAATTCCACTGACTTAGTACCTTGTAAGAAACCTTTGTTTCAAGTTCAGAGTTCTGGCCCACAACATGATAGATCTTTGGAGAAAATTCAAAGGAGATAGAAAGGAGTACACTTTTGTTCCTGATGGTGCATGCAACCTATACAAAAACTGATCATATATTAGGTCATAAAGACCTCAAAATCAAATGTAGAAAATTACAAATAGGAAATACATTTTTTTTTCAGATCATGATGCAATAAAAATTACATGCAATAAAAGGCCAGGGGAAAATTGACCAAAACTTAATTGGAAACTAAATAATCTAATCCTAGAGAATGAATGGGTAAAGCAACAAATCATAGATACAATAATAATTTCATCTAAGAGAATGACAATAATGAAACAACATACCAAAATTTTTGGGATGCAGCCAAAGCAATTATTAGGGAAAATTCTATATCTCTAGATGCTTACTTGCATAAAATAGAAAAAGAGAAGATCGATGAACTGGGTTTGCAACTACAAAAGCTAGGGAAAAAAACAAATTAACCCCCCCAATTAAATAGCAAATTTGAAATTCTGAAAATAAAAGGGGAGATTAATAAAACTGAAAGTAATACAACTATTGAATTAACAAACAAAAGTAAAAGTTGGTGTTATGAATAAAACAACAAAATAGATAAACCTTTAGTTAATTTGATTAGAAAAAGGAAAGAAGAAAATAAAATTTTTAGTCTCAAAAATGAAAAGGGAGAACTTTCCACCAATGAAGAGGAAATTAAAGCAACAATTAGGAGTTATTTTGCCCAACTATATGTCAATAAATTTGATAATCTAAGTGAAATACCTACAAAAATATAGATTATCCAGATTAACAGAAGAGGAAATAAATTACTTAAATAGTCCCATTTTAGAAAAAAGAAAGAGAAAAGGCTATTAATCAACTCCCCAAGAAAAACTCTCCAGGGCCAGATGTATTTATATGTGAATTCTACCAAACATTTAAATAACAATTAATTCCAATACTATACAAACTATTTGAAAAAATAGAGAAAGAAGGAGTCGTAGCAAATTCCTTTTATGACACTGATATGGTACTGATAACTAAACCAGATAGGGTGAAAACAGAGAAAGAAAATTATAGACCAATTTCCTTAATCAATATTGATGCAAAAATCTTAAATAAAATATTAGCAAAGAGATTACAGAAAATTATCCCCAGGGTAATACACTATGATCAAGTAAGAGTTATACCAGGAAGGGAGAGCTGGTTCAGTATTAGGAAACCTATAAGCATAACTGACTATATCCGAATCCAAACTAACAAAAATCATATGATTATCTCAATAGATGCAGAAAAAAAATTGATAAAATCTGACACCAATTCCTATTAAAAACACTAAAGAGTATAGTAATAAATAGAGTTTACCTTAAAATGATCAGTAGCATTTATCTAAAACCATTAGGAAGCATCATTTCTATTGGGAACAAACTAGATCATTCCCAATAAGATCAGAGTTGTGAAACAAGGTTGCCCACTATCATCATTACTATTCAATATTGTAGTAGAAATGTTAGCTTTGGCAATAAGAGAAGAAAAAGAGATTAAAGGAATTAGTGTAGGTAATGAGGAAACCAAATTATCACTCTTTACAGATGATATGATGATATACTTAGAGACCCCTAGAAAACAAACTAAAAAATTACTAGAAATAATTCACAACTTTAGCAAAATTGTAGAATACAAAATAAATCTTCATAAATCATCAGTATTTTTATATATCACCAACAAAGTCCAGCAGCAAGAGATACAAAAAGAAATTCCATTTAAAATAGCTGTCTATAATATAAAATATTTGGGAGTCTATGTGCCAAGGCAAAGTCAGGAACTATATGAGCACAACTACAAAACACTTTCCACACAAATAAAGTCAGATCTAATCAATTGGAAAAAAATCAAAGCTCATGGGGAGGCTGAGTGTATAAAATAAAAATGACAGTACTACCTAAATTAATCTACTTTAGTGCCATACCAATAAAACTTCCAGGAATTTATTTTACAGAGCTAGAAAAAATAATAACAAAGTTCATCTGGAAGGAGAAAAGGTCAAGAATTTCAAGGGAATTAATGAAAAAAAAAAAAAAAGCAAATGAAGGTGGCCTAGCTGTGCCAGACCTAAAACTATATTATAAAGTAGTGGTCATCAAAACCATTTGGTACTGGCTAAGAAATAAGGTAGTCAACCAGTGGGATAGGTTAGGTTCACAGAACAAAACAGTCAATGACTATAGCAATCTAGTGTTTGACAAACCCGAAGATTGGGATAAGAACTCACTATTTGACAAAAACTGCTGGGGAAATTGGAATCTAGTATGGCAGAAACTAGGCACAGACCCACTCCTAACACCCTATACCAAAATAGGGTCAAAAAGGGTTTTTGATTTAGACATAAAGAGCAAATCAGAAAAACAAAGGAGAGTTTTACCTCTTAGATCTGTGAAGAATGAAGGAATTTGTGGCCAAAGAAGAAATGGTGTTCATTACTGAACACAAAATAGATAATTTTGATTATATTAAGTTAATTAATTATGTAATTATCAATTAATTATAATATTATTTTTATAGTGTAGTTAATTAATTAAAACTGTTAATTAATGTAAGGTTGATATGAGTAAATATAATATTAATTAATGTAATTGATAATATATGATTATTAAAATATAGCACATTAGCCCTTTTTGTAGTGGCTAGAAACTGGAAACTGAGTGGATGCCCATCAGTTGGAGAATGGCTGAATAAATTGTGGTATATGAATATTATGGAATATTACTGTTCTGTTAGAAATGACCAGCATAATGATTTCAGAAAGGCCTGGAGAGACTTACACGAACTGATGCTGAGTGAAATGAGCAGGACCAGGAGATCATTATATACTTCAACAATAATACTAGATGATGACCAGTTCTGATGGACCTGGCCATCCTCAGCAACGAGATCAACCAAATCAGTTCCAATGGAGCAGTAATGAACTGAACCAGCTACGCCCAGAGAGAGAACTCTGGGAGATGACTAAAAACCATGACATTGAATTCCCAATCCCTATATTTATGCCCACCTGCATTTTGGATTTCCTTCACAAGCTAATTGTACAAGATTTCAGAGTCTGATTCTATTTGTACAGCAAAATAACGGTTTGGTCATGAATACTTATTGTGTATCTAATTTATATTTTAATATATTTAACATCTACTGGTCATCCTGCCATCTGGGGGAGCGGGTGGGGGGTAAGAGGGGAAAAATTGGAACAAGAGGTTTGGCAATTGTCAATGCTGTAAAGTTACCCATGCATATAACCTGTAAATAAAAGGCTATTAAATAAAAAAAAGAATCTTACCTTTTCAAAAATAAAAATAAAATAAAATATAGCATATTGTGTATATATAATTATATTAAGTTCTTGTACAAACAAAATTAATGCAGACAAGATTAGAAGGGAAACAATAAACTGGGAAAACATTTTTACATTCAAGGGTTCTGATGAAGGCCTGATTTCTCAAATATATGGAGAACTGACTCAAACTTATAAGAATTCAAACCATTCTCCAACTGATAAATGGTCAATGATATGAACAATTTTCAGATGAAGAAATTGAAACCATTTCTAGTTGTAATGTCCTCTGGTAGATTTTCTTGGGGTCTCTTGGAGCAGTCTTTGTTTCAGTTCAGTAATCACCACAAGAACAGCCAGGTTTTAAAGTCTAAATCCTTTATTATTTCCTTCAAAGTCTTGTCTCCTTTCCTGGGGCCCAGTTAGCTTTCTTAAAGGCCTTCTGGAGTCTTGGTTTCAGTGGAGAAACTAAGGAGGAGGACCTGCCACCACAGTGGTGTGAGATGGGATGAATGAATCTGAGTCCAAGGGCTTATGCTTCAGCTTCCAGTCCACTTGTCTTCTCTATCTCTCTGAATAACCCTAGCTGAGGCTCCTAGCTTATATGCTCTACACTGAGTATAAACCAATCATTATATCACTAGGAAACCATTATTTGTTATGATTAAATCAATCACACTGAACTTAGAGAACTATTAAGCACCAGGCTAAACTAGATAACCATTGTCTCATCAATTCCACTGACTTAGCACCTCATAAGAATCCTCGTTTTTAAGTTCAGAGTTCTGGCCCATAACATCTAGTCATATGAAAAGGTACTCTAAATCACTATTGATCAGAGAAATGCCAATTAAGACAATTCTGAGGTACTACTACACACTTCTCAGATTGACTAAGATGACAGGAAAAGATAATGAATGTTGGAGGGGACATGGGAAAATGGGACACCGATACATTATTGGTGGAATTGTAAACGGATCCAACCATTCTGGAGAGCAATTTGGAACTATACTCAAAAAGTTATGGAACCGTGAATACCCTTTGACCCAGAAGTGCCTTTGCTGAGTCTGTATCCCAAAGAGATCATAAAAAAGGGAAAGGGATCCACATGTGCAAAAATGTTTGTGGCAGCCCTTTTTGTGGCAAGAAACTGGAAACTGAGTGGATGCCCATCAGTTGAAGAATGGCTGAATAAATTGTGGTATATAAATGCTATAGAATACTATTGTTTTATAAGAAATGACCAGCAGGATAATTTTAGGAAAGCCTGGAAAGATTTACATGAACTGATGCTGAGTGAAATGAGTAGAACTAGGAGATCATTGTACATGGCAACCACAAGATTGTACACTGATTTATTCTGACAGATGTGGTTCTTTTCAACAACAAGATGATTCAGACCAGTTCCAATGATTTTGTGATGAAGAGAGCCATCTATGACCAGAGAGAGGACTGTGGGGACTGAATATGGAGCGCAATATAGCATTTTCACCTTTTTTGTTGTTGTTTGCATTTTATTTTCTTTCTAATTTTTTTCCTTTTTGATTTGTTCCTGTGCAGCAAGATAATTGTATAAATATGTATGCATATATTGGATTTAACATATATATTTTAACAAGTTTACCATATATTGGATTATTTGCCATGTAAGGGAGAGATTGGGGGGAAGGGGGCAAAATTTGGAGCACAAGATTTTGCAGGGGTCAGTGTTGAACAATTATCCATGCATATGTTTTGAAAATAAAAGGCTTTATTTAAAAAAAAAAAAAAAGAGCTTTCAGTGTCACATAAAGGATTGGCAGTCTGAATCTGGAGGTAAAAGGGTACCATTGATATTTAAATAGGTAGATGTTAGTGTCAGATTGAAGCTTTAGGAAAATCCCATAGGCAAGCTGAGTAGAAAATGACTTGGTATGGGGAAAGATTGAGACAGACAGACTTCCCAGAAGGCTATTCCTATAGTCAGGCATAAAATGAAAAGGGCCCTTATCAGAGGTGGTGGCTACATGAGGAGTGCGGAGGGGACACCGAGGTAAAAATGACAAGATTCTACAAGAGATTGGATATAGGCGGTGACTGCCAATCAGGAATCAAGGATGATACTGATGTGAGTCTGGGTGACAGGGAGGATAGATGTGTCCTTGACATTAATTAGTAAGTTCAGAAGAAAAGAGATTTGAGGCAGAGGCATGCTCTCTGCCTCAAATGGAGGCATCCATTTGGATCAAATCAGTTCTCAATGATTAAGTGTTCATTTATATCTCGGAATTTGGTAGATGTGACAAATCAGGTTTGAGATATGTTGTTGAATGTGAAGGAGAAAATGTAAACATAACACCGAATACCTCACTGCACACAGAGAGACGTATACACTATAAACATAGATAGATTAGGTTAAACTTCAAAAACTGTATTGTAGGTTTATTTCCCCTCTCTCCCCTGATCTGGTTGTTAAACATTTACTAGAATACTGCTAGTTTGAGGGAAAGATAATGAGTTCTGTTTTGGACATGCCGACTGTAAAATGTCTATGGCACACTCAAGTTCAAGATATCCATGAGGCAGGTGGTAATTCAGAACTGGAGAAATTAGGGTTAAATCTGTTGAATACAGAATTATTTAGATGGAGATTATAACTGAATCCATGGGATCTATAAGATCACCAAGCAAGATTATAGAGAGAAAAAACAAAACAAAGTCCAGGATAGCACCTCAGAAGACAACCTCTGTTTATGGAAAGTTGAAGGTCCAGCAAAAAAAAATCGAAAGAAAGTTAATACAAGAAAAAGCACAGGGTCATCAACAATTCCAAAGGCTCCAGAGAGGGCAAGATGGATGATGACTGAGAAAAGGCCATTAGATGTGGCTATTATGGGACCATTCACGTACCTTGACCTTTTCAATCATCCCTCAATGAACAATCACTTCTCTTTCCAGGTCTTTGCTCTAATAAAAAGTGCTGCCATGAATATTTTGGCATGTACATGACCACTTCTTCTGGTTTTTACTTCCTGAAGTTATGCTCGCTTAGGGCCCCTTTTGCTGGGCAGCCCTTCGGATATCTGAGCACCGTTTATTCCATTACTACTATCTCCTCTCCTTCAGGTTAAACATTCTTAGTTCCTTCATCCTTATCATCCTGGTTATTCTTTATGGACACATAGCCACTTGTTGAGTCCCTTGAAATGTGGCACCCACAATTGGAATATAATACTCCATTGTTACCAGTTACTACAAGTGCTGGATGTACTACTGTCTCTTCTGCTCTGACTTCTATACATCA
Organism: Sarcophilus harrisii; assembly: GCF_902635505.1. Lineage (NCBI taxonomy): Eukaryota > Metazoa > Chordata > Mammalia > Dasyuromorphia > Dasyuridae > Sarcophilus > Sarcophilus harrisii. The sequence continues at coordinate 62,621,745 of NC_045432.1, forward strand.
GTTGATGCAATTTAAGATGGCACCATCAGACCTCCTAGATCTCTATAGATTCAATTATCATGTAAATGAGTTTCTGATTTATTTAGCCAGCCCCGACCTTGTTTCAACAACTGCCTCTTGGGCATCACAACCTGAGTGTCCTATAGGCGCTTTAAGCTCCATATATCCCAAACAGAATTCATTATGTTTTTCCTCAAACTCTCCCCCTTGTAAACATTCCTGTTACTGTCAAGGTTCCCACCATCCTCTTGGGACCCAAACCTTCAGCTCAGGGTCATCTCTAACTCCTCACATTGCCTAACTTTTCCTTTCTGCCTTTAAAACATTTCATATATGTGTACCCTTCTTTCTAGTCGGACATGCCTCTAGTACCAATCTTCATTGTTACTTGTATACACTACAATACCTTCTAACTAATCTCTCCATCTCCAATGTCCTTCTATTACCTCCAAGATCCAATCCAAAGTCTTCTGTCTGTTCTTTAAAGGTCTTCAAAACCTGGCACATTTTCCCCTTCACAGCCTTTTTACACCCATTCCCCTTCAAGAATACTAGAGTCCAGCCACATTGACCAACTTGTAGTTCCTCATTTCGCAACTGGCTATACTATTTGGCACTTCCCTGACTTCTCCATCAGCCCCCTATAGGGTACCTCTCCCTCTCCTCTCCAGCTTCCTTTTATATGTTGTCTTCCCCTGTTAAACTATAAGGTCTTTCTTTTTCTTATCTTATGTGTTGCCCTAGCCCTTAGCATAGTTCCCAACATAACCCGTGCTCAGTAAATGTCCATTTGATGTGGGAAGAGAGTCTTTCCCAGGAAATGTAGATGCTCTTCTGGGCGAGGCTGTACCAGAAGAGCATCTACATCATATTGACTATTATTGACAACATCAAAGATTCTGAAACTGTGGGTCATGATCCCATATGGGGTCATGTAACAATACGGGAGTCATAAAATTATGATTTATTGTCAGTAAACATTTGATTTGAATATTTATTATATATCCCTATCCACTCAGGATTGCATAAAAATTTCACAGGAGAAAAGGAATGGAAAGAAAAAAAGTTTAAGAAGTCCTAGATTTGGGGCAGCTAGGTGGCGCAGTGGATCGAGCACCAGCCCTGAAGCCAGGAGGACCTGAGTTCAAAACTGGACTCAGACACTTAACACTTCCTAGCTGTGGGACCCTGGCCAAGTCACTAAGTCACTTAATCCCAATTGCCTCAGTTAAAAAAAGAAGTCCTAGTCACCCTATTTCCCATCTCCATCCTTTTGCACCTACTGTTCCCTATGTTAAGAATCCTGGACCCCCTCTCCTTTCTTATCCCCACCAGTACATCTGGGTTCCTTTGTTCTGAGATTAAGTTTCATCCACTCTGCATATATTGTGTATGCATCTTGTTATTTACATATTGTCTATATCCTTCAATAGCACCTGAGTTCCTCCAGAGCAGGGACTAGCTTTTTCCTTCTGTGTTTTGTTTTGCTTTTTGCCTTTCCTAGTATCCCCAGCACTTAGCACGCTGCTTCTAAGGAAACATCTCATAAAACCTTGATGACCTGATGACTGACTAACGTCCGGGTTATTGTCACATTGATGCGGTTTGAGTGGTCTAGATTCCTGGTGCTCTAGAGGTTAGTGGCAATAAGAGAGTTGTTAAGAATCCCCTTTCAATCGGCCGCAGGTTCTAGGAGTGAAAGATTTCACTCCTTCCCCAATTCTTAGTTGCGAAATGAAAGTTTATTGTTGGATAGAAATCGGTTTACCCGGAGACTGACTTCTATGGTGGCAGATCTATGGAAAATGGAATTTGGGGCCGAGAATGCAGTTCTCAGTAGACAGAAGGTCCTGGCAGCTGAGTGAGCTCCCTAGATCCATCTGCAAAAGATCTTAGTGGAGGGAAGCTTTTATAATGGGTATCTTTAATGGAGGCTGGGACAGCCCAAGCAGATCAGACCCGGGGCGGGGCTGGGACAGCCCAGGTTCTCAGGCTTAGATTCTTATCAGCCCGGATCTCCTATTGGAATTTAACAACACTTCAAAGGGGTGGTTTTTGACCAGGATTTTTAATTGAATCAAAGGTCCTGGCATCCTGGAAAGATCTGGGGAGGATATGCTCCCCGAGAGGGGCCGAGAGTCTGAAAGGGATCAGAGACTAAAAGGAAATAGTTTCTTTAAAGGGACCACAACCTGCTTCAACATCACACTGCTAATTCATGTTGATCTTGTTTTAGGCACCTAAGTGCTTCTGTGACTACAGGGTGGCGCCTAGAGTTGGCAAAATCCGAGTTCAAATTGGATACTTACTAGCTGCTGTGACCTTGGACAATTCAGTTAGTTAGCTTCTGTTTGCCTCAGTTTCCTCAGCTATAAAATGGCAAATCATAATAGCACCTCTCTTCCAGAATTGTTGTGAGGCTCAAATAAGATAATATTTATCCAGGATTTAGCACACATTGTTGGCATTATGTAAATGTAAATGGCACTAGGAAAGTAATTTGTACCTTGGCTAGTCCTATAGAAATGCTTAGTCCCTTCCTCCAGTTCTTTTCAAAGTGCTTACAAAGGTCTGGCTTTGAAGTCCAGCTCAAAGTTTCCATCTTTTTCAGGGCCTCAATGTGTTCACCTTTACAAATAAAGAAATAACTGAAAACCAAACCAAACCAAACAAATAAAATCATAACCAAGCTGGGGAGGGAGGCAGAATCCGATAACACATGTAAGATCTCTCCCAGTTCTAAAAATGTGTGAGCCCGGCCACACAAGCACATGGGGTCAGTCTCCCTTGCCACGTGGTTTCAGGAAGCTCCCACAAGCAGGATGCTCCCCTGCTCAGGAACCCTAGGAGTTCAGCCCCTCCAGCCTGCGGCCAGCAGCTCAGGCTTGCACCACTGGCCAATGGGAATTACCTGCTCCCAGCATTTTACTTTCTTGGGGAGTCCTGAGAAGAAAACCTTTAAGTGTCTGCTTCCATATGCTAATCAGACCTCTAGCCAGCTGGCTCCAGCTAGAAAGTCCTCGGGGATTCATAATCTAAATGACGTCTACCACCTGAGGAAGTGCCGCCCCATTACCCCCCCCCCCAACACACACCCCCCCCTCCCTCCATGTCAACCATGTCAGTTTGCATCCTTTGCAATACACAATCTGGTCTGGAGATGGCGCTTTTTGATCATGTCTTTTTCAGTCATCACCATTCAAAACTGGGAGTTTTGCCTTTCTTGGGAAGGAATGCCGTTTCCCCACCCTCCTCTTCTCCCTGTGAGCTCTGACTCCCTTTTTCTGGCGCTCCCCTATGGCATTTCCTCTCGAAGGAACAACTGGAGACCCAGAGTTAGAGCCCAGAAGAGGCTGAGCTTCAGGCCCCTTCCCCATGTGCTTGGGAAAATGTAAACAGTGACTCAGCCTGTTAGAATGTAGTCTATGTGAAGCCTGCTAAGGAGGGGCGATTGGGTCCCAAATGGGGTCTTTACATCTATGATGGGAGGCCTAAAGGGACCTTGCAAAGCACTTAGGCATTTTGCAGAACAGGAAACAGAGGCCCACAGTCGCGCAGATACTTACAACCAAAGATGAGACTGGAACCCAGGTTCTCTGGCTGGAGAGCCGACCTCTCAGAGCTTCATTTCCCTCTTTTGGCAAGTGCTGTTTCTATGTTGCCTCTTCATTTTTACCTTTCTTTGGGTCCTCATGCTTGCACAGTCTCAACTCTTAGTAGTTGTTCAATCGATGTTTATTGACGGCCAACTTTACCCGAAACAAAGGGTTGTGGAGAGGCTGAAATTGATCAAATGCCGAGTTTGTGGGTAAACTCTGAGCCTCCGATTCCAAAAATCAGTGATTTGGGGGTCTTATCGGCCTGAGGCAGATTATAACCCACCTGTGACCTGGTAACAGAATGCTAAGAACTTATTCCAGACACAGAATTTAAAGCCAGGACTTTTTCCCCCCTGGAGGACAAGTAGGTGGCACAGTGTCCACAAGATAGTTAACGTAGCTTTGTGACTCTGGGGAGTCACTTAATCCTGTTTGTCCCCAGTTTCCTCATTTGTAAAATGAGCTCAAGGAGCAAAACCACCCAAATAGGGTCACAGAGCATTGGCCATTACTGAAAAGATTAAAGAACAATGTGTTCCCAACTCTATACCCAGGACTCTATCTACTGTGCTCTGTTCCCTTTTGGGAGGGGAAGAGTAGTTGAGGGAGAAAGGAAGAGGAAGAAAAAAGGAGAGAGGAGAAGAGAGAAGAAGAGAGGAAGGGGAGAAGAGAATGCCATGTCCATAGTGTTTGGCTGTTATGAGCCTGAGTACTTTATGCTTCTGATTACAACATTAATGCAAAGAAAAATCTTCTTGTCTTTATAACGTCTCCTAGACCTGGGGAGTCGCATAGGTTCCAAAGATAAGGCGAATACTAGCCCCAGCCAACAGCTAGCCCATGGTGGTGGCTTAATAATGATGAGGATAATAACAACATTTATAGAAAACTTTAATAAATACAATTTTGCAAAGCACTTTACCAGTCTTACCTCATTTGACCCACACAACAACCCAATGAGTAGGTGAGTAAGTGCTTATAAGTCCTGATTTTATAGAGGAGAAAACTGAGACTTAGAGATTTGGCCAGGGTTTTACTGCTACTATCTGAGGCCAAAAACACACTTGTAATTAGGTCCCTCCCCTTCTCAAGAAACTCCAGTACCTACCTGCTACTTCTGGGATCAAATACAAACTCTTGGGTTGCCTTGTAAAGCTATTCCTCTTGGGACCCTGCCTCCTCTTTTCCGATTTTTCTCACCTTCCTTACTCAAGGTTCCTCCTGCCAGTAGACTTTGTCCATTCCTCCAGTTACTTTTGTCTCCTGGGATGATTTTGCATTTATTCTGTATGTGTCTGGGTACCATGTTGTATTTCCAAGGACAATGGTGGCAACTTGATTTTTGCCTAGTGTCTCCTGTGCCTGTTCAGTCCATGCCCCAGATTTCTCAAAACATCAGATCAACTTCAATTCTTTCCCAAGGTAAAAACTTCCAGGCTACTAGCTTTCTTTGTCTGAAATTTCTTAACCTATTGATCTCTGGGTCCAAACCTCATTGAGGCAGAAACTCTTCACCCTCAGGTTCCTCACTCTCAGAACTGAGAAGTTTACAGCTTTAGGCCTTTATTTGTTACTTTTCTTTTGCCACTTTTCCATACACTCCCATATCTGTTTGCTTTTTCACAGAGATTACAAGAATAAAGAAATCTAATCCAGACATGATACACAGAGGTACAGGGTTCCCAGACCGATAATCAGAAGCAGCTACAAGAAACCCACTGAATGCTTACCAACTTGATCAAAGTTACCTGTTTCTTCCAGAAATTTGTCAGGAGTCGATGAGTGCTCCATCAAGCTTCAGGGAACATGACCTATTGTTCTCCATCCTCTTACTTTCTTGTCTGTTTATGAGTTAGCATCTTGTTCCCAGAATGCTCTCTGTCTCAGCTTTACCCAACTCCAGTTATCTCTGTTTTTTTTTTGTTGTTGTTTTTTTTTTTTGTTTTGTTTTGTTTTTGCATTTTTAGCTTAGTATAAAAGCATCAGCTAATCAGGAATTGCTATTAGGTTCCACTTGGAGGAAGACTGGCCTGGACCAATAATTAAAGGGCAGTTTTTTCCCTGGACAAGGCAAAGACAGAATATTAACTAGTACAATGACCCAAAGGACCAGGCTGGATTTATTAGCAGGTTGATTACTGAACATCAATATTGAAAGGTTGCGACTTGATTAACCATGAGGAAGTTCAAAGCTATGGATTACTGCCAAAGTTGAAGGGATAGCACAGAACTGAAAAGCTGCTCCCTGAGAACTTAGGTGCATGTTCTTCCACCTGGTGCTAATGCCCTGAATGGTGCCAGATAGAGCACAAGGGAAGTTCTGTGAAAGAACATTTGGCTAGGAATCAAAAATTCTAAGTTTTGGTCCTCCTTTTGACACTAACTAGTTTTGTGACTACTCTGTGCTTCAGTTTCCTTATCTAGGAAATGAAGGGATTGACCTTTACAGCATCACAGAATCACAAAAACCACAAGTCAGAGTCAGAAGGGACTCCATCTAGTCCAAGACACACTTGAACATCCTCTCCAACACCCTTGACAGAATCCATCATCGCTTTGAGAATTTCTGGCAATGGAAGACTCACCTGCTACAGTCCACTTCTGGACAATTCTAATTATTGGGAAATGTTAAACTCCAATCTACCTCTCTTCAACTTCCAATATTTGCTTCTCCTTCTGCTCTCTGGCTATGAAATACAAATTTGAATCTTTATTTCCCTCAATGACCCTTCAAATAATTGAAGAAAATTATCCTTTTTGCTCTTAATCCTTATCTTCTCTTGATTAAACATCCCCAGCTCCATCAACTGATCATTGTAGTGTCCACAACTGAATACAATGCTCGATGTGATTGAAAATATCTATTCGTGGAGCCTAAAAATGTGAAACCTTTGTTAGGTGTTTTGTCATACTGTTGACTTCAAATCTTGAACTTCAGGTCTGCTAAATCAAGGCTTCTTAAACTTTTTCCATTTGTGACTCCTTTTAGCCTAAGAAAATTTTATGTGACCCCAGGTACATGGCTATATAAGACAGGTATGCAGATCAAAAGTTTTCTAATAACCAATCATAATTTCATGACCCACGATGCTACCCACAGTTTAAGAAGCTTTGTTCTAGCTAATCTATAAATCTCTGTTAACTGACTCTTGTCCAACAATACTTCAACAAGTACTTATGCGGTTGATTTTTTTAACCAAGCATAGGAATTTACATTTCTTCTCATTTAACTCTTTCTTTGCTCCATTCCACCATTCCAGTCTATTGAAACTTTTCCGGGATCCTAATTCTGTCATTTAAAATATTTGCAACTTCTTATTGTCTGCAAATTTTCTAATCATTTCATCAAATAATAAAATGCTGAACAAAACAGGACCAAAACCAGAAACCTGTAGGATTCCACTAGAGACCTCCCTTCCAGTTCTGATCAATCCATTAATTAGTACTTTGGTTAAATGCAATCATTTCATTTGGTGATATGCTCCCTGAAAATCACAGATGTTCAGTCAGAAGGAATCTCAGAGGTCATTCAGTCAGGCAGTCAGTCAACTAATGTTTAATAAGCGTCTACTATATGCCAGGTATTATGCTGAACTAATTGGTACCTAAAGAAAATCCCCATCACAACATGTTTGATAAATGTTCACCCAGCTCTGGAAGTCCTTGGGTGAAAAAGAACCTACTACTTCTTGAGGTCATCCATTCTGTTTCTGGATGGGTAGAATTTTTAGAAGTTTTTTTTTTTTTTTACAACTCTCAATTTATCCAGTTTCTACTTCTACCCAGTGCTCCCATTTTGTCTTCCTTTGCCAAACTGGACAAATCCCTCCCACATGAAATACACCACACTCTTCCTCTCAAATTACACATAATGATGACATGAATCCAAGGCCCTTTGCCATTTTGGTTGCCCTTCCTCTAGATTTTCTTCTGAATGAATGAATATTATTTCTGAAATGCAGCAGTCAGAAATGAATAGAATACCCTGAATATAGTCTGAGCAGGGAGAGCAGATTGAAACATGACTGCCACTTCCTTTGTCCTGTCTCTCTTATTCCAGTCTAACATTGCATTGCTGGACTTCAGCCTCCCTGCAGCTCCCAAGTTCCAAACTCCAGGGATCTACCAGCTGCCTCCTTCTCCATAGTAAGAGATGACAATTCTATACTCCTGACCCTTGAAGATAGTTTTTGAAAACAAAACTGAAACAAGATTTATGTAACTCTGCTGCCTATTATCATCATTCTGCCTCCACCCAGCAGTGGCTCAGTCCTTTCTCTGAGCTCCTTTATTCCCCAATATAACTAAAACCAAATCTCTTTGGGGTTCCCCTTTGGTTTCCTAGCCAGCTTCAGCTTATGCTGAGTTTTTATAGTCCTGCTCCTCATATTCTAGGACTGAGTCACATGTATGTTATTTGTCTTGGTATGTAGCCTTATTTCCATTCTCTGCATATCTCTTGAAAATATGAATTAGCCTAGTATTCCTTTTGCATTCACATTGTTGTCTTTAGATAATACCTCCTTTGCTCATCCTTAGGATTATTTCTCTTTAGCTCTTTAGAATTTTAATTTTTGAGACCATCTTGTCCTTGCTAGTCAGTCTTCACTCTTTGAATTATAGTTCATAGCAACTGGAGGGATTTGGGGGGGAGGAGGGAGGGTTGGGCATAAATCACAAATCGGGGGAGAGAAAGAGTTCAAAAACCATTTATTATTTTTTTTCCGCTCCTAGTCATTCTATCTATCTATCTATCTATCTGTATGTTTCTTTCTGTCCATCTACTCACACATGTATATACATGCAAGTTGGGGGCAGAAGGAGGAGAGAGGGGAAGCTTTATGGTTGATACAAAAGACAGCCCAAATACAGGAGCAGTACTTTGGGAGAGGATGATGCCTGCCTTCCAAAGAGTCTTATCTTCACCACTGTGGAGGCCATGAGGGGAAGGGAAACAGAAAAGCATCCAATAAGACCCTGGGGCCTTGAAGGCTTAAGGAGAGCTGAATGGTGGCCCTGGCTGGATAAGGATTCTCACAGAAAGGTAGAATACGCTCCTAGAAGTCCTCACTCTGGTACCCTGGGGAAAGGCTCTCTTTGCCCAGTATGGGTTATAGCATAATCAAAGAATCATGAAGGTCCTTGCCAGCTTCCAAATGTCTCCAAATCTCATAAATAATCAGTTTCTTTTGCCACCTACGGGGACATTCTCAGTATAAAAATGATTGCTGTACCACAGAACATTGTTATTTTTTAAAGCATATGAACATATAATCATGAAGCAAAATATCAAAAGCCTTTCTTCATGAAATCATGGGGTTTAATATTGTCAAGGACTTAGAAAACGTCCTTGTCCCAGGCACTGTGCATTGACCTTTAGCTTACCATTTGTCACAAAAATATAGAGAAAGTTATTTTGGATAATAGACTTGCAAATCCTATAGTTTGGTTTATTTTTTCCTAAATGAAGAAAACTATTCACCTGTTGGGTTGGCAGTAGCCAGATGCCAAGTGAAGCTGGAAGTTTTAAAAAATAAATTACATTTCTTTAAATTTGACATAAGCAATTCCAGCCCAGGCAGCTGAGATTTGCGTGCTCTTGGGTTAGAGATTAAAGTCAAAGCAGTAAAGTGTTCTATTCTTCTAAAAACGCTATAAGCATATTGGTTTATTAGCTTGCTGATACCATGTGATTTTCAGATATTAGAATAGTTAGCACTAAAAAAATCAAAAGCTTAGCAATTCGTAGCGCAGAGCTTCTTCCAGTGGGGTAAAACCTTCAGAAACAGATTAGGATTAACAACATTATGTGGTAGAAATGCAGGTAGCTCCTTTGGTGCAAATTCATTGAAATGGGTGATGCCATGTTCGTGGCTTTGCCCACATGAATCTTTGTGACGTGTTTTCCAGCCTGGACTCAGCAACTGCTTATCTGGACCTGCACTCAGAGCTCCGGAGAGACACTCTAAGAAACACTGGTGCCACCCCCCCCACCCCGGTCCTTTTTAGTACAGGGCACTGGAACACACAGAATAAGCCCCTAAAACTTGAGGGATTTGGGGGGGAGGAGGGAGAGTTGGATATAAATCACAAATGTGGGGGAGAAAGAAGACAAAAAAACCATTTATTAGGCACCCAATATGAACCATGCATTGCACGAAATGCTTTACAAATATGACCTCATTTATCATCCTGACAATTTGGTGAGGAAAGCACTCCTTCTAACTCCATTTTACAGAAGCAGAGACTGAGGCACCCTGAGCTGATATGACTTGGCCAGGATCACACCGTCTGAGAGGGGATTGATACCCAGGTCTCCCTGCCTCTGGGCTCTTTGGTACTTAGTAGTGAGCAGTGGAATAGCAAGAATTGGACCAGGATGCTGGGAATTTGAGTTCCAGCTTTGCTGTGAACTAACTACCTGTGGGACCTTTGAAAATGGCTTAGCCTCTCTGGGACTCGTGTAAAGTGGAAGGACTGGATAATGAAAGTGAAGAGTTTAGAGGTGTGAGGAACCCCCAGCAATGAGCTAACGCACCCTCTCATATTCTAAATAGGGAAACTGCCACTACTCTGTCGAAAGAGTAAATAGCAGAGCTGAGATCTGAACCCAGGTCTTCAAACTCCAAATTGAGGATCTGCAGTAAAGTGAAACAATCTGAAGAAATTAATTTCTTTGTTTAGGACATACACATCTGGCTAGTCCTCTGGTGTTCGTGAAGGGGAGGGAATAGGAAAGGCCTTTCGCTACACTATCAATTGGATTAGAATGGAAAAACAACTCTGGCTCCTGAGCATGGTGCCCCAATAACTTCTCCACAAAGAGCTGGCAAAGTTCAGAGCCTGCTGAAAGACCGTGAGGGGAATGTGCCAGTCTAGTTACTGAAGTGATCCTCCAAGGCCTTCCCAGGAGCTTTTTTGCTGCCAGATCTCAATTCCACAGGTCAGCTCCCCCTTCCCACCTGCCCAAGACAGTTACCCAGAGGAAGGGGGCCATGTTGATACTGCTTCTCTCCAAATTTCTCTCCAAAAGCTTAAAATTTACTCCTAAGGCAGTTTGTGTTGAGCAGATAGTACTTTTCTTCTCTCTTGTCTTCCTTCCTTCCTTCCTTCCTTCCTGATTAAATTGAGTTGTTTTTGCTTATGTTTAAGGTACCAGCCCATTGATTTATTTCATAGAGGCCCCTCTCTCTCTCTCTCTCTCTCTCTCTCTCTCTCTCTCTCTCTCTCGTTCCTCCTTCCCTCTCTCCCTCCCTCCCTCCCTTCCTTCCTTCCTTCCTTCCTTCCTTCCTTCCTTCCTTCCTTCTTTCCTTCCTTCCTTCTTTAAGACTAGCCATTGTCTTGAGAAACAATCCCTGTGGAGCTGTAGCCTGGCAATGGGACCTGCTAGTGCTACAGCCACAGGTACTGAAGGCTCAGAAGGGTCTTGTCAACAAAGTCCCTGGCACTTTCAAATGATCCATGATCAGAAATGATATAATTTTGTCAGTGGTGATGACATTAAAGAAAAGACCTTACCATTGACTCCTGTGCAATCCCTAAGGGATCATGGGACATTTCCATGTGACTGGCAGCTGACACCTTCCCTATGTGCCATCTTATCATTAGAAGAGAAGCTTCATGAGAGCAAGGAATGTGCCTTTTGTTGTTGTCTGCCCAGAACTTAGCAAAGTGTTTTGCACAATCCTACTTAATGTTTCATTCATTTGTTCATTCATTCATTCCAAGGGAACAAGCACACACACACACACATGTGTGGTTGTTTACATGTGTGTGTTTACATGACATATACATATATGTATGTTTCATGTAAACACACACATGTCCATATTCATATATGTATATGTGGGATCTTTCATACTTACATACAAAATTATTTAACAAATAAAATAGAGATAAACTTTTTGATGACCTGCTGCTTACTATCATATGAAGATTCAAACAGGGAGATATATGATTACCATATGATATTCAGTTGAATAGGCAATTTCTACAGCTTATCCAACGATATCTAAAATTTTATTATAATAGAATAAAGAAGAAAAGGATGAATTATTTTGTGGAGGATGAAAAGTTCTTATGATGACCCCAAGATTGTCCCTCAAAGTAAAGTTCATCTTTTGAACACTGAACTCATTCCTCTACTGCTGTACAGCTGTGAGTCATACATACCACAGTCTCAGAAGAATTTAAAATTGAGAACCATTCCAAGGGAAATAGAGAGGAACTCAGTGGACATGAACAGGCTTCTAGGCTTGGAAATTATACAGGGAATGATGTAGAAGAAGCAATATGAAAGATGTCATGAAAGAAAGGTATGAATAAAAAAAAAACACAAGAGGGTTATATGATGAGAGTATAAACAGAGAATGGGCCAAGTACTCCATTACTATGACACAAGAGGGTCAAGAAACGCTCTAGTCTATTGGATGGGCCCCCTGGTGACCTGCTGGGAGACAGCAGAGAATGGGCAGACACAGATGGACTATAGTTTGTATCACTGGAGCAAACAGCACATCAGCAAGCTCTTAAAGCCATCACAGGATTTTTTTATGTTTTTACATTTTTGCCACTGTCTATTTCTATCTACCTCCTACCAGAACCCTTTCTTGTAACAGAAAAATAATTAAGCAAAAAAAAAAACCCCTGACCCAATGAGATGATACATATATAACACTGAATGCCTGGAGTCTACTAGCCTTTTGGAAGCAAGATTAGTTATTACATTCAGCTGAAGTCCAGTAAGGCTTAATGTCCTCCTGAATCTTTGCTCTTTGTCACAAATCAAATTAATTCTCATCATGCATCTCCCACTCCTACTTTTAAATTTCTCAGTAAAGTGTTTTCTATTCTTGTTATAATTGACTGTCCCCATTGCTTACACCTCTCCCTAATCATTCAAATCTGGCAGCAGTTAGATATTGTTGAAGAAGCAGACAGATTAAACGTAAATGGAAGAGATGCCCATCTTTCTTGGGAAAGTCACTAGTAGACTTTCCTACTATATTCCCTTGCTAAATCATGACCAGATATTGGGCTGTCTTTGCCACTAATTTTCCCAGTAAGGGTTCAAAGAAATTCAATAACAAAAGTTGATCTGTAAAGTTTCTAGAAAAAAAAAACATGTTCTCCACACAGGGATTGTTTGCTTGTTTCTCACATCACATATCTGGATGGAATTTGAAATCAGTGTGATAAAAATGCAGGTTAGAATTTGCTAGTTTGTCCAGGAGCCATTATCTATCATACATATTGGTAGTGGAAGGTGAGGGATGGGAGTGCAAAGAAAAAAAATTTGAGAAAATAACATCTGAATCCTTGGCATACAAGCTGTGGGAAAGCACAGTTTGAGGAAGACTTGCCAAGGCAGAGCCCAAAGTCAAGGACAGGTGCCAATTGCAAACTTTGGCCAGCACATTCTCATCCCAATGAACTTGACAGAATATCAAAATTGTTTGCTTTTATTTAAATTTCACTTAAAGGACAAGTCATTACTATAGTGTAGGGGAAGAGAAGAACTTTTTAAAAAACAGATTCAGCCTTTTTGCTTTTGGTTAGTTTTTGCCCGTGGAGCCTCCTTAAATCCAGTTTCATTTTGACCTCCTCTGAGCCAGTCTCTTCTTTGTTATCTTATACAAGCACAGTGGCTGAGAAAGACTCCTTTTATCAAGCATCCTGCGCGGCAACAGCAGCAGTGATACCATCACCAGTACCACTACCATGGCTGTCAACACCACCATGCCCAACTGGTGCAACTTTTCACAAATCTTATCAACTTCTAATATTATTCCAAAGAGGTTATTTGGTAAAACAAGGTCTATCCATAAAAGTATTTTAATCAGTTTGATTTTAATTAATTTCCCAATTGATTTTTCTTTTTCCAGAGACATGTAAAAAGTTTTCAGCATTATTTTTATAAGATTTTGAGTTCCATATTTTTTCTCCCTCCCTCCCTTACTTCCCCAAGATAGCAAGCAATCTGATTCCCATCTTAATTTCCAAAAACAATTTGCCCTCTATATCAAAGCTCTCTTTGGCCTTCTTTTTTTCCACTTGGGGGTATATTCAGTTGCTAAGTGCTTCCTTTATAGAGTCCATCCCTTCCTTCCTTTCTTCTTTTTTTTAATAAAAAAGTTGTATTCATGCCTTTTGTATCCTATTCCACTGACATTTTCAAATATCCTTCTCCCCACCCTACCGCGAACCCAATTAAATCAAAATTTTAAAATTTAAAATTAAGTTAATTCAACAATAGCAATAACTTTAACCAAAAGTTGTAACTATGTTTTCTGTTTTTTATTCCACAGACATGTTGAGGCATCTTCATCCTTCTCCAACAGAAAGAATCCTCTCATGTAATCAATCAATACGCATTTATTAAGTACTTGCTAGTTGTTGAGTATCGAGGTGACTAAAATGTGTTGTGGTGTTGTCTTGAAAGAATTCAGACCCAGACTGTCTCCAACCCAAGTAAAGGCATTTATTTGGGGCAAGGTACCTGCAGGCTCTTAAGAGACGCAGCAGCTCAGCTAGGACAGAGTGGGTCCTTTATAGAGCAGGAGGGCTTATGACTGACTGGTGGAAAGGCAGCAAGCCACAAGCAAGGCAAGTGACAAAAGAAAACTCAGTGCAGATGTGATTTCCCAGAATGGACTTAGAGTGCCCACCGAGGTGAGGGGGCAGGCAAAACACAATGCAAATTAGATGTTAATAAGCTCTAAGGTTACTAGAATGTAAGCAAGAGTAAGTACTGTGCATGTATTAAGTGGGGAAAATCCCTTTGTGGTTTTGCCATTGGTTAACAGCTAGAAGCTGGAGTGTGATCTGTTAATTCAGGCGCATTATCTAAGGGGCGTTAGGTGCTGCAATGAACACTGGTGACACAAAGAACAAAATAAAAGCTTTGCAAAACCAAGTGGGGATCACATCTGACAATGGCCTCCAAAATCTCCTACATCTTGTTGCTGAGAGGAGACAATGTGTCTCATCACCTGTTCTCTGGAAACTGGTCACTGTCTATAATAAAAATAATAAAGCACTTTCCGATGATCTCACCCGATTTTCACAAAAATCCTGTGAGACAGGTGCTATTATTATCTTCATTTTATAGATGGGGAAACTGAGGCAAACAGAGGTGGAGTGACTTGACCAGAATCTGAAGACTGTCAGGAAGCATCATATGTAAGATCATACAAATTGATTTCTAGTCTAAAGCAGTATTGTCTTTCTCTGCTTGGAAACTAAATGAAATGTCTGGTGCATTCTGGAATCTGTGGGTTAGCTTGCTGTAGAGATAGATATTCATTTTCCATTTTTGATTAGCTATTTGAATGGTTCAGGACTGAGTTGTTTCAGTTGCACTTTACTAATTCTAATCTTTTCCCTAAAGAGGCAGCGAATGGTCTGATTATACAAGGGATAAATCCAACATTAAAAATAAATCTTTTGTCTGATAGAATTGATTTTTTAATGTGGTGTGTATGTGTGTATAATTATATATATATATATATATATATATATATATATATATATATATATATGTGTGTGTGTGTGTGTGTGTGTGTGTGTCTTTGTTCCTGTATACAAATATGCATACATATCAAGAGAATACTTCAGAATGTGTGAATACATACACACACACACATTACTTCTTCTTGCAATTTTCTTTCTATGGCCTTTCTCTTTCTGTCTACTTCACTAGAAAGAAGTTATACATATGGACAGGTGAGCTTTCTGGCCAGGAGAGCTAGGACACCATTCCATTTGCTCAGTCTCCACACTGGTTTTACATGGGTACTTATTCTCCTTTCCAGCAGAAGTTTTGATGCCCAATGGAGCATCAAAATTTACTTGATCCAAGTGTTAATAGGGAACCAGTGGTACCAAATGACTGAAGGTTGGAGAGGGGAGAAAGGGTGATATGGTCAGGCTTGTGCTGTTGAAGACCCCTTTAGTGGCTAGGAAGAGAGCATAGAATGGAGAGAAGTATGAGGCAGGAAGATCTAACAGGAGTCTATAGCAGAAGAGCAGGCAATTGATGAACCTAAACTAGGCTGGTGGCTGCAGAACTATAAGGAATGGGACATAATTGGAGAGATTCTGTGGGCATAGAAATAATAAGATCTGGTATGTGATCATATATGCAGAGAGAGAGGAAGAGTGAAGAGCAAAAAAGAGAATGCCCCTGAGTCTGTGATAGGACTTTGAGAACAACAACAATAATGCCTTCAATTCAATGCCTAGTGCAGTATACCTAACAAGTTCCTCAGTAAGTAAAGGGATGAGTAAATGAAATGACTCAAAAGGATATATTTGTGAAGTGACATCAAAGCAAAGGAAGTTTCTTAAACTAGGAAATCCATCTTTTCTTCATCTCTGGAAGCCTTTTCAGAATGTACCCGGAACTTACTTCCATTGGCTGAAGTAAAGATGGGGCTTCAGTGATATTTGAAGTGAAATCCTTCTTAAACCAGGACTGCTTCAATAGATTTGAAAGATCTAAATGGTTATACTAGACTTAGAAATCAAATTGCTGCTTAAGGAAGAAGACTCCACTTTAAAATAAGCTACATTTTAAATGACAGTAAAGGAAAAGTTAGAGCTGAAATCAAAAAGAAAATGTGAATTTGGATTGATACTAGTCAACCTGAAACTAGCATGAGGTGGTAGTGGAGGGATGAGGAGACCCATACATGGAACAAGAAAAATAATTTACAATTCTGGACTTCCAAGAAGCAGACAATCTTAGTGAGAAGGAGCCTCAGGGGATCCTGGTCTAGGGTGACTGGAGTCATCAGAAGGTAGCTAGGACCACATGAATCATCAGAATCCAGAATAAAAAAGAATTTAGCCTACAGGAAGCAAGTGTTGGAGCTTGGGTGGTGTCAATTCCACAGTTCTCCCTATATTTGGCTCCCTACATTTTGGCAGATTCCATCAGCTCCAAATACTTTTTTACATGCTTAGTTTAGTCTTTACTTATGTGTGCCCCGTAGACGCTCTGGGAACAGTATCATCTGGAACTTGGGATCAGATCTGCTCTCCTTCTACCTTGGCCTTCACCTCCTCTACCCAAGACATTCAATTAGAACTCTCTTCTTTTTCAACTGTTGTCTAGCCATACAGTTCCATTCTATATTTGCTACTGACTATTTTGGATCTAATCATAGGACTTCAGTTTAACTCTATTGAATTTAGTCATTTTTAGATTGAGTTCATTGTCCTCTACTGTTAGATCATTTTGGAACGCTGTTGTATTATCTGACATAAAAGTTATTCTTCCTAACTTCATACTATCTACTAACTGGATATATATGCCATGTATGGGGTAGCTAGGTAGTGCAGTTGATAGAGCACCAGGCCTGGGATGAAGAAGACTTATCTTCCTGAATTGAAATCAAGACACTTACTAGCTGCGTTTCCCTGGGTAAGTCACTTAACCTTGTTTGCCTCCGTTTCCTCAACTGTAAAATGACCTGGAGAAGGAAACAGCAAACCACTCTATATCTTTGCTAAGAAAAACCCAAACGAGGTCATGGAGAGACACACATGACTAAAAAACGACTTAACAACAATAATCACGTATGTCCCTAGCAAGTTAATGAGGAAGAGAAACTTAAGCATCATTCTAAGTACTACTTTCATTAGTCTAAAGATTTTTCTGGTTATCTGAAAGTGAAAAATATTTGGAGAACTTTATATTATGCACTGTCATTGATAAGAGGATCTTCAAGCTCCTTAAAAGCGTAATTCCCTAATTCAAACAATACCAGAGTGAAACATCCTATAATTTACAGTCTAGGTGTTAAGGTGTCAGAAGGGTCTCTTGACAATGGAAGCAATGAAAACATGAACCTAGTTCTAACAGAATGGCACAAACATGCTTATTACTGTTGATTTCACAAGGGAAAATGCTAATAAAAAAGAGATTTCTTTCCGGGGAAGAAACAACTAGTCTGCCTTGAATATTCCACTGTACAGGATCACAAGAGCCTTAGAATGAAAAAATGCTCAAAAATTTATCTACAATCAGAGGTTTTTTTCAGTGTGATTAAATCAAACAAAACCTTGGAAGACTATAAGAAAGGAACACAGAACTAAAAAGAAGTTTCCTTAATATGAAAAAAAGAAGCTGTGCGGTTGGGAAGAATGTAATTTTCCTAGAAGTTTTTGCCTGTTGTCTGGTTTATTTATGGCCACTGCTCTTCCTCACTGCTAATGTTTTAAGGAAGCTATTTTCCATCATATAAGAATCAAAGTCTAAGATAACATTTTTTTCATTTCCTAAAATGCTTGGGCAGTTTTTTTCCAGATTGACTATTTTTATAGAAATGAAAGTTTCTCTGCATAGAGTTGAAGGAAGGTCTTGATTTGGTTGTGTTTTTCACGGGGTGACCCAATCTAAGAAGAAATATTAATAACTAATATATTTATGTTGGGTTTTAAGGTTTCAAGCACAATTTATGTACATTACTATCTAATTGTCATGATCAGTTTGACTTGGATATCTGGTTATCTGGTCAAAAATGTCAGTTTTAGAAAGCTAAGTTCTGGTCCAAAGCCACAGCTCATATCATCCCCAAGGTGGTGAGAATTCTATTCTGTGTTAAAATATCACTCAACACGCAATGGGCTGACAGCACAAAACCACTAGAAATGCCCAATTTCAATTCAATTTAGCCACCCCATATGGCTGCATCCGTGGCTGACTTGGAGCTTTAAAAGGTTTATGCCTGTTCCCAGGTCAAAGAGGAGACTGTGAAAGGAGGCTTTTTATTTTTCTCTGGTTGGCATCAAGAAAACGCACTTCCTGTTATTAGTGAATTAGCTTCTTTGTCCCAAAACAGGAGCAGATAATGAGCTGGTCATTACTAGAACTGTAACAAAGAAGAGCTTCCTTCTTTGTTTCTGTGGACCAAAGGAAGGGATTGTGAAATACAAATGGAGCAGGATATTATTGTGTGATGGGAAAAGATGAATATGAGTCAACTATACATAGATGACACTCAAGAAATGCTGTGGATTGATAATGAGCCTCCTCTCATAGTTAATGGAACATCAGGAGACAATCATACAGCAAGATCATCAAGGGATATTTGCTGGAAAAAAGAATAAGATACGAGAGACTTAGCAATTTCAGAGTCTGCACTTATGAAGTGGAGGACATCATTTAAAGCCCAGAATTCACCCACCTTTCAACTAAGAGAAAATCCTGAGGCCCATTTATAAACTAACTTCTCTTAATGACATTTCCCTCCCTTTTTGTTTTATTTTCATTTAAAAGATAGATGGTGGATGTTTTCAAGCCAAAGAGGTACTAACATTTTCAGTTGTTTGAAAGTATATATTCCTGTTCTAAACAGTAAGAGAGTATACAAGATCAGAACAATATTATTTGTGTTTTATATTTTCATCTTAAAATTTGTGATTGTGATTAATTTTACTGCTCTAAAATAAAATAACAAAAAATGAAAAAAACTTAGGATACATTCATTAAAATAATAAGGGGTCTACTTTTCATTCTTCCAAAAGGCAAACAAACAAAACTAGGAAGAGACTGCAAAATCCAGTCACAAAGAGAAGTCTGCTCTGATATAAAGGACCAAAGAGATGGAGGATATAGACTAGATAGCTGTTGTCTTCAGGGGAAGGAACTCCAGAATCTGATTATCTCAATTTGGCAATCCGGAGAGGTCAGTTTGGAAAAGTTCCAACTTTTACAAAGTTGATAAACTAGTAGATGAAAAATGTGATTTTAGAGGCATACAAAACTTCTTCTATGGGAACTCTCTTCACTGGCACAAATTCTAAGACATCTATGACTCAAGAGAGCATAGATGTAGAGCTGAACAGGATGTTAGAAGTCATCTAATCTACCCTTCTCTGAAGAGATGAAGAAACCATGGCATAGAGAGGCTTAAGTGATTCATCCAAGATTATACAAGTCGCTAAGTATGAGAGCCAGGGTTTGACTCCAGGTCCTGTGCCTCCAAACCCAATGTTCTTCCCACTGTACCACACCGTGGCTCTCCTAGGAAGTTGCCTGAAACATGCAGAGATTAAATGTGTCTCCTTGGTATATCCACAGATATAAATATCAGAGATGAAATCTGAACTCAGGTTTTCCTGATTCTAAGGCTAGTGTTTCACTTACTATATCTTGCTGCCTCTAACTAATTAGTCGTACCCATAAATTATGCTATCAACTTGCAGTTCCAGAATATTCGTGAAAAAATTTATCAAACACCAGAATATCAAAAAGATGGCTGGTAAGAAACAAACTACCAGTCCAAAAAGTTGTTAGGGTCTCTTATCATGAAAATAATACTACTCTATAAGCAAAGAATCCATCTGATTTTGCCCTCTTGACTCTTCCCTCCATTTTAAGAAGGAGTAAATATTCCAGCAAGTTTACTATATATCTGCAGTTTGCTAAGGGTTCTGGGAGGTTGAAATGATCCTTTGGAAACCGAGGGGATGCCTATCATTTGGGGAATGGCAGAACAAGTTGTGGTATATATTGTGATGGAATGCTGCTGTGCTATAAGAAATGGTGAGCAGGATACTCTGAGAAAAAAACTGGGAAGACTTACACGAACTGATATAAAATAGAGCAAGCAGGACCAGGAGAACATTGTGCATAAAAACAGCAATAGTGTATAATGATCAAAGACTTAGCTATTTTCAGGAATACAATGATTCAAGACAATTTCGAAGGACTCATGATGAAAAATGCTATCTACCTCCAGAGAAGGAATTGATGGAGTTTAAATGCAGATTGAAGTATACGCTTTAATTTTTTCTTGGCTTTTTAAAATCTGAGTTTTCATTTGTCACATGGCTAATTTAGAAATATGATTTGTATGAGTGCCTATGTATAATCTATATCAAATTACTTGCCTTCTCAAGGATGGGGAAGGGAAGGAAGGAATAAGGAAGAGAATTTAGAACTCAATTTTTTAAAAAAATGCAAAAATTGTTATTACTTGTAATTGGAAAAAGAAAATATAAAGTTTTAAAACTCATTAAAAATGATCATTGTTTTTTTTAATCACTCCTTGATTAGAATGTAAGTTTCTTCAATGTAGGGATTTTGCCTTTTATCTTTATATCTTTAGAATTTAGTACTGTCAGGACATAGTAAGCCAGAAGAGAATGAGATCAATGCAAGCAAAAGTAGCCAAAGAATGCCTCAAATATGGAATGGGACTTTATTTGGACCTTAAAAGATGAACAATCCTACTTGTATATTTAGCCCTTTTTCTGTTTCTTCTTGATACTTGTTCTATGAATAGACTAAATGCTTCCCTAAAATCATGTTTTTAATTTCTCTTCTTCCTAGAAGACTAGAAAATACCCTCCAGTTCCAATAGTCAAGCATTTTGAACATAGATGATACCAAAGTTTACCTGGGATAGAATAGGGAAGCATTTATTAAGGAAACTGATCTTAACACTACCTTCTTCACAAGCAAGAAACAGACTAATGTTTGATTTGCTACCTTCTTTCTTCTCATAAATCATTTAAGTTATTTAATCTTGATGCTTTTCCATCACTCATATCTAGAGACAGCTCTTTCTTCTTAATCCATAGCCCTAGTGTCAACTCTGGCCATACCTCATTTGGATCACCACCACTTATCTCATCCAATCCCACTTCCTACTTGGTCACCATGATCTGCTTTGAAAAATTAATTACTTTCAGCAGGGCCATAATGATCAGTTTGTGTACCTTGGAGCAAGTAATGTGAAATCCCTCAAATGAGTTTTTAAAAACAAATCTTATAGAGGGTGTAGGGAGCAGAGATTGCCCCATAAGGCAGAAGACAAAGAGCCTAGGACACTGAAAGACTTCTAAACTTTCGTACCTTGGGATAGAGCCCTAATTACCCTACCCTAGTTGCAACTCTGGTTCTTGGTATCTTCATGCTTTAATTCAAAAACCCTTACCAGAACATTCTCGCATATTTCACTGACATAGTCTAGTTACTTGTGTGAAGTCCTTAATTCTGTTATAGGCCCTAAGTAAATGTTTTTGAAGCAGAATGATTGCCTATTCTATTCTAGGCATAGCTTTCTGAGATAGCGAATAGAAGGTAAAGCTTCTACAACAAATATAGTAGAGATGTAATTTAGAGATATTAACAAGGTTAATAGGAAGATTATAGAAACATGATACAAATATTTTTCATTGTGTTTCAAATATAAGCACAGTATGATTATGTAAAGGCAAAATGTCTCTTGTTTGGAGCATAAGAAATGATGACTAAATAAATGGCAGCCAATATTAGGAAGAGGTTGTTTTTTTTAAAGAGACTTAATTTAATTAATGTGCATCATTTATATTTATAATAACACCTTTTCATTTTTCAGAATACATGCAAAGATAGTTTCTGACATTCACTCTTGCAAAACCTTGCGTTCCAAATTTTTGGAAAATTTTCTCCCTGCTTCCCTCCCTAACTCCCCCTCCCTTAGACAGCAAGTAATCCAATATAGGTTAAACATGCATCATTCATATATATGTGTGTGTGTGCGTGTGTGTGTGTGTGAGAAAGAGAGAGAGAGAGAGAGAGAGAGAGAGAGAGAGAGAGAGAGAGAGAGAGAGAGGGAGGGAGAGGGAGGAGACAGTCCTGTTGTGTTCTGAGGTTTTGAAACACTCTATATCCAGTCTGTCAGTCCTCCTATAAGGTAGGTATTACCATCTCCACTTACATATGAGGAAAATGAGGTCCAGAGAAGTCAAAGGACTAGCCTACAATCACATAGCTAGCAAGCACCAGAAGCTGAATTCAAGTCTCTCCTGACTCCAACACCGGCATAGCCATGTTACTACTGTCTTCAAGAATCTTCACTGGCGCTCTGTTGACTCTAGGATAAGATACACACTCCACAAGCTTGCACATAAAGTCTGGCTATCTAGACTTATTTCATCTCATTCCCCTTTACGCACTCTCTCTATTCCAGCCAGGCTGGCTCACTTGCTGCTCCCCAATCGGTCATCTGCCAGAGAATATTAGGAATGTTAAAAATATGGCATCTGCTAAAATAGAGAGGGACTCTACTTGGGAGCTCCCAAGTGAGGAGACCCCCCCTCCCAATGTAGGTAGGACAGAGAGCATGTGTCAGAGGCTACACTGAAGTCAAAGTCTTCCCATTTTCAAGAGGAACTCTTTACCATGGGGTACCATAGTACATGCATCTTAGTGAAGCCATAAAATCATTTCTCCATCACTTAGGCCACTCTGTCTCACAAACACCCATCCTCTCCTCAATGCAAACAGTTGACACATGGGAACCATGCTTAGAAGAGGCACATGTGCAGAGAATAGATGGGGAAACTAGCTCTGCTGCTGGAGAACCACACGTGTCTTCTGAGCACATGATCATGCTACATCCACCAGGCCTTTTCCCATGATGTCTACAAGACTTGTCTCTTCAGGATGATACTCTGTTCTGCGGGTCTCCCCCAGATAGTGTTAGGCACACAACAAAAACTTTGGCTAAAATCCTTTCTCTTCCTCATGAGAACAGACTCTTCAATGTGCTTTTGTTTCAAAAGTAAGAAACTCTGAAATAGTTCCTTCTGGAAAGTGACCATTCCCTGGTCTGGGTTCAGAAACAAATTCTTCTTAGCTTTTTTTCCTTTAAGGAGTGATGGGGGTTAGAGGGGGTATTGAGGATCAAGGTATGTTAAAACCTAAAGGAGCCCAGATCCCTCATAAACACTCCAGTAAAGCTCCAAAAATGCACCTAGAAGAAAGAAAATCAGCTATAAACTTCCCTATCCAGTCAGAACTGTATTAAAAAGAGTGCCACAAGCCTACAGAAGTACGGAACAGCAACAAGGCAGGACAGGTAGAAAATAAAGTACAAAGTTGTGAGGTCCCATGGTAGAAGACAGGGAGAGAAACACTCTCCCACACAACAGGGGGACGTGAAATGAAGATGAACAAACATAGAGGAGTGTGGAAAATGGAAACGTCATAAATCTAACTTTTGTCTGAATTAGATAAAGGAAGGTTGAACAGCTTCCCCATTGACCACACACATACTCACTCAAAAAGTGTGACATAGAAATAGACTAAACTCCCCAAGGAAATAGCCCAAATAAGAGGAGTTTAGAAGGGATGAGGGATTAGTCAGTCATAAGCAATGCAAACTACTAGTTTGATAAAAGGAAAATTAGAGATGATAGATTTCTGAGTAATTTTACCTATTTTTTTCTCACCCATCAGGGCATAGAAACCTCAGAAATGTAGAAAAGCAGAAACACTAAACCCATCCTTTACTGACCTCTGGATAGGGGAAGATTTCAAGACTAAATAAGAGAGAAAGTAAATCACAGAAGACAAAATGGACAGGTTTGGATATATAGAATTAACAAATTTCTACACAAGCAAAACCAGAGCAGTTCAAATTAAAAGGGAAACAGAAAACTGGGAAAAATTTGCATAGCAAATTTCTCTGATAAAGATCTCATATCCAAGACACATAGGGAACTGGTTCAAATTCATAAGAACAAGAGTCATTTGCCAACTGATAAATAAATGGTTAAAGTATCCTTAATGGCTAAAGCAGTTTTTAACAAAAGAAATCCAAACTGTTAATAAACCTATGAAAATATTCTCCAAATCACTAATAATTGTAAATTATAAATTATATAGATATAGATATATTATATTATATATTTACATATAATTACATATATATAAATATAAATAAAATATAAATTGTAAATTAAAAAAATTCTGGAGTTCTAATTCACATCTGTCAGATTGGCAAAGATGCCCCAAAAAGAAAAATGATAATATTTGAAGGACTATGGGAAACCAGGTTCATTAAGGCACCGTTAGTAGAGTTCTAAGTTGGTCTAGCCCAGTGATTCTCAAACTTTTGCTGTCAGTATCTTCATGTTGTTAAAAAACCATCGAGGTTTTTTGTTCACATGGGTTATATTTATAGCTATTTACTATATTATACTATATTAGAAATAAAAAATGATTTTGCATTTGTAGACCCTCTGAAAGGGTTTCAGAGACCCCAACAATTCTTTGAGGACCACTGGCCTAGCCATTGTGGAAAATAATTTGGAAATATACCTCAAAAATTATTAAAATGGACAAACTCTCTGAGTTAGTGACATCATTATTATGCCCATACTCAAAATATCTCAAAGAAAAAGGAAATGCCACATGTGTGCAAAAGTATTTACAATAGTCCTTCTGTAATATTGTCAAAGAACAAGAAAATAAAGGGGTGTTCTTCTATTGGGGAATGGCAAAAGAAATGTCACGTAAAGGCAATGCAATATTATTGCAGTATAAGAAATGACAAAATGTACAGTTTCAGAGAACATGGGAAGATCCTTATGAACAGATCTTGAGCGGTGCTAGTGGACCGGGAAAATGACTTATACAATAGCAACAACATTAGAGAGAAAAATCACTTTGAAAAATTTGAGAACTCTGATCAAGGCAAGACAAGCCTATAGCTGCTATTACTGGGGGCAGGAAGATGTGTCAGAAGGCCTAACGATCATGAGCTGCTACCATTTTTTCTACATAGTGAGCAAATTTTAGTTAAGAGGCCTAAGGGATGATAGACTATAATCCCTTGGAACTCCTTTTTTTTGTAGGAGGGAGAGTAGAGTTTGTTCTCTTAGCTGTGGCTGCCCAAGGATGATGACAGTCTGTCTTCTTTGAGGGTTAACCTATAAAAAAGCCAGGGGCTTATTTTTAGCCATATTTTCTATGGGATTTTGTTTTCTTTCCAGATCATGGAAGGTTTTTCTCTATATTCTTCAGGCCATCTTTGTGTTTTGTTGTCTA
This sequence comes from Sarcophilus harrisii, assembly GCF_902635505.1. NCBI lineage: Eukaryota > Metazoa > Chordata > Mammalia > Dasyuromorphia > Dasyuridae > Sarcophilus > Sarcophilus harrisii. Next base: position 62,647,173 of record NC_045432.1, read on the forward strand.
AGTTTTGTCTTCTTCTTTGGTCCAAGGGCAGTTGTAACTAGGAATTGTCAGTCCTGAAGTAAACTTGACTTTAGAGGAAGGAACAGAAGCGGTGTTTGGATGGAATCAGGAAAAAAAGGGGGAGGGGGAACTGAAAGTGAGGAGGAACAGCATCCTGGGCACAGAGTCAGGAGATGGACTCTAACACCAGGAGGTTGCTTGATTGGAGGTAGGAAGCTGAGGAATTCAGTTTGGGAAATGTACACTTTGAAGTATGGAGAGGACATTCAGGTAGAGATAATCAGCTGGTAGGTGGCAATACTGGAATGGAGCTAGAGAGGGAGGTAGTGGGTTGTTTAAAAAAGAGTTTTAAGGTTTGCAAAACACTTTATATTAGCTGATTTGATCCTCACAACCACCTTGGGAGATAGACACTATTGTCTCCATTTTACAGGTGTGGAAACTGAGATAGAGAGAGGTCATGTAACTTGCCCAGAGTAAACACCTAATAAATGTCTGAGGTTGGATTTAGACTTAGGTCTTCTTGACTGCAGGTTCAGAACTCTATCCACGTGGCCCCCAGCTGTGTTGAATCATATCTAACCTACTTAAGAATGATGCATTTGCAAGAGGATCCAGATACCTTTCTGTGCTTTTACCTTTATCAACTCCCTACCATCTGTGCACCATTTGATCGCTAATCTATGTCTGGATGTAGCCAACTTTGGGGGAAGGATTACCCACGTGACAACTTTCCTGAGCTGGAAAATGATAGGGTGCTGAACGGTGCTGTGCATGCAATGTGGTGTCCTTCTGGTAAGTGTGAGTTTCTCCAGGTTGTTTGTGCACTTCTTCCATAAATCCTTTGGTTAGATCAACTCAGTGAAAAGCTTTATCTTTTTTCCTTGAAACCACAAGCCTTTCTAGCCCAGGGGGAGAAAGTAGGATACTGTGCAGAGAGAGTGGGACCAGGACAACCCGATTTTTTTTGGAATTGGCAGTTCTTGAGCTTAGAAGGAGACCAAGGAGTCATTAGAGAAGCAGGCTTTGGAGATAAATAAGAGGAGTGAGGGAAGTAAGCTCCCAGAGGGGAAGAGAAGAGAGGAGAGGTAGGGTCTAAACAGAGGGCTCCGCTTTGGCAAAGAGGAGAGCCACCTCATCCTCTGAGCCTGGAAGGAAGGGGAGCAAAGGGGTAGAACCCCGAGTTGTCTCCATCTGGCTAGAAAGGCAGAAGATGAGGATGTGTGCTTGAAAGTAAAGGGGGAGAAAGTAGAGTTGGCAGCTTGAAGAGACAGGAGCTGTGGTTACTTAGCCTAAATCCCAAGTTTTCCCAGCTAGCTTTTCATTTCAAAGTTAGACTGAGCTCTCCTGGCAATCAAGTCTCTTCATCTCCCAAATAGTCTGGCTTTAGATTACCCTGACCAGCTACCTCCCTGACCATCAGCGCACAGAATCAAGGATTATAGTAGATGGCTGGAAATCACTGTAAAAATAATATCTAGGAGCTAATTCAATAACTATAACTGGCGCAAGTTCTTTTAGGATATTGCTACAAAAATCTCATCCTTCTAAGATATGGTCCTTGAAAAACACTTTTATGATTTCTCATCAGGAACAACCATCCTATGGGACTCGTAAATCACCATTCTCACGGGAAATGAGTTTCACATTCTAAACACTAATGGCATTAATGGCAAACATCCAAGAATGGCCAGGATTTTCTGTATAGGAAGAGGAGGTACAGGTACAGTGATTCTCTGGGTTCATGGGTGAGCTAATGGTGTCTGTCCTAACCTCAGATATCAGGATAACCTCACATATAAATAGCCAGTTCAATACAAGTCCAGGGTTATCTAAGAAATGGTTAAATGACTTTGCCATGATGTGTCAGACACAGACAATAAGGGCTGGCCTTGACATAGAAAGACCTGGGTCACTGGCGCATGACTGTAGGCAAGTCACTTATCTCCCAATGCCTCAGACAGCTCTAAATTGCCAACTAATTTGCTGGAAGTTAGTGGAGCCTTAAACTGAGATCAGAAATACTCCCTGGGGGTTTCCCTGAACGTGATTTCTGTAGTAAATTTCTAGGAAATTAGAGGTAAAGATAATTGCCAACAAAAATAAAAATAAATCAAACAATGCAAGACTCAAAATTTCCCATGGGGTACTTTTGGTGACAGTTTTAGCTGCATTAAATATGACTGATAAAATGTAATTGATATATCTGAAACCTGTTTAAAATCTGTCTAAAAGAAAATAATAATAAGAGGAAAAAACAGCTTTATAAAAAACACCACCATCAACATTTAATGTTTGGGATGTTTTTAATAGGGCTTTTTTTTTTTAAAGCTTTACTACAAGATGTGTGTGCGGGAGACTTTTCATGACACCTTTATGGAGTCAAGAAGATCTGTTTGAATTCTACTTTTAATACACAGAGACTGTGAATCTACACAAGGCCCTTAATCCCAGTGTCCTCATCTGTAAAATGGGGACAATAATTTATGCCATATCAACTCTCAGGGTTGTTGTGGAGCTCAGATAGGGTAATAAATATAAAGAATTTTGTAGGCTTTCTATAAATGTGACTTCTTATGACAAAATCAACCATTTTCTCCTTGGTTTCCTTTCTTGAATAGGCAAATATGATGGGGATGGTAAAATTATATTCTCTTTGTAGATAACTCTTAAGTAACTTTAATAACCTTGCCTAGTTGGCTCTTATAACAAAAATAAGAGCTAAATTTCCATAACATTTTAAGTTTTAAGGCTAAAGTTTATAAAACACTTGATTCTCATGCCATCCTTATGAGGATGTTTACTCCCATCTAATTGATGAGGAAAAAGAGGCTAAAATAGGTAGAGTGACTTGCCCAGGATGACACTATCCACAAGTGTCAGACTCAGATCTCCCCAAGTTCAAGGCCAGGGCACTAACTACTGAGATTCCTATGGTCTCTCTGATTGAGGGATTATTGTGGGGTAGAAAAGTAAGGATTTTGTCCAGATTCTAGATCCATTTTTCCTATGAATTCTAGTTTCTCCAAATAATGATAATGATCAACACTCATATAAACATACATTAATGCCACTTCAAATACATATCCCAACTCATCAGTCTCCTAAACTCCCCTGATCTATGATCTATGATCATAGTCTATGTTTGACTTCCTCAAGGAGAGTCACCACTCTCACCATCACCCATAACAATGTCTGATTTCAGCCTCTGAAATTCTCCTGGGTGACCATGTCCTGTCTCTTCATCTACTTTGCTCTTCCTTCATGGTTACCACAACCTAGTTTCTCCAGGCCATCACTTCTGCTCCAATCTCACTTTCCCTCCAGTCTTGACCCAAAGTTTACCAGTTCAGTTACACATTATTTTCACCCTGATTCTTTTGCCCCCTTGTCCTGTTGCCGTGAAGACCCAGTTATCAAAGATTTGAGGAGTATCTGGTAGAATGAATCACAGCATCACTGAATTCGAGAGCTGGTATGGACCTCTGTATTATCTGCTGCAACCCATCAATCATTCGATCAATCCACCAGTCAATTATTGAGTGTCTACTATGTGCCAGGCAACGTATTAGAGGCTAGGGATACCAGTACAAAAGAATAAAGCAATATTTGATAGGAGATTTCATTTAAATGGAGATATAAAAGCATATAAATATATATTTAAATAGCATAAATGCAAAGAGAAAAAAACAACATGTACAAAGTGTTTAGATACAAAAGAGTTTGGGAAGAACAGTAGTAGTTGGGGAGGGAATGAGAAAGGTCCAAATCATGTTATCTGATCACAGATGGGCTCTCATTTCTCCAAGATAAATCTCTTATTCTTCCTGGATTGACTCTATCCCATTCCCCTCAGAGGCTATTCCAAATCTCTTCTCTTTTCAAGCTCTAGGTTTTGTCCACCTCTCATCTTCAGTATGATTTCATTTCTTCCTGAAGAAAACAGGAAGATGAGGTGAACCCCAGTTCCCTTATATCTCCTATTCCATACCTCATACTGTAACTTCACCTGTCCTTCCTCCTTTCTTCCTGTTTCTGAAGAAGAGGCAACATTTCTCACTGTTAAGGTCTACCTCAATACTCCCCACCCCTAACTGTCTCACTGTCTCTTTTAGATGCTTGTCCCATTGATTATTCTCATTCATTCTCTCTCTCTCTCTCTCTCTCTCTCTCTCTCTCTCTCTCTCTCTGTCTTTTTATATCTTTCTCTGTGTCTCTTCCTGTCTCTCTCTTTTTCTCTGTTTCTCTTTGTCTCTTAGTATTTCTGTTTCTCTGTCTCTTACCTCCTCTCTCACTATGTCTCTCTCTCTCTGTCTCTGTCTCTCTCCCTGTCTTTTTCTGTCTCTCTGTCTATTTCTCTTTGCTTCTATCTCTCTATGTCTCTGGCTCTGTTTCTTTCTCTCTCTGGCTCTATTGATCTCTGTCTCTGTGTGTCTTTCTGTCTATGTCTCTTTCTTTGTTTCTCTCTCTTTCTCTGTCTCTTTCAGTGTCTCTGTCTCTATCGCTCTCTATCTCTTTGTCTCTTTAAATCTCTGTCTCTGTTTCTCTCTGTATCTCTGTCTCTCTGTTACTTTCTGTTTTTGTTTCTCTCTGACTCTCTCTGTCACTTTCTTTCTGTCTCTCCCTGTCTCTGCCTTTCTGTCTCTCTGTCTTTCTCGTTCTCTATCACTGTTTCTCTGTCTCTCTTTCCATCTCTTTCTGTGTCTCTATCTCCCCTTTCTCTATCTCTGCATTTCTCTGTCTCTGTCTCTCTACCTTTCTCTGTTTCTCTACCTTTCTTTGTCTTTCTATCACTGTCTCTCTCTGTTTCTGTTTCTCTTTGTCTCTCTATCTCTGTCTCTCTTTTTGCCTCTGTCTCCCTGTCTCATTCTCTATCTCTCTTTCTCACTGTCTTTCTATCTCTCTCTGTAACTCTCTTTGTCTCTATTTCTCTGTCTCTGTCTCTCTCTGTGTGTCTCTGCCTTTCACTGTCTCTTTCTGTCTCTCTCTGACTGTTTTTGCCTCTCTGTCTCTGTATCTGTTGCTCTGTTTATAGTCTCTCTGCCATTCTCTGTCTCTCATTCTCTGTTTCTGTCCTTCTCTGTGTGCCTCTGTCTCTCTTTCTCATTCTTTGTCTTTGTCTCTCTCGGTCTCTTTTTCCTTCTCTTGTCTCTGTATATCTCTCTTTGTTTCTGTTTCTCTGTTTCTGTCTCTGTCTCTCTCAATCTCTCTTTCTCTCTCTCCTTTTATCTTTTTCTCTCTGTGTATCTTTCTGTGTGTTTCAGTCTCTCTCTCTCTCTCTCTCTCTTTCTCTCTCTCTCTCTCTCTCTCTCTCTCTCTCTTTCTCTCTCTCTCTCTCTCTCTCTCTCTCTCTCTCTCTCTCTCTCTCTCGACAGTTTTGCAATGAAGACACTAGGACTGGAATGCTGTAGAGTCTACCTAAAAACAGACCCAAGAGTGGACCAGGATGGGCCTGAGAACAGGTTCAGGACAAAAGCTGGAAGAGAGGCCCACAGCTAGCTGCAGCCTTTTTGCAGCCACATACACTGGCTGAACTTAGGACAAACAATAAGCTGAGAAAGAATAGTCCTATAAGTTCACAGAAGATTAAAATTGGAAGGCATTGGAGAAACCAGAGATTTTGAACCTTGTTTTATAGGTAAAGAAACTGAGTATCACAATATGTCCTAGGATTGAAGATTTATAGTGGGAAGGAATCATGTCTAATACCTAATTTTATGGAAAAGGAACCAAGAGGCTTAGAAAGTAGCAGTGATTTTACATAAGATCACTTTCAATTCGGATAACATTTTGTAAATGTGTGCTCTGTGCCAAGCACTGTGCTGTATGCTGGGCGTACAGAGATAAACCAAATAAGCCTCTGCTACCAAGGTGCTTACAATCCTGAGGAAAGGCAGTGAGTAAATACAAAGAATACATAAATAATAGAGCTGAGACTTGAATCCAGACTTTGTAACTGTAAATTGCAAACTCCTTCCACTACCTAGAGATTACCTCAAGATCTCATCCCTGACATAAAAGTCTAGACCTGATGATTTTTTTTAGTAATGGGGATACTCTGTAATGCTCCTGCTTTTCTGAAGGAGAAAAATGAAACTGGTACTTAACTCCCATAACCAGTAATGTTTGAAGTGGATGAATGGAAAACAAAAAGATTTCGGCAGGCTGTCTCTTGCTGCCTTTCTTTCTTGATTGTCTGTTTGACTTCAACAAAGCCCAAAGTGGAAAAACTAACTTGGTAAATGATTTCCATTCTCTTTCAGTAAATGCTGCCTTCAGTAAATCATTAAATCCATCTGACTTTCTCTTCCAAGACTATAATAATGTGAATTTTCATGTGTTTGGCACTCAGGGAATGGAGATTCAATTGCCTTTCTTCCAGCACTCTCTGCTGTACCTTGTCTCCAAAAGAAAGTATAGCACTTCAAAAAGATAGTTAATACAATCAACTAAAACAAGAAACGAGAGAGAGCCTTTTAAATTATAGAAGGCCCATTCTCACCTCAACTTCCTCCTTTCATCTTGCTGGTTTGCCACAGCTACTCAAGATCATCAGTATCCTTTGGGCAATTTGACATTTTCAGTAGAAAACTACAATAAATCGGATGTTTTCTTCTCAATGTGTTACCACCTCACCAATGAAAGTGAAGATATTTTAGCAGCTAACCCAGAAACTTTCCCCCTGGAGTTGAGTTGATAAGTAGCAAAAGGTTTGTTCAGAAAGTAGTTGTCATCATGTTCAGGCTGTTATTTAGACATCAGTTTGTGGTGAGAGACAGATACAGAGACAGAAAGAAGGAGCGAGACAGAGAGAGACAGAGAGAGAGAAAGAGAGAGAGAAAGAGAGAGACAGAGAGGACAGACAGACAGACAGAGAGACAGAGAGAGAGAGGCAGAGACAGAGACAGGGAGAGACAGACAGACAGAGAGAGAGAGACAGACAGACAGACAGACACAGAGAGACACACAGAGAGAGACAGAGACAGAGACAGGGAGAGACAGACAGACAGAGAGAGACAGAGAGAGAGAGAGAGAGAGAAAGAGAGAGACAGAGAGGACAGACAGACAGAGAGACAGAGAGACAGAGACAGAGACAGGGAGAGACAGACAGACAGAGAGAGACAGACAGACAGACAGACACAGAGAGACAGAGAGACACAGAGAGACAGAGACAGGGAGAGACAGACAGACAGACAGACTCAGAGAGAGACAGAGACAGAGACAGGGAGAGACAGAGAGACACAGACAGAAATAGAGAAAGAGAGAGAGGGAGAGAGGGAGAGAGGAAGGGAGGGAGAGAGGAAGGGAGGGAGGGAGGGAGGAAGAGAGAGAGAGAGAGAGAGAGAGAGAGAGAGAGAGAGAGAGAGCATACTAATATGAAATGTCACATTTACATTAAGGTAGATGGGCCCCAATGGGCTGGTAAAGCCCATAAAGGTTATCTCCTTAATGGAAGGTTTATTATTATTTTTTAACCCTAATAAAGTTGTTAAAATGCAGAACATTTGGTAAGAAGGAAATAGGCAAAATCAAAAGTAGGTAAGATTTTAATCATTTTATTATGGTTACAAGGAAACAAAAATTTATCACTAAGTCTAAGCCACCTCAGGAGACACTCATTTCTTCAGTTAATAACATCCATATATTATAACATACTAAATATGCCTCACTTTTCTTAGACCAGACACTCCTTTGAGAAATCCTTCCAATACATCATTTTTGAATTCAGTACTGTTTCCTTTCAGTGTTGAGATGGATATACGACTAGAGATGAATTCTGCTCCTTAACAAAAGCAGAGGCCTAGCCCTGGAAATATCTTAATGCTCCTATGCTGTTGTTTTTCAATAAAGCAAACCACCCCAAACAATCTGTTAGAGTAGAAGAGGTATGGAGAGAGAAAGGACCAAGTGGGTCTTAGAAACAAAGCCAAATGAGAAGGAGTACTGTCCCATGGACTTCTTCATTCAACAATCACATACTCACAATTCAGCTCTGAGCCATTCTGACAACCGCTATTCATTTCCATGCTCTCTTAAAGATAGTCCTGATAGACATGATAGCATCCTTCAGTTTCAGAAAGCAACCCATTATCTTCTCTGGCCCTCCCAGGTGGTTACCAATACCACCCACTAGATCTATGCCTTCAGGCTCACGATAGAAGGCTTCAGGAGATGTGTATCTTACCCGCTGGCCTTCTCTCCTATATTAGTCAATTAGCTGCATTAATCCCTAAAGACTTTTGGGGGAGAGAGAGTTGTTTAGTTTGTTTTGGAGTGTATTTTACTGCTCATTAAAGAGGACATTAAAATTTAGTAGTCTCATTACCAAGATATAATTGAATTTATTCAAATTAAATTCCGCAGAATGCAACACCAATGGACCCTTCATATCTATGAAATTGTTCTTCTATGCAGGGTGACATAATAGATGGGCCGAGGTGGGAGGGGTGAGGCATGGAGGATGGGCAGCACAGCTTTCAGTAGTTGTAAACAGACAATGTTATAAGAGTCCCGTTACTACTTGATAAGCCTGGAGTTAAACATCACTTTCTCTGATGTTATAGTGAGCCAATACTCTGTCCCTCCTTTGGTGACCTGGGAATCTTCACTTAGCCACTTCAGACTCTGAGGGAAGGAAGTCCTCAGAAAACACCTCTGAAGAGCATTCGCTTCTCTTGTTGGAGCTGACAAGAAGTGGGATTCTGCATGGTTTCCTGGCAGAACCTTTTCCTGAGAGCCTATCCATTTGGTATGGATTTAGGATTAAATAAGCATTTGCTAAGCACCTATGTGCTAGGCTATGCTTTACAATTCTTGCTTTTTTTGCCCAAAGCAACCCTAACCCAATGGTGTGACTTAACTCTCTTCCCATCAAGAAGCAGTTACTATCACATAATTCCCAGACTAGCAAGGAAGAAATACTTTAGCATCACCAGTCATCTATTCCCAACCTGTGGGATCTTCAAACAACCTTTTGAGATATTGATTGGAATATCTTTAGACAGCTCTGAGACCTGGTCTGCCACCTGGCTCCTGACCCCTCCCTCTGAGCTGCCAGGTCTGGCTCCTGACCCCTCCCTCTGAGCTGCCAGGTCTGGCTCCTGACCCCTCCCTCTGAGCTGCCAGGTCTGGCTCCTGACCCCTCCCTCTGAGCTGCCAGGTCTGGCTCCTGACCCCTCCCTCTGAGTTCCAGCCTTTACTTCTCTGAGAAACCCCCAAGAACTTGGCTAAATTCTTTCCAGGACTAAGCCCACTATGAGGTTCTCTCTTCCACTCCCTCATAGTGCCTACCTTCTAATGGCACCATTGTTTTTACTCTAGCTAACTGCGGTTAGTCTAACCTGCCAGACAATGCCTTTCTCCCACTTCATGGAGTATTTCCTTTTCTCTGATTAATTGTGAGTTTCCCTGGAGAACTTGTCTTTTTTCTTTTCTAACTATTTGCTCTCCCAACTCTATAACATATTTATCGCTCCTGGTGTCTATTTCAACTCTTCATTTACCTGTAACTTTTTTCCCTAGAAAAATCTGCTTTTTGCTAATGAGAAGGGTCATTGTGAATTTGTCATAAGTTTATTTCAAGCTAGGTATTTCTATCCCAGCCACATTATCAGTCCCTCTCTTCAGCAGTCATGGTAAAAGACCAGGGAAATTGGAGAAGTAAAGTATAAGAAAATCAAGCATAACAAAATGTTAATTAATTGCAATTAAACTAATTGAAATCCATAATGAATAGGAATTATTTCAGGAATTTCAATTTTTAAAAGGTCACACCAGAGATTTCAGAAAAAAACTCAAAAAACATCTTCAAGGGTAAATATTGAAGAACAGATTCCTGTCAATATCCCAAACTTTGTAGTCAATAAAAAAAGAATAAATTAATTATTTGTTGATTCTAAGACATTGTTAAATTACTGGGGTTACAAATATAAAAGCATGATAAAGGAGTTTATATTTTAAGTGGGGAGAAACCATACATATAGGAGGGGGTAGTAGTGAAGGACATTTTGTTTTGGAATGTGACACCAATTAATTCTCAAAAGAAAAAATATAAACTCTCAACGATCACCTGAGAAAAAACTCTTCAATATAACTAATAATCAAAAAAATGAAAATTAAACCAAGTTGGCCTTGGGAGCAACATCACATTGGGGAGCAGTCCTAGATTTGCAGGTATGAAGACATGAGTTCAAATCATGCCTCTCATACTAGCTGTGTGACTATTACTAAGATATTTTACATCAAGGATCATATGTAATGGGGATAAACTAGAAATATTCCCAATAAGACCAGGAGTGAAACAAAGTTGCCCACTATCACCATTACTATTCAATATTGTGTTAGAAATGGTAGCTTTGGCAATAAGAGTTGAGAAAGAGATTAAAGGCATTAGAGTAGGTAATGAGGAAACCAAATTATCACTTTTTGCTGATGATATGATGGTATACTTGGAGAATCCCAGAGATTCTACTAAAAAGCTATTAGAAATAATCCACAACTTTAGCAAAGTTACAGGATACAAAATAATACAACAGTTAGAGTTACAAAGAGAAATTCCATTTAAAGTAACTAGCAATAGTATAAAATATTTAGGAATCTATCTGCCAAGGGAAAATCAAAAACTATATGAGCAAAACTACAAAACCCTTTCCACACAAATAAAGTCAGATCTAACCAATTGGAAAAATATTAAGTGCTCTTGGATAGGTTGAGCATATATAATAAAGATGACAATTCTACCTAAACTAATCTATTTATTTAGCGCTATACCAATCAGACTCCCAAAGAACTATTTTAATGACCTAGAAAAAATAACAACAAAGTTCATATGGAAAAACAAAAGGTCAAGAATTTCAAGGGAATTAATGAAAAAAATCAAATGAAGGTGGCCTAGCTGTCTGTACCTGGTATAAAACTATATTATAAAGCAGCGGTCACCAAAACCATTTGGTATTGGCTAAGAAATACACAAGTTGATCAGTGGAATAGGTTAGGTTCAAAGGACAAAATAATCAATAACTTTAATAATCTAGTGTTTGACAAACCCAAAGACCCCAGCTTTTGGGATAAGAATTCACTGTTTGACAAAACCTTCTGGGAAAATGGGAAATTAGTATGGCAGAAACTAGGCATTGACCCACACTTAACATTGTACACAGAGATAAGGTCAAAATGGGTTTATGATGTAGGCATAAAGAATGAGATTATAAATAAATTAGAATATAGGATAGTTTACCTCTCAGAGCTGTGGAGGAGGAAGGAATTTGTGACCAAAGAAGAATTAGAGATCATTATTGATCACACAATAGAAAATTTTGATTATATCAAATTGAAAAGTTTTTATACAAATAAAACTAATGCAGACAAGATTTGAAGGGAAGCAATAAACTGGGAAAACATTTTTACAGTCAAAGGTTCTTATAAAGGCCTCATTTCCAAAATATATAAAGAATTGACTCTAATTTATAAGAAATTAAGCCATTCTGCAATTGATAAATGGTCAAAGGATACAAAGAGAAAATTCTCAGATGAAGAAATTGAAACTATTTCTAGCCATATGAAAAGATGCTCCAAGTCATAATTAATCAGAAAATACAAATTAAGAAAACTCTGAGATACCACTACACACCTGTCAGATTGGCTAGAATGACAGACAGGGAAAGATAATGCGGAATGTTGGAGGGGATGCGGGAAAACTGGGACACTGATACATCGTTGGTGGAATTGTGAACGAATCCAACCATTCTGGAGAGCAGTTTGGAACTATGCTCAAAAAGTTATCAAACTGTGTATACCCTTTGATCCAGCAGTGAACTACTGGGCTTATATCCCAAAGAGATTTTAAAGAAGGGAAAGGGACCTGTATGTGCAAGAATGTTTGTGGCAGCCCTCTTTGTAGTGGCCAGAAACTGGAAACTGAGTGGATGCCCATCAGTTGGAGAATGGCTGAATAAATTGTGGTATATGAATAATAGTATGGAATATTATTGTTCTGTGAGAAATGACCAGCAGGATGATTTCAGAAAGGCCTGGAGAGACTTAAATGAACTGATGCTGAGTGAAATGAACAGGACCAGAAGATCATTATATACTTCAACAACAAGACTATATGATGATCAATACTGATGGATGGGGCCCTCTGCAACAAGGAGATGAACCAAATCAATTCCAATAGAGCAGGAATGAATTGAACCAGCTACACCCAGGGAAAGGACTCTGGGAGATGACTGTGAACCACTACATAGAATTCCCAGTCCCTCTATTTTTCTCCGCCTGCATTTTTGATTTCCTTCACAGGCTAACTGTATACTATTTTAAAGTCCAACTCTTTTTCTACAGCAAAAAAACTGTTTGGACATGTATACATACATTGCATTTAACTTCTCCTTTAACATATTGAATGTGTATAGGTCTACCTGCCATCTGGGGAAAGGGGTGGAGGAAAGGGGGAAAAAAGTTGGAACAAAAGGATTTGCAATATCTTGTAAATAAAAAACTAAAAAAAATAAAAAAAAAAACAAAATGACTGGCACATACTCGGTGCGATCATTGCAAACTGTTACTGTGAATGAATGTCCATAGAGTAGGACAATTACTGGCACGTAGTAGGTGCCATAAATCCCAATTATGATCATTCAATGTAAAGAGCTTTGCACAGTGAATAGCTCACAGCAGGTGCTGTAAATGCTAACCTTTTGGATGAATTTCTGTGAATTCCCTTCTACCATGACTGGTACCTAGTAGGGACCATCAATGTGAGTTATTATTATTAATCAATATAAAGCCTTTAGCACAATGACTGTCACACAGTAGGCAGTATTTCAGTGTAAGGCATTATTTATATATGGAAATTCCCTGGAACAGGGAAAGGCACCTATTTGGCAGTAGATAAATACTAGGTACTACAAATAGAGAGAGAGTGTTTCACGTGGTGCCTTTCCTATAATAGGTGGTATCAAATTCTAGTTATGATTGTCCTTTTCTGTATAATACTTGGCACAATCACTGGAAATCATTGCTACAAATGCTAGATATTTTTATTAATATCTGGAATGTTCGTTGCAAAAAGATTGGCACTTAGTAGGTGCTATAAATGGAAACCATGTGTATGAATAAATGTCCATTTCCAAGGACATTTCTTGGTACACAGTAGGTGCCATAAATCCCAGTTATAATCAACACATTGAAAATGTCTGAAAGAGTGAATGCTCACAGCAGGTGGTATAAGGGCCAACTCTTTCTATGACTTTCTCTGAATTCCCTTCTAGAATGACCGAACATAGTAGGTACCCTAAATGGTAGTTATCATCATTCATAAATATCGAGCCTGCAGCACAATGACTGCCACATGGTAGGCGGGATATCAATGTTAGCTATTATTTCTCTAAGGAAAGTCTTGAGAAGAGGGACAGGCACCAATGTGGCAGTAGGTAAAGACTAGATCTTGGAATCTATGGATAGTGTTTCACGTGGTTCCTGGCACACAGTAGGTAGGCTAGAGAGCTAAGTCCGAGGAGTCAGTTGTGTACAATGATGGGAAGAGTGCCTGGAAAATCACAAAGGCTATGAATGCTATGGAGCCGGGCTGGGGGAAAGGGCAGGGCAGTTCCCTGAGAGCCTCAGCAGCTGTGGGGTGCGAGCCTTGAGGGGGTTGTGGGGCAGCCTTTCCTGAGGCAGTCAGTATTGCTTGTGGCCTGGGAAGGACATGAAATGGAGGCAGAGAGAAGAGGAGAGAGGCCAGAGAACGCAAAGGGCTCTCGGTGGGGAGCTAAGGGAACGCAAGTGACTCTCTGGGAAGAGGTCAGAGAACGGAAACTGCCTCTCAGTGGGGAGGTGATTGAACACAGCTGCGGCTCTGTGGAGAGGGGAGAGAAGGGCAACTGCCCCCGGGGGTGGGAGGGAGGTGGGAGACACCGCAACTGCCGCCTTGTGGAGAAGTAGGAGATGGGCAAATGCCCCTGGGGTGGGGAGGTGGGAGAGGGCAGGGAGAGGGCAGAGAGACCCAAACTGCCGCCTTGTGGAGAGGTGAGAAAATGGTCACTGCCCCAGGGTGGGGAGGTGGGAGAGGGCAGAGAGACCACACCTGCCGCTCTGTGGAGACCTCAGAGAATAGCAGCTGCCTCTCAGGCTCCTTGCATCATCATCATCCCCTCAAAGCAAGAGATCCATTCTACAGGCCCGAGCTCCACCTCCAGCAGCCCCTGGCCGGAGGCTCCCGGACCCCAACAGAAGGATGTCCATGTTAGCTCTTATTTATCTCGGGAAAGTGCTTCAAAGAGTGACAAGCCCCTATTTGGCAGGATGGAAGTACGAGCTCTTGGAATAGAAAGAGAACGTTTCCCATGCTTCCTGGCACACAGTAGGGGGCATCAAATGCTAGGGATGAGTAGTCATTTCTGCATATTACATGCAAGAGTAACTGGAACATAGTAGGGGCTATATGCTAGCTATTATTATTAATATCTGGAAAAATTTTGTAAAATGAATGGCCCATAGTATGTAGTAGAATTGGAATCTGTTCCTTTTAATAAAAGTACTTTGAGTAGGACAATGACTGGCACATAGTAGGTGCCATAAATCCCAGTTATGATCAATAAATGGAAAATGCTTTACACAGTGACTGGCATAGAGCAGGTGTAGAAATGCTAACATGTCTTATGACTTTCTGTGAATTCCATTCTACACTGACTGGTCCATAAGAGGTACCATCAATGCTGCTTATTCATATTAAGCAATATACAGCCCATAGTATTGCGACTTTCACACAGTAGGCAGTATGCAAATGTCAGCTCTTGTTTACCTACGGAAATTGCTTAGAATTAGAACAGGCACATACTTGGTCATTACTAATATAGAGAGTGTTTCACATAGTAGGTAGTATAAAGTGGTAGGTGGCTATGAATTTTAAATTGTGTATATTGCTTTCATCAGTGACTGGAACATCATAGGGGCTATAAAGGCCAACTCTTATTATTCAAATCTGGAAATTTTTTTGCGAAATGACTGGCACATAGTAGGTATTAGAAATGCAAAGTGTTACTATTGATATATGGTTGGCACATCGTAGGTGCCATAAGTCTCAGGCATGATCAGTAAAAGTATAGTATCTTGGAGAATGACCTTCACACAGCAGGTGGTGTAACTGCAGACTCTTTTTATGAATTTTGGTGAGTTCCTTTCTCCACTGACTAGCACATACTAGGTACAATAAATGCTACTTATTATTATTAATAAACATGCAGCCCTTAGGATGGTGACTTTCACAAAGTAGGAGGTTTGCAAATGTCAGCTCTTATTCACCTATGGAAAGAGCTTAGAACTGTGACAGGCATATATCTGGCAACATGTAAATACTAGCTATTACTAGGATAGTGTTTTTCACATGGCGAGTGGCACATAGTAGGTGCTATAAAAGGGTAGCTAGGATTACAAAATTGTGTATAATGCTTGGATCAATGACCGGAACGTAATAGAGATTATAACTGCTAGCCCTTACTATTAAGATCTGGAAAGTTTTTTCAAAATGACTGGCACAAACAATGTTTGTGGCAGCCCTCTTGGTAGTGGCCAGAAACTGGACACTGAGTGGCTGCCCATCAGTTGGAGAACGGCTCAATAAATTGTGGTCTATGAATGTTATGGAATATTATTGTTCTGTAAGAAATGACCAACAGGATGAATACAGAGAGGCCTGGAGAAACTTACACGAGCTGATGCTGAGTGAAATGAGCAGGACCAGGAGATCATTATATACTTCAACAACAAGACTATATGATGATCAATACTGATGGACGGGGCCCTCTGCAACAACAAGATGAACCAAATCAGTTCCAATAGAGCAGGAATGAACTGAACCAGTTACACCCAGTGAAAGAATTCTGGGAGATGACTATGAACCACTACATAGAATTCCCAATCCCTCTATTTTTGTCCGCCTGCATTTTTGATTTCCTTCACAGGTTAATTGTACACTATTTCAAAGTCCGACTCTTTTTCTACAGCAAAATAACTGTTTGGACATGTATACATATATTGCATTTAACTTCTCCTTTAACATATTGAACATATGGTACTCAGCTGCATAGAATTGAGAACACAGAACATATCTCCTAGTTCTAAAATAGTACCCTTTTCACTAATCTCCATTCCTTCAGTGAGGTTAAGTGATTTGCCCAATATCATACAGTCAACAAAAAGTCAAGTTGCCTCTCAAACTCAGGATCCCTTACTCTCTAGTGTTCTTGGTCACCATACAGGGCTGCCTCTGTAATAAGACTCCTAATTAAGTCTCTTTTCTATGTCCATTTCTCTCTCTCTCTCTCTCTCTCTCTTTCTCTCTCTCTCTCTCTCTCTCTCTCTCTCTCTCTCTCTCTCTCTTGTTTTCCCAATCCTAATCTTTTTCCTTTTAAAGTTTCATTTAGCACTATGAATGTCTAAAATTTTCTTTAGCTCGGTCAAAAGCAACATAGATTAGACTTCTTTTCTGAAATAGAATATGGAGGCCAAACCTCCAGGCCTGGATGAAGAGAAGATACAATGAAAGAGAAGAGTAGAGAAGAGTATACACATACACACACACACACACACACACACACCCCTGACTTCCAAATCAGGGTGAGTGGAAAGGAGGAAGGGGGGGTAACTGATGGAGCAAAATGAAACAGACTGAAATGACTCACTTGGGGTGATAAATTACCTGTAAAGTAACATCTCATTTCATGCATGCCAAATTTTACTTGCTTCCCAGAGAATGCTGGAGAGGCTTTAGTTTTTCAATTACTGTCCCAGTTTTTTTATACCATCAAATTCCCTTTCATAACTTTATTCAAAAATGTATTCTTCTATTGAGCTCTCAAAACACTTTCTTCAACAAACACATCAGCCCAGGGCTGGCCATTTTGAATTATACTCGTTAGAAATCTTAGTGACTATTACTTAAGTTCCATAGTAAATTTTAACACAGGAAAATGCTTTCTCCTTTATTTTTTTTAGTTGGCTTAAATGAACTCTGACTCAATTACCACTCCAAAACACCCCATCCATATCTTTCCCTGAAGTTGGCAAAATTGGCTTAAATTCCCTGGAAGATAGACTTCACTCCTAAATGTATAAGACAGATATGCCATAGGCAGCCTCCCCTGCACCCTGGGGGCACATAACAAGTAGTAGATTAAGTGAAATGTCAGGAACATCACGTTCAAATTGAAGAAGTTGAAAAGTTTTAAATTAGTAAAAAAAAATAGGCTCATTTTGTCTTCTCCAGCTCCCTTCATCTGACTGATAGGGGCACATTTCTAAAAGAGGATGGGGTAGCATCTCTCAGCTCCTTCCTTATTACCTCATCACAGGCAAATGAGATGAGAGATAAGGAGACAGGATGAAAGCCCCAGCAGTTACACGCTAACTAGAAGTTACTGCAAAGGGCAAGGGCATGGGATCAAAGCATAGATCCTCTTTCCTGATATCCTTCCTGGCATGTACCAGGAAGAGAAGTAAAACTAGAAACAAAGGAAGGACAGAAGGAAGAAAAGAGGAGGGAGGGAGGGAAGGAGGGAAAGAGGGAGAGAAGGAGGGAAGAAAAGACAGTTTGAAAAGTATTTTAAATTTTGAACAAACCTGTCCCCTTACCCCTTTAGTGGGTCTGAATAGAAATACTGTATTCCTTTCTCTATCAATGAGTTTGTGCACTAGGAGTAACTTCTTTCATATATTCCAATTGGGTTATTTAAAACTTCATGTGTGAGATCTCTAAGATCTAAGAAATAGAGCATCAGGCAGATGATTGTGGCTGGGAAGCATAAAGCATGTTGTTGTTTTTTTAAATAAGGAACAAAACCCTCCTTCTGTTTTCCAGTCAGTGTACTTCTCTCTTGCCAACTGGAGTAAGGGAGGATTGATTCAATTACTTGAAAGACTACCAACTGATAACGTTGTCATCAGCGAAAGGTCTGAAGCTACTGAACATAACTCGCGATACCATGGAGCATAATATTTGAAAGTGGATTCATCAAAGGTGAGCTCTGTTCATGTTTAATTAAGCTTCACATTAATTATCTGATTTTTTTTCCATTAAATTCCTTCCAACATCCAGGTGCCATTTTAGTATATCGTCCAAGTTCTTGAATCAATCTTTGTTTCAGGTTTTCTTCTTGGACTTGGGGCAGTGGGGCTCATACTTCTCTCATCATCTTAGTTACCTCACACTAGATATACTGTTTGCTATAGGTATCATCCTATAGGTAGCATCCAGTGGTGGAACACTGTATCCAGATGTGAAGTGGCCAGAGTAAATACCAGCAAACTTCTTTGTACTCTCAACTCAGGATTGTGGGATTGATATAGCCAAAGATGAGGTAAACTCGCTGAAAATCCCCTTCACCCTACTACTTTATTTCAAGGTTGCATTCCCCAGGACCACCTTCCCTGCCCATGTGTTTTCATGTGGTTTTCTCAGCAGTCGGTTGCCAAATTTGTTTATGATGCTTTTCGATCTACATGTATTTGTTTTATTTTCCTTTGTTTCTTTTTATTTTCTTTTTGGCTTAGGAGACAGTGTTACATGATTAGATTAGCATTAAAGTAATTCAGTTATGGAACTGAATCCATAAGTCCCATTGGTTTCTTCTGAGAAATAACTCAGTATGCTAGCTAATGAGAGGAAAGGAGAAAGAAATACTACTTTTAAAAATTTCATTATATTTCCCATTAGCATTGTTTACTAACCCCAAGCTAATTAAAATTTGGTGCAGGTGGCATCGGTTTAATCTAGCTAATATTCTTCCCATGAGTTCCTCTGTGAAAGCAAATAAACAACAAATAAAGAGCTAGCATGGTGAAATATCAAAAGGATTGGATATAAAAGAGGTCAAAGGTCTTTGTTCTATGATAGGGCTACATTCTGGGTGTTCTCTGTGGGCCTATGAACTCAGGTTCCATTCAGGCTAATCCTGGAGCAGAGAACCTTAGCAAGCTACGTAAATTTTGTCTGCTCCTGGGATAATCTAGAACTTTGCATTATGAGATAATATTCATAAAGCACATAGCACAGGACATTGTACATAATAGGAACTATATAAATAGTCCCTTCCTCCCCCACACTTTCCTTGGACTCATTTTGGAAGTGTTTTCTATCCTCAGATTGCTTCCAGAACTGTCCCAGCTAGAGAGAGAGAGAGACAGAGAGAGAGAGAGAGAGAAAGAGAGAGAGAGAGAGAGAGAGACAGAGAGAGAGAGACAGAGAGAGAGAGACAGAGAGAGACAGAGAGAGAGAGAGACAGAAATTAAAGAGACAGTGAGCTAAGTGTTGGCATATAAATACAAGTAGGATAGTCTCTGCCCTCCATGAGCTTACATTTTAGTGGGGGAAACAACACATATAAAGCTATTTATAGGGTTGCTGTAAAGTATGTGGTGGGGGGGGAGTGCTGAGGTAAAGGGATGGTACCCATGAGAAGCAGGACCAGTCTTTGAGAGTTCTAAGGCGTAAGTAGATGGCCATTTAGTCAACTACTTTTTAAAATGTTTGACTGCTGATGCAATGGTATGTGAGCACTGAGCATCACTGAAAAGATCTAAGTAGAGGTGTATTAAACATAATGAGAACTTTCCCCTCAAATGAACAAATTGGAGATGAACATAAGTTCTCTGAAGAGTTCAAAACTCCTTGTGATTTCAAGATGAAGGGAACTTTAAAGCTATCAAAGGCACTCTTCCCAAAGAAAGTATTTTAGAGCTGTATTACAATGAGCATCTGGGTGAGGTCTCAGTCTCCTTCTTCCCCGTGGCAGATTAAAGGGAGTGTGGTCAATTCTGATTTGGCTCCCACTTAACTATGGAGAAATACCTGGTGCCAGTGTCCTTCAACTGGCCCATTTAATAACTCCATGAGCCAAGCTAATCCCATTTGTTAAAAAGAACTGAATCTGGTGCTCATATATGGTTTTGTTCAAACGCCAATTCATCACACCTTTTAATGGCAAAATTTCTGAAATACTGCACCCAGGAAGAAAGCACTGACATGGATAACAATTAGCAGGGGTTCTGCAATCAAGAATTGAGGGGAAATTAGGAACATAAAGAGGCACACATGGTTACACAAACACACACAAAGTGGAGAAGAACAGCTTGACTAGCCTATATACACCATTCCTGCTCCCCTAGAATTCTAGTCCCACACTCCCTGGAAAGGGGTTATTTTAAGATACGGCACAAGGAAGAACATGTATCTGGAGGTAGAGGAGCTGGGTTCAAATCCTGATTGATATTTGCTCTGTCTGTGATTTTGGACAAGTGCCTTCCTCTAAGTCCTTCTCTTAAGAAGGGAGGAGGGCTAAACTCTCTTTGAGCTGCAAATCTAGCATTTTCTGACATGATAAGCTCTCCAAAACCATCTGAAACACCATCTATATCTGGCTTGACATGTGCTTTTTCTATGTACCTCTTTTCAACCTCTTAGTGGTAGTAGGGAAGAAGTAGGGAGCATGGTGCCTTGGCTGTTTGAGGTGGCACCAGAGGGTATGAAGCATCTAATAACTCATGTTTTTTGAATGCTTTAAGTTTTGCAAAAGCTGCTGAGGTAAGTATGACAGGCATACTATGCCCATTTTACAGATAAGGCAAATAAAACTCTACTACAGGGGTTCTTAACATTTTTTGTGTCCTGTGGCAATATATGAAAGCCTGTCGACCATCTTTATAATGAATAAAGCCTTAGAATATATAACTAAAAACACAAAGGAAACCAATTTTGTTATGATATCATTGTCAAACTACTTAAAAAGCAAATTTGCAGCACCAAGGTTAAGAGCTTCAGCTCCATAAGTAACTTGCCATGAGAAGTCAGTGTTCCATAGTGGAAAAGATTATCATGGCTAGATTCAAATGTTAACTCTGACACTAGAGGTGTGCCCATTGGGAAGCCATTTAATCTCAATGGATCACAGTGTCCTTTTCTATTAAATAGTGATAAGTAGGTATGACTTTGCCAAGTGATATAATGGCTAAAGAGCCAACCTGATGGTCAGGAGAATGTTGGTTCAAATCCTGCCTTTGATGACTGTGTGGCTCTGGGCGAGCTACTTAAACTATAGCTCTATAAAAATGAGAGTTATGGTGAAGGGGCCAATCACCATTAGGAAACAGAATCTGCTCATCAGCAGTTCCAGGCTCCAAAGAAACCACAGACTAAGTCAAAAAGAGCAATAGTAATCCAAAAGAGGGATGGACTGGTATAGTATATGGGCCAGACTTGAAGAATGTGCCATTGTTCCTTGCTGGGTTCCCAAACACTTGAACTTCAAGGACAGCTGATGGTCCCTTTGTCATCCTCTGAGCATCCCGGTCAGTGGTGGGCACCACATTTGTGAAAGAATATCCGTCAGCAAACTGAAGAAAATCCAGAGGAGAACCAACAGGATGGCGAGGGGCCCATGAGCATGCCATAAAAGGATCAGTTAACATGCCTGAGGATGTGCAGCCTGGATGAGAGCAAACTTAGGAAGGACATGATAGGTAAGTTGTCTCCAAGTATTTCAAGGATTGTTATTTGGAAGAGGAATTCCCCTCGGTCTGCCTGAGCCCAGAGAGCATTGAGTGGCCATTCTTGATAGTCAGAGATCAAATGACTGCTTATTGAGAGGGGCTCTAGTTCCAATAAGGATTGGCCTCGATGGCTAAAAAGTCCCTTCCATCTCTGAGATTTTGTGACCCTTTAGGTCCAGAGCCCACCAACGAGCTTAGCGAATTGTTGAGTTTGAGATCTCAAAGGAACCAGAGATCGACTGGTCCTGTGCTCCTATCTAAACATGATAAACTGAGCTGCCCTGTAAATGAGCTGGAAGTTCAAGGAATCTGTTAGATAGGAAGTGGCAACATACAATGGGGGTGCGAGGAGCTTTGGAAACAAAGACAAACCTGTCTCTTCCTGGCCCTTCTAGTGAGCATCCATAAAGAAAACAGCTTTCATGCCAGGAAGCGGTACCATAGCTTGTAATGGATTTGTCCTGGATGCTATCCCATAAGGTGAAAAGAAACTCACCTTTTCCAAAAGCACAGAATAAGCTTTGTTGGCCTGCAAAGATAGAGGGCAATGGGGAAAGGAGGCAGAGGTATAGAGACCTCTAGAAAGGATGAAGGAAGCGAGTGCACTGCAGAATGGCCTGAAGCCTATAGAAGGACTCTTTAGAGTCAGATAAAAAAGGGTCTTTCTGAAGCAGAGGTCTCACAGATGATACTGTTCTTAAAGGAGCTAGCAGGAGCTGGAAGGAGTTAGAAGGAACATCCAACACAGACAAAGGGAGAGTTAAGCCAACAAGAAAAGTCTACTTCTAAAGTGCATGTCAGTAAACAGAAAGCTGAAAGACATCACCAACAAGTTTCATTTGTACTTGTATTGATGATCAGACCTAAGACTTGATAATTTTCCCTTTTCTTGTGTTGTTGCTTCATGGTTTTTATGAGCAAAAACCTATAGAAAGTATAGAAAAAAACGAAAGGGTTATGTGTTCTTTGCAGACACGAGGGGTTAGATAGAAGGTGTCGACTGATATTAATTTTTGTAAAAGATCTGGAGAAATGGAACTTGGGATAGAAAAGCGGATGGGCTCTGAGCCCTGAGGGTTCATGGGAAGAACCAAATGAGGCAAGGACAACTAGCTTGGTGCGAAGAAGGGTCACCCACTGGAAGAACCTATCTCCATTTCTCTCCCAGGGTACCACACCTTTGTTGTCCCAAGAATGATTCTAAAAGGGGAAGGGTTCGGCCTCTGAGGCTATCGAAGAAAAACCTGCCATTTGTGCCCCAGGCACACCATCAAAACTGGTGGTACAGGCTGAGTGGCAGAACATAGCTGGTGGTTCCATGTAGGTGATTCAGTATAATGCTTTAGGATAAACTTGAAGAGTTTGCCCATCACTAAGAAATGCAGGAGGATTGAGAATGTGGAGGGGCAAGGTCATAATATCCAAGACCTAGATCTAAAAGGGACTTTAGAGGCCTACTCCTTCATGAGCTACATTGTTGAAGAATCTCTTCTTCAACACTCCCCACAACTGAGTAGCCTACCTTTCCCCTCTACTTGAGCTCTTCATACCTCCCTCCTGAGTTGACTTTCCCTCAAGGATGGAGAAACATTCCTTGAGTCTCTTGACTTAAAATGCCCCTACACTTAAAGATAGATAGCATAAGAGGGGCCAGGCTTAGGGCTCATCCCATTTTGGACCAGCAGTGCCACAGTATCGCTAATCCCCAATTCAGAATATTTGTCAGAGCTGATTATTTGGGAAAAAAAAACTTGGCTCCACTCGGCACAATATAGGGTCTCTCAAGCCATGTCTCTGAGAGAGGAAAGAACAAAGTTAAATATGTGCACTATGAAACTCCACACTATTGTATCTTATGGACCTCTCCTTTCTCCTGGGTTTTAAGCCTGTGTCTTTCTTCCTTGATCAGACCATCTAGGACAGATGATCTGGTCTTTCTCATCCAAGCCTGAGGGCAGAGACTAATTCATTTTGGTCTTTGTAACTGTAGTGCCTAAGCCTGAGTTTAACACACGGTGGGAGTCATAAATGCTTTTTGTGTTGAACTAAATTAAGGAAAGAATAGCCCCCTTGCCCATCTCTTAAAGTTTGTTTGGGATGGAAGAAAAATGAATGCACTTCTAGAATCGCCTAGGGACTCCAGGTTGCTCCTGATAGTTCACCCCAAATTATTCTGCATATTATGATTTCAGAGTATATTCTGAGCTCGCCTTTTCCTTCCCAATTTTAAGTGTTCACACACACACGCACACACACACACACACACTTACCAGTCATGACAGTTGATTAATAGGGAGTAAAATGTACTGTTTTACTCCCTATTTTTTGGGAGGGCACTCCTCCCAAAATTAAGAAAAAAAGTTCTAAGGAAAAACTTTAAAAGGCTTCCTTAAAATTCAGCACATTTTTGTCTATTATTTCTAACTTACAACCTTTGAACCTGAATATTCTTCCATTTCTCCTCATAGTAACAATAACTTTCACGTTCGAAGGCTCCTATATATAGCATTGCTTTTATTTGCTGCAGAATTGTAGATGTTTCAGAGCAGAAGAGATCAAACCATGGAGACACCCATCTATCGCCAGAGCTCGGTTTGCTGCCAGAATATTTTTATACCCATCTTCAGTATCTTCAAATAAAATATTTTCAGAAACAGCAATCCTACCTTTCCTTCATCTCAAGCCTTTCATCATTGGATATCAAATGTTTTACTCATGCTTAGCGATGAAATTCTACCAAGTGAAATGTTATTTCAACTTGAGACCTTGGGTCTCTTTAAAATGGCATATCTTCTAATAAAAGGCACAGGTCTTTTATTGCAAGATGTTCTCTAACTTCTTTTCCTCAATGTATCAACTTTTGAGGCATTTTCAACCATGCCGTAAATAAGAGATGGCAAGTTCTGCAGTAAAAGAAATTTGGGAGGAAGGGAAGAACCTACATTTGAACATGGTTCAAGGTTCAGACATCTTAGTTGATCCATAATGTCATGTTTTATTATCCTGTAGCGATGTTTTAGGTATAAATTCACCCAAGGTCTACAAGCAAAGGTTCAATGATGCTTTATTAGGAATGATGAAGGATCTAAATGTTTTCTGAGATCCTTGCCAATGGTAAGATTCTGGGAAGCAAGCTAATAATGGTAACACTGTAAGGTTATTTGCATAACTAGAATTTCCAACTAACATTTATTAAGATAAGTGATATGAAAGACTCTAGCAGCATAAGCTTCTTGAGGGCAGGGACTGGTTTATTTTTGCTTTTACATTCCTATAATGCTAGGGACTTAATAAATGATTGAGGAATTGATTGGGTTATTAACATACAATATTATTATTGTCAAATTGGCATGTGATGCAACTTGACTTTTCTCTCATACAGAGAAACCTCCGATGAACCCATCTTACTTATTCACTGAGGACTCGTGAGCCCTAGTTTTAGACGTAGGGGACATACAGAGAACCTCGACCTTGGCATAGCTATGCCCTCAAGGATCTCACCATAAATGTGAGTTATGCGAGCTATAAAAATAATCTTTTCCTATGTGATCAATAGAATTCTTCGGAGGCTGTTGTATCAGATTTTTAGCAATATGCTTAATTGAGAAGGCTGATGGCTACCCCCAGATTCTCATCACTTTGTCTCTTTGGAAAGAGATTTTTAGAACTGCTTAAGAAAAGCCCAAATTTTCCCAAAGCCTATAGGGTATGGCTGAGCAATTTTCTATTCTGACCAGATGTATAATCTCTATAATTCTGTTTTAATGAACTAAACTAAAGATGGATTCCCCTCTTGTTTTGGGCATAAGGGGTGTGTGTGTGTGTGTGTGTGTGTGTGTGTGTGCATGCATGTTTATTTGGGAGGATCAGTATATTTCTCAAAGCTGGAAGGAGACCAGTCAGGAAGAATCAATCAGTCTTACCCTTTATGACCAATAAGGCAACCAGCGTATTGTACCTTTCACTTTTTTGAGTGTACCTTCTATTGTAAAATGGAAAAGGTTCATCTTATGTTCTGATTCATCCATGTAAATTGTAAAGTTACCATCCAGATTGAAAAGATGGACAAATTATGTGACCAAAATTATGGGATAGTTTACTTCCATTCAACTTTCAACAAATATTTCATTACTTGACTACTATATATGGCCCTGTGTCAAATAGGAGGATTCAAAGAAAGCACAGACTCTAACCTCAAGGAACTTATAATCACAAGGAAAAACTCCGAATCTAGTATAAAGAGTCTCAATTTTTGTATTGTGTTATCTCTAATTTCTTAAAGTAGCCCTCTCTTCTTGAGCATCATCTTATCCTATTCACATGGGATATATCTTTGTATCTAAATTGTCCCTCCATACATTCATATGTAAAAGTGGGAACATATGGGAAAAGGGATTAATTGAAACAGAACATTATATTTCTATACATTATGACTCTTCCATATCTGTGTGTATAACAAAAAATTCATCAATTTCATCAGGATAGCATTTCAGAAAAATGAGATGTACAGTTTTGAAAGTTCGATTGACACTTGAAAAGAGTAAATTAAGCATTTAAGTTTAAAGAGTGTAAGCAAATGTAAATGTAATTCAAGGCTAAAGAAGAGTTATGCTACTCAAAGGAAATGGAGAAAGTACCAATTTGCATTTTGGTAATCAGTAATAGGGGTTATGAGGTGTCGATGATGTTCGCTTGTGACCTTTTTAAGTTTCTAGGTAATGTACCTCAATTAATTGTCTGTGGCATAATAAAGAACCTTCACCACTGCAGCATGGCTATGAAAAGCAATAAAATTCTTCCTCTGCAGCTGAAGTATGAAATGCACAACTGACCTTAGTACTTAGCGGTAGCTCACTGATGCTAATTCAGATTTTCAATGGGCATAAATTACAATGCCGTCAAAATCTGACTAGCTCGACTAACGCTTTTCTAGTAGACACCGCAGATTTTTGTGAAGTCACAGAAATGAACATGCCTTTAAGTTCTAGTTTCATACCATCTGGTGAAATGCATGCTGAAAATTAATCAGGATCTATAGGAATGTCCTAATGAACCACCTTGGACAGTATTACTGTCAGAACATTCCTGGTTCTTCCTGAAGGGTGCTTTTCTTGTACCTGGGCCTGCCATAGGCTGGCAAATATCCTACCGCTCAGTCATTTCTTTCTTCCCTTTTCATTTATGATTTAACAAATATTTGTTGAGTGCCTGCTTTATCAAATGCAATGCAATGCAAAGCAGAGTGCTGAAGAGGATATAGATCTGTATGGGCCCTGGTCCCTGCCAAGGGACTTGTCTTCTACTAAAGAAGTCTTCGTGCGGACTTTTGTAGTGACCTCCCATTTTAAAAATGGCACATTTGACATCAGACCTGTTCAACTGAAGATGGAGTATCATAGGATGCTCTGCCACGTATGATTCCCCCTTGAATGGAGAGTCAAAAAAAGGATCCATGAAAACAATCTCAAATATATGAGTCTGTACTTACACTGAAGTACCTGCCTGTGTTTATTGGATCAATCAAAAATATAATGATAACTGAGTTCTTTAAAAAATTATTTCTGCCACCAAGACTCTGATCAATGCAGTGACCAATCCTGGCTTTAGAAAATTCATTTATGATGATGCAGGCACTCATCCTGACTCTTCACAGAGAGCTAGTGGACTAGAGATCAGAACAGGACACACTTATTCAATCATGGGCCAGCTGTTAATTTACTTTTCTCAGTTTTAGTTCCTTTTAAAATCAAGGAAGACTTTTATGGGAGGCAGAAAGAGTTAGTGGATAGTGATAGAGAGGGGGGAAAAGAAAGAAACATTTTTAGGTACATGGAGAAAAAAACCAAATTAAATCTAGAGTTGTCCTGTTATTTAATGTTCACTTTAAAAAAAAAACAAATTACATTCTTTTTTCCTTCTAAAACATTTTACAGATAACTTTTGTTTTTATATTGCCTTTATTTCCAAATATATCCCATCTCAGCAAGTTACCAAGTTACCCCTTATAAAAAAGAATGAGAGAAAAACAGACGAGCAAAATTAACCAACACAAAAAATTATTCTGACAGTGTATGTGGTATTTCACACACATAGTCCCCCACCTCTGCAAAGAAGAGAGGGAGACTTAGTTTTTCCTCTCTTTTTCTAGACTAGGTAATAATATTCAGTTTTAGGTAAAGTATGAGTTGCCATGTTCTTTACATTTATACTATTATAATCATTATATATAGATATATATGTATATGTGTGTATATATACATATATATATGTATATATATATATATATATATATATATATATAATTTTCTTGGTTGTACCTACTTTATTTTGAATCAGTTCATATACTTCTAAATAGGCTTCTATATATTTATGTTCTCTTAGGGTGTGATGATATTCCATGATGTTCCGGTACCACATTTGTTCAGCTATTTCTGAAATGGTGATCTACTCTATCCTCAGTTCTTTGCTACTACAAAATATTATTATTATAAATATATTCTTGTATATGGGAACTTTCTGTTTCTGATTACCCTGAAGTATATGCCTAATAATGAGATCCCTGTGTCAAGGGATTTTTATTCATTTGTTAGCATAGCTTTTCCAACTGGTTGGACCAATTCACAGTTCTGTCAACAGTTTATTAGTGTGCCTGACTTTCCACAGCCCCTCCAACATTATTACCATCTTTTGTCATCTTTGCCAATTTGTGAGAGGTGAGGAGCAAGAGAATCCCAAAGTCCAGTATAGAAAAATCTTGCTTCAATTATGTTCCTTCTTCCTTCAAATGACTCTTTTGAGTACGTAGTAGGTAATTTATTACATTACTTCATTCAAGAAAAATGGCTTAATCAAATGTCAAATGAAAGAGGAAGAAAAAAGCATTTAGAGGCATATTTCTTTACAAGAATAATTAATACAAAGTCACTACTTGCAAAATAATCTTTGTAGATATTGTGAAACAATAGCTGGAATAAGACAAAGCCAACTACAAGCTAAGCTAAACTATTTTCTAAATTTTCGGGCAGCTAGGAATAGACCAGTCCTACAAGAACTTGACATTTGTTTTCTTATGGCTGGTTAAAGATGAATGATGGTATGGAGCTGGGTGGCATGAAATAGGCAAATGGGTATGTGGACCCACAAAATGGAATATGGGGAGGGTCCCTCGGGGACAGCTAAAGAGTGAAAAGAGAAGGCATTGGGTGGGCAGGAGAGGGTCAGAACCTGTTGCACTTGGGCGAATAAATGAATATTAAGGAGGGAGTCTAAGATTGGACAGTAACAACTAGAGGGTTTAAACTGGAAACAGGAAGAATTAGGGAAGATATAAGTGTTAAATCCACTGTGGATGGGGATAATTAGACTAGTCGTGCTTAACCCTTTAACAGAAAGCAAATTTAGGTTTGATGGAAGGAAAAGCATCTTAACTCCCAAAATGAAGGAGATGCTTGGTGAGGGTTTAAGCAAAGGCTGAATGAGCACTGATCATTTATGTTACAATAAGAATTCGGGGGGGGGGAGCGGGTAAAGGCTAGACTAAATAGTCATTAAGAACTCTTCCAACTCTGAGATTCTGTGCTTGTTCTTCCAATAAGCCTTTATCATTCCTTTGTCATACTAGTATACACACAAGACTCCACAGGAAACACAAAATCCCTTAATTCAGTCCTTTCTTTTTGACAAACAGCTTCAGAGGAGAGTGAAACCTCAGGGGGGCTATTAATTTAGAACTTCTATATTAATTTAATTTACCAAAGAGATTATAGAAGCACTTAGTACAAAATACAAATGTCACAACAGAATGAGTTAGCCATCCCATTTAGTTGATTTTCCCTTCTAATGGCAAACAAGGAGAAATGTAGACACTGATCTTTCAGAAATGTAGCAAGCCTTATGAAATAACCCTCTATATTATCAAACCATGGAGATGACCTCTTCATCCTTCTCTTGGAAGAAGAGAACAAGAAGAGATGACAGGGGAAGTGTTCATGAAAGACCTCAAAATACAAAGCTAGTCATTCATCCCCGAAAAACCCACTGAGGGTCCCAGAATGAGAGTCCTAAGCATCAGGAGGTGAGCAGTTTATTTCAAAGCAGATCTCAACCTTAAGTTAAGAAATGGACCCCATGTTCCCATACAAACTTTGAATCAGGCTGAAAGTTAACCAAACCAGACCTTAGACCATGTCCAGAAGTATTGGTCATGCTGGGTCTGCCCCATGGTCCATTTGGCCTCAGATTCGGTTTTTAACAGGGACAACTATTGGAATTTTGTTTTGGAAAGATCCAGTTGCCCTCTATAATATGAATAATGTGAAGAGCCAATGGAAAAGTAGATGTGCAATAGCCCTTTGAAAAGGATAACCTGCTATACAAATAGAAATTACTATCATCAAGCAGTAGCATAGTAAATTAAACAGTGAATACTTCTTAAAGCAGAAGCCTGGGGTAGAGCACTTGGCCTGCTAGAGACTTAGGAAGTCCCAGGATTGAATGTAATCTCTGATACTTACTGGATTGGGATCCATGGCAAATCCCATTACTTCATTAGTAAAATGGGAATAATAAAAGCCATCCATAGTGCCTCTTTCATAAGATTCCTCTGAGGTTCAAATGAGATCGTGGATATAAAAAAATGCTTTACTATAGAAATGTCAGCTTTTTGAAGTCTACTACTTAAAGGCTAAGAAGCAATGTGGGTCTACACAAAGATTGTACTTTTATCTTTAGAGCATGTTCCACAGAAGCCAGAAAATTTATTTCAAATTCTCTAGCTCCCAAGCCTTGTATTACTGCCCAGATGTTCACTCCCTGCATTGATAGCAGAGTTCAGGCATTCACCTCTCCCCCTAACTCCTTGGTCACTCCCAAAGCCTTTGCCTTTTTGTGAATGGTGGCATCTATGTCTCTAAGTATTCCCTGGAGCCATCTTTCTTTTATCCACCTTAAACCCTCAAAACAATTCACACAAGGGAGCAGCAGGTCTTAACCACATTTTGCAGAAGAGAGCTGAATCCCAAAGTAATTGAGAGTTGAATCCCAAAGTAACTGCCCAAGATTGACCCAGTTGTATAGCCCTTCACTAAAAATAGCCTGCTCCCTAGTATAGATTCAACAATGCTTTGCTAGACTTCTTTTTGAGCGAGTGAAAGAAATCAAAAGAGAACTGAATATACTAAGATTTGTTATAGTTCAAATAAGACCTTCTTAGGAAAAGGCATAATTTTTAAGCATCATTTTCCCCCTCAGAAATATTTGACCAATAATTGTAGGTATTTACATTTTGGACTTTGTAATATATTTCTATACCTAAAATGTATGTGAATTTTATGGATAAAACAATGATGTTTCTTAATAATTAAAAAATATTAATATGCCAAAGATCAATTTATAAGGAGATGACTCTCATTATTATTAATGCACTTGAAATCTATTTCTAAAATCATAATTTTAATAAGAATGAAAATAATGTGGCAAATGGATTTGCACAAAAAAGATTCTTTTGATAATTATTCTAATTATTCTGTACTCCAAATCTATTTACAAAATAATAGAACTATTACTTTTTTATTTTATAAAACTTTTCTATTAAGAAACTAATTACTTTGCTGACAAAATTATAGTGTTTACATATAAAATATATAAATATATGATAATATAGTTTATGAAGAGACAGAGAATATAGAAGAATAATCTTGTGAACCTAGAGTAAGGAAGAACTGGATTCAAATCCTGTCTTATGCTTTCTAGCTGTTTGCCTAAGTCAGTTTCTTTGAGCCTCAGTTTTTTAATCTGTAAAAATGAAGATGTTGGGCTCTGAGTCCCCTTCTAGCTCTGGATTTATGATTCCTTAAGGCCTCTGGGAAATCCTCTTCACCTAGAAGAAGCAGAAAAGCTTCCAATCTGCCTTGGTAGAAGAACTTAACTCACAAAAAAGTTCCCTGTGTCAAAGAAACTGTAGGTCCAATCCTTATTTGTGTCCCTAGTATATGATATCCTTCAACAATATATGCCATTCCATAATATATGATATTCTATAATAATATACACTATGTCCACAGTATATGATATCCTATAGCAATATATATATATATATATATATATATATATATATATCCATAGCATATATCATAGCAATATAGATCATGTCCATGGTATATGATATCATATTATAGCTATATATATATATATATATATATATATATATATATATAAAACATATTTACAACCCAGATTTTAATTTCTTTGCATTTTCATTTGCCTGTCTCTTGGCATTTGAATATTGACTGAATTGAATTGAATGAATGTAAATTTGAAACCTCTTTGCCACTAGTATGTATAAACTATAGCTACTCAGTCCCATTCCCTTTAGAACCAGCTCACCAAAACCTGCACTGAAACTGTTGTGTAAAACAATAAAAATGTTTTATACATTACAAGTTGATGAGTGTGGACTCAAACTAAGGAATAATGAAAAAGGGATTTTAAGTGCAAGTTCTTTCATAGAAGTCGCCTATGTAATTTTCCAATGAACCCACAAAAATGTGATCAGCTATGGTGTAAAGAGTATTGTAGAAAAGAATGACACTCAGGGGATAGTTGTTAAAATTGAGGGGAAAATCTATACACTTATAGTAGAGAGATTTGAAAAAGAAAAAGAAAACAAGATAAAAAATATTCTTGAACATTCTCCCACATCAATGATGTTATGAATGTCCATTTTTATACTTTTCAGAATGTAAAGGCTCCCTTGTGGGTTTGCAGACTTGAGGGCTGGCGAGCGGATGCAAAATATCTTCAAAGATGATCAAAGGGCCATACATAATCCATATCTCTCAGAGTGACCACCATAGAGTTACTTAGAACTTTAGTCAGATCAGATCTACTTAAACACGACAGTGATAAGGTGGTGAACTGGGAGAGAATTTGAACAACTACAACTTTCTGTAATAACACAAAAATGCCATTTGGAGGTCACAAAGAACTTAACTAAATGTATAGCAAGGAAAAATAGGAAATGAAAGCTTGGCACTTGAATTTAGCAGTACAGTGGTACCATTTGACAAAGGGGATTCTTATAAATTACGTAATTTTCTCTAAAATAAGTCACAGAAAAGCAATTCTTTCTTTTATCTATCTGAACAACAAGGCGACTAACATTAAACACAGAAGGATAATAACATGATATGTACTTGTCCCAGTACAGTTTCTATATGAATGCTGTAAAATATAAGAAGAATCAGGGCAACAACAATAATAATAGTACTTCAAAGTCTCCAAAGCTTCCATTAAATCCATTATCTCATTGAACCTCACAACCACCTTATGAGATAGATGTTATTTTTATTACTATTTAAGGAAACTGATTCTCTGGTGAAGTTCAGAGTCAGAATTAATAAGAGTCTGAATTGGACTGTGAGATATGTGTATATGTGGGTGCATACAGACACACATACACATAGTATATGTATTTATCTTTTATATTATATACGTCATCTATTACCTATATATACATGTACACACACATAAATATAATACAAATTTATATTCATGAAAAAATATTTGAGGAGATTGATTACAAAGACTATTTGGAGAAGTAAATGATAGCAAAGTATTCAGTTAGTGTAAAGCAAAAGCTTTAAAAAATGATCATTATCCTGGGACTTGTTAATGCCTCATTTGAGAGAGAATATTTGCTTTCCTGTATGGCTCCACATCTAATTTGGCTCATACGTCAACTCAGTATGGTAGTCAAGAACACTTTATAAATAAAAACATGAACAAACATGCATTCATGGCAACAATAAACAAACAAGTTGAAGTTTTCTATTTATTCCTTCTCATTCTTCGGCCCAAAAATTATCTCTCTGGATTTGTGCGAAAGTAGTGATAAGGCACAGGGAAAACAGGAAGGGGGAAGGGAAGAGTGGGAGAGGAATGGAAAGGAGAAAAATTCAAAGGTACAATATTTGTATTCACTTGTGTGGAAATGTCATGGTTAACAGAGAGCAGCTCTGTATTCCTGGGACAGGCAGTTAACTTCCCATAGAGAATCCTTCTGCTTCTGAATAAACCAGGACAATGTTTCCTTGAGTTTAGAGAATCAGTGTGAAGGGAGGAGAAAATCAGAAGGAAGATTTTATACTCTTCTAATAAAAAAGTGTTTTTAAAAAATTATGTCTTTTGTAATATTTGTGTGAGAAATGAGAAACACCAATTTAGGCCTCAAATAAGCCCATGAATTGTTTGGAACAACTTGGTTCACCTATAAAATAACTTTGCTTCCTAAACACTGCCCAGTGACATTGGAAAATGTCCATTTAATGGAGGACTCAATGCCTGTACAGTAAATGATGTGTAAAATTGAGTAGAAAGGTCTTTACTTTTTCCTCTATATTTATTGTCACCAACTTTCCAGCAAAGGCAAGAAGGTGGTGGAGCATTCAGCAGAAACTTCCATCCATCTGTGGCTTGTTTTCATTAAACAGTATAATTTTATGTCAAAAGAATTTATGCTCAAGTCTGACATGACTTATACTCTATGTCATGATGCTAATAAAAATGTTTTTGATCATCTAAATTTGAGTCATTCATTCATTCTTTCTACTTTGCTTAACCTGAGCCTGCCCTTCAACTCCCCTGTAATGCTATTTAGAGCTATTCTTCCCCTCAACCCAAGTTTTACAATTTCTCTTGCCAAAAGTAGGACCAATTTGGCCACAGAAAACTCTGCAATTTGTTTTATGAGAAAGGAAGTGCGTACAATATTAATTAGTATGAACAGATTGTTTAAAGTCATCCTACAGGAGAATTTATGTCTTTTTTTTTTTTGAAAGTGAGAAAACCCAAACATATGGAATTCATTGCTCTGTCTGAAAATGTATAGACATAATAACGATTTGCTTAATAGGGGCGCTAGATGGTGCTGTAGTTCTGGCCCTGGAGTCAGTAAGAGCTGAGTTCAAATCTAGCCTCATATACTTCCCAGCTGTATGACCCTGAGCAAGTCACTTCACCCTCAGTTTCTTAATCTGTAAAATGAGCTGGAGAAGGAAATGGCAAACCACTTTGCCAAGAAAACCCCAAATGGGGTGACAAAGAGTCAGACACAACTGACACGATGGAACATTTGTTTAATAGCATTATAATCTTTAGGAGGGACAACATATTACAGTGTGAAGAATACTGGCTTTAAAGTCAAAAGACTTGGGTTCAAAATCTACCTTTGTACCTTAATACTTACTCCAATGAGCAAGATGTGTTTAACCTCTTTGGGCCTCAGTTTCCTCATCTGTCAAATTAGGGAGTTGGACTACACAGTCTCTCGGTTTTATTCCAATTCTAAGTCTATGATCTTATGATTCCATATTGATTACTGTTCACATTTAGAACTCAATAACCAATGTACAAAAAAAATTCATGTACAGAGAGTAAAGGTAGAGTCAGAAAGACCAGGGTTCAAGTCCTTTCTCTGAAGCGTAAGTGGTTTTGTGACCCTGGGTAAGTCATTCAATCTTGTCAGTGTCTCACAGGCAACTCTATTAAGATAATAAATCATAGACAGATGAGTAGCTGATCTGTATCAGTGGAGGAAGTTTACATACTGGGAGTTCCCTACATTGATTAAATGGCTGGTTTGTATCAAAATAAACAAACACAAAATAATTTGAATTAATTTGTCTATTAATGGCATATATTATATAATATTTTATGGCAATCTGAACTCTTTCCTGTCGTATACATATTGTATGTACGCGTGTTGAATAAAGACACTGAAAAGCCATTTTGACTATTATGACCCATAGGCAATTTGAATCTATAATGCTCAATATGACTCATAATTCTGTAGTACCCAACTAGTATCTGGCTATAAGGAGATTTTTTTTAAATTTCCGTTTCCAAGTTGTCTCCTTCCATCTACCTCTCCCCTGCCCATTGAGAGGTAAGAAATATGATACCCACCACACAGATGAAGTCATGCAAAGAAAAATAAAGGAAATAAAAATCTGCTGCATCCTGAGACCACCAGCTCTCAATCTGAAGGTAGACAATTTTTGACATGTAGTGATAGATTGTACTGTAATGGTTGCTTTTTTGGTCTTGATTTACTTATTATATCTATCACTTAGAGTATTTCAGTAGTATGGTATACTATTCCTTATCAATAGCACATATATAACTGTTTTATCGTTCAATCATTTGAGTCTTATCTGACTCTCTGTGATCCCATTTGGTATTTTCTTGGCAAAAAATGCTGGAGTAGTTCACCATGTCCTTTTCCAGCTCATTTTACAGATGAGGAAACTGAGGCAAACAGGGTGACGTACCTTGGCCTGATGATGTACCAGGCCACAGCTGGGAAGGGGCTGAGGACAAATTTGAACTCGGGAGGACGAGCTCTGAACTCTGTCCATCACGCCACATAGTTACCACCCATATAAATGTTAATAGGATAAAATTATATTTCATTTAGTACTCCTAGTTCTGTTCAGTTTGTTTGTTAGGCTTCTTTTAGTGAAAGCCACCACCCACTGTGTCCATTACTTTTTCATTTAGGTTTATGGGAAATGAGGCAGAGGATGAGATGGAAGGATGGGAAATTATAGTTAGAAGAATTTCAGAGTTGATGCTCATGAAACTGGAATGCTTGTGGGTGATGGTGAAATCAAAAGTGGGGTCTTCCCTGTTTGTGGATGACATGGAATCAAGGCACACATGAGCTGATGGAATGAACTCACATATATTTGAGAGGTTATCAATATGTAAATTGAGCTTATGGGGTACGATAAGCATTATTATGTTTATTTTATTGATTTGCTCTGAATCACACGGCTAGAAACTATCAAAACTAGAATATGAATGCAGATCTTCTTGACCCAAAGTCCAGGCCTCTCTTCACTATTCAATATTTAGGAAATTTTTGTAAAACTTTTTTAAGTTTCCTTTTTAAAAAAATTTTTTTAGAAGAATTTAAGATTAAGGAATTAGGGACTATATGATAATAGTAACGACGACAACAACTAGTGTTTACATGGTATCGACTATGTGTAGAACTTTTTCCATATTTTATCATATTTGATCTTTATAACAATCTTTCATGGTAGATAATGTTATTAGGCCCATTTCATATGTGATGAACTAAGGTAGACCGAGGTTAAGTGACTTGCCCAGAATCATGCAGCTAATAAATATGGCTAGCATCAAAGCCAGAGTTTCCTCTGGGTAGAAAAATGCCCATTGAGTCACCAGATTTTCAATGTATGGGATCCGGCTTCCACTGTTCTCTCTCAGATCTACTTTGTTGTTCTCTTTTCTGAGGTTCAATTTCAACGGCCTCCTCCAGTCCTAAACTCTACTTATGTATCTCATTGTCTGGTTTGAGAATGTGAGTTCTTAGTTTGAACTGTTTTAATATGGAAACTAGTAAACACGACTACTTTTGTTTGACCAAGTGGATATTAAGAAGGTTGTCCAGTTTTGAACACTATCAAAGCCAGATTTTTTTCTCCTTTTTCTTCACCTTTTCCCATTTAAAAAGTACCCTTCAATGTCTATTTTTCATGCCTCAAAAGAGCTTCAGAATTGTTATTGGAACAAAAAACCCTTAAGGGTTCTCTGAGGCTAATTTCAAAGGAACTTACATCCAGGTTGCTTGCTACGTAGCCACTGAGAGATAAATAAAAGCAAAAGATTAAGTCAGAAGATTTCATTATGTCACTGCTCATCTTAATTTTTAATATGCAAATAGCTTGAATTCTGTTCAACACGTTTTGTCCATGCCCTTAACACTGTGCTCTATTCTCTTGTACTTTACAATGACATTTTCATCTCTTGAGTGGGAGATGTTCTGAGAAATGTATAAGCAGGCTAATGGTCACCTATAATGCCGGGGGAAGCAGGTGCGTCAATATGTGGTTAGTGGTTCTTACCCATCTAAACCAATCGGCAACATCATGAGTCCACAGGCCTCAACTGGAGTTTGGAAAAAAGCAAAACAGATTAGTTTTCATTTCAGCCTGCTTCAGTCACTAGCCTTGGGCCCAAAATGTCAACATAAGAATTTGTTAGTAAAATTTACTGATCCGAAAAGCTTCATTAAGGAATTAGGAGAAAGGAAAGAGGAGTGCCTTCCCAGAAAGCCTAAAGGCTTACTCATTTCCTTCCTTATAATTCCATCTCGGTTTCAAGGTCAGAAATTACTAAATTGGATTTGCCAGTAATGTGAAAAGCGTGTATAATTAACTTGGCAGAATTACATGGGGCAAAGGTGCAAATCTTCACCAAGTTGGAGTACACAGCTTTGTTCCTCAAACTCCTTCGGTTCTGGAGGCCTGCATTTTAGTACATTTGCAAACAGGGGTTGAGAAGACTCAATAATGCTGCCAGTTTGGGACTGGCTTTGTTTTAAAAGGATTTGGTAGAGCAAAAAGGGGCAGAGACGGCCAAGCAGTCTCATACTACTTGTGAATGCCTTAGTATCAGTCTAGTTCCTAGAAAGTACAAATTTCAAATAATCTAAAACTTGCATTACTTTGGGTAAGGCATCATGGCTTAAGTCTGGAGGGCCAGCCTTGTAATCAAGAAGGCCTAGGCCAAAGTTCTTCCTCTAATACATACTATCTTTGTGACCCTGATCAAGTCACTTAACTAATCTGTCTGCTTCTATTTCCTCAACAGTAAAGTAATAACACCTCTCTCACAGGATTGTTGTGAGGATTAAATGTGACAATATTTGTAATGCATTCGACACAGTGCCTGGCACAAAGTTGGTGCTTAAGAAATGTTCATTCCTTTCCTAACCTTCCCAGGAAATACACTGTTCAGAAGGCCATAGTCAGGGATGGGAGATACCTTAGATGTCATTGAATGCCATCCTTTCATTTTATTGATGAGGCATAGGTGATTTTCCCAGCAGGGGCACACAGCAAGTAAATGTCGGAGATGGGATTTGAAGCCAGGTCTAGTTGGCACTAGTGCAGTACTCTAAACTACCACAATGCTCTTTTTTTTAAAATTTCCATTCCATGGTCAACTTAGTCTTTGTAGTAGCACCCGAGATCATATCACTCTGTCACTAATTCTAAAATCTATTTAATAAGAATAGGCCATCTAGAAATTATGGATTACTTATCATTTGTGTGGGCAAAATCTGATTAAAGATGGGACTTGGTAAGTTCAGGGATGAACTAGCCCAACAAACAATTTCCTGGGCCTCTTTTCTCCATTAGTTCCCCATTCAGTGGGGAGGGAGAGAGAGGGATTGATGGCCACAAAGCTCTCATGCCAGCACCAGCTCATCCATCTTCTATTATTGGATACAGGAAAATGGGCTTCTGCCCCGAGATCACATGTGGAAGTAAGAGCTACTCTGTCCTACTCAATGAATTAGACTAGCTTTGCTTGCCATCCAAGTCTGAGCTAGGAAGAATGGGTCAGTTTCAGAGACAGATTTCAGCTTCGTAGAAGAGAAAATATTCTAATATTTAGAGTTGATCCAAAACAAAAATTGATGGACTCAGCCATCAGACAGGCTTTCTCTATCTCACTGGCCATCTTCAAGCATAGGTTGGCAATTC
Source organism: Sarcophilus harrisii (assembly GCF_902635505.1). Taxonomy (NCBI): domain Eukaryota; kingdom Metazoa; phylum Chordata; class Mammalia; order Dasyuromorphia; family Dasyuridae; genus Sarcophilus; species Sarcophilus harrisii. The sequence continues at coordinate 62,686,289 of NC_045432.1, forward strand.
TGTAGATGGGATTCCTGTACTAGATGGTGGCCCCTGATATATCATTCAATTCAAAGCTTGAATGAATTAGGGAAGATAGATTTTCCTAACTGGAGACTCAGCACTCTAACCACTGTACCACCTGGCTGCCCTTGGATTTATTGAGCACTTACTATAAGCAAAGTATGGTTTTTGACTTTAACGTTAAAAACGGGAAAAAACTTTGAAGAGTTAAAGGCTACATGTTTGGTCAATTGGTTTTTTTTTTTTAAATTGACGAACAATAGACATAGCAGAAGCTTATACTCACGATGTTCTTATATACCATGTTTGTATACTGGTTAGCCCATTCTTTTGTATACAATCATATGGGAAAGGCTGCCTATTCCTTTTTTTATAACAGATGATGATATATTCTTTAAATGATTTTATAAATAGTAACTTTTGGGTTCTCAGTAACTTTTATCATTATTATTAGTCACAATAACAATATCCAGCATTTATATAATGCTCTAAAGTTTGCAAAGCACTTTACATGAATCATCTAGGTGCTATATGGGATAAGTCGCTGGGTTTGGACTCATGAATCTTCATGACCTGAGTTCAAATCCAGCTTCAGAACCTTATAGCTGTGTCACTCTGGCCAAGTCACTGAATTTCTACCTCAGCTTCCTCATCTGTAAAACAGAAATAATAATAACGCCTAAGTCCTAGGGTTAAGAGAATAAAATGAAATAGTATTGATAAAGCACTTTTCAAAATTTAGTGCACCTATATAAATGCTAGCTTTTATTATTGTTGTTACTAATAACAAGGATAAAAGTGAGTAGCTACTATTATATTATATTATATTATCTATTATATTATATTATATCATCACCATCATCATCATCATCATCATCATCATCATCATCATCTCATTTTATCCTTACACCAACATTGTGTTATTTTTTTCCATTTTATAGATGAGAAAGCTGAGGCTGAGATGTTAAATGACTTGCCCAGGGTCACAAAAATAGTAGGTGTCTGAGGCAAGATTTGAACTCAGTCCTTTTAACCCCAAGTCCAGCACTATCCACTACATCACTTGCCTTAATGTTGTGATAATTAAAATGTTACTATTTTCAATAACAGCATCACTCATAATCTTTTCCATTCTTATGTAATCTTCTGTTCCTTGATAGATCCTAAAATATTATTACCTGAGTGGCTTCTAGCCCAGATTTTTATGCACATATTTGGCCAAATCCAGCTTTTCTTAATTTCATATTAAGTCCCAATTGCTCACAACATTAGGTACTCAGATGACAGACCCAAATGTGGTGATTCTACTGTCATTGCTGCTAAAAAAAAAAAAAGTGCTTAATACAGTACCTGGCACGTAGTGGGTAATCAATAAATGCTTATGGATTAACTATCGGCTAAAGAATATTGATTCAGTGAGAAGCCAGCATGTCTATTTCACTTCATGTATGTTTGTTATCCTTCTCTTTTTACCTACAAGTGATCATGGGAATATTTGGCTTTCCTGAGTATCATACCAAGTTTTCCTCTAGCTTTACTGGTTTTTGTTGGTTTGTGAAATGACACTACACATAATTTTCCATTGTTTTCTTCCTTAATGGAGGAAAGGAGTTTGCTTCAGGTCTGTATTTATTCTCCTAGTTGTATTTAACACCACACCAAAAGAAGTTTTTCAGTTTATATAGATTTGATTTTATATATGTTACTTGTATGTGTTTTTTGCCCTGGTAGAATGTCAGTCCCTAGAGGGCATGTACTATTTATGTTTTTGTCTGTATATCCCCAGCAGCTAGGATAGCATATATATAACACATGGTAGGGGCTTGATAAATTCATGCAAAAACAAATGATTGAATAAAAGAAGAATATTTTGAAATGAGCCTACACTTTCAACTGGCGTTACCATGACTATCATATCTCCTCTATAAAAATGAAAACAAAGTTAACTTTTGCCCGGTTCACATTTTTTTTGGAATTGATAGTTTGTTTAAACAATTACAGCCGCTTTCATTGCTCACATTTTATCCTTTTTTATCCTTTCTTTTAATTTGATATTGGTTTTTCCCTTTGTTCTAAGCAATAATCTGACTTATGTTGACATGACTTGTTTTGGTAACAAGTTTTTCCTGTGTAGGATATAGATAGATATAAATTTATTAATGTTATTTGGTGTTTTGTGCTGTTTCTTCAAAGGACGTGGGCCCAAAGAGTGTGAGAAATAATAGATAAATAGCCTATGTATCATGCAAGTCCCCAGGAAATATAAAAAAAAATGTTCGCAGAACATTTCCTGGACACCTCATAGAGGATTTAGGAGAGAACATGGCCAAGACTTGTTGCCTAGAATGAGAAAGCACAGGTACATTTTGTTCTGCACAGTGGGAGGGAGTACCCAAGTTGAGGGGGTCACAGATCCAAAGAACTATCAAAATATGCCTGGTACTCTTTTCTGGAAAAAAAAAAAGGTTTTGTGCTGTATAAATGTGAAATTTCTAAATAGTCTATAGCCCTTTGGCTTTTTATATTTTTACATTTTACGATTCATTTTTACATTTGACTTTTGGATAGAGTCTCTTATATCTCAACATATGTTATTGTTGTTTGCCCTGCTGCCCACTTTCATATTAAAGTTGCTGACTTCATTCATAGGATCCTATCAGTTTTTTTCACCGAATTCCTTGATTTTCCCACCCTCTACAACAGACATTGTACCATATGCTGTAATAAAGGTCACATTGTTCTGTTTGCATGAGGACTGGGAGGCAATGACTGACTAACCCATGAAAATATGTTTCTTGCTACCTTTAAGTGATGGAAGCACAAGTTCGCTGACCTCCCTGAGAAGACTCTATGCTAGGTGCTTGCATTTCACTGTAACTTTATGTTTTATGGTTTCGTATGTGCCAAGAATATATGGCATGAGGTTCAGCTCCTCCAATAGTTAATCTAATTATTGGAGAAAGATTTAACAAAGAATACTCAGAGTTAAATTAGTGTATATAGATAACATAAAAACGCTGGTATTTCAAGCATTCTCTGCCTCCCTTGCTAAAATTTGCCACCAAGCTTGCAGAAGTAGAAAAGGTCAGCATCTAACTATGGGATATTTTGTATTTCATGAGTTGCCTCAGCCCAAAAAATTATCATGTGGTAAACAACCTCCTGCTAACAAGTTTCTCTGTAATTTGGTTGACTGGTTCTCAGAGTTTAGCAGTCTATCATGGGGTCTGTACTCAAAGACATTCCAGCTTAATACAAAATGCTAGAGCTCTTTTTTTGACTTTGTGTACCCCCCTCTCCTCCCCTCCCCGCCCCGTGTTTAGCACTGTTCCTGGCACAAAGTAAGTACTTAATGATTGATTAATTGGTTCTGCTCTGCTGGTATGGCTTTTGAGAGTTCAGGGTCAATTTCCCATCATGATAAGATAATAGTTGGAGGTTTGTGTAGGAAAAATATGATCACCAACATTAAAAATGATACTACCAAAAAGCCATAGCTTTAGAAATACTTGCCACAGGTAGATGAAATTAAGCACTCAGTTGGACTTGGCCTCCAAGCCCCTGATGCAGATATAGCTAATAGGATCTATAAATTAGCAAGGGAACACTATAATCAAAAAGCAAACGTGAGGCAAATACTTAAGAATGGTCAAAGAAATCTTTCATTATAGACAGTACTGGTTACCTCTTGACTAGTTCTGTGTCTGTTTCTGAGATAATATAGAACGTGGAGAACTAGAATTCAGAAATAAGCAACAGATTCTTTGAGGAAGGTACATTAAAACCCACAGAGAAAGAGACTTGGGCTTATTTGGTTTGGAAAAGAGTAATTTAGTAGCTCTTTTAAAATAAAGGAAGTTATTACACTAAGGCCACAACAAGTGACCATGGCTTAAAAGCCACCAAGAGGAGGAATTTCCTGAGAGTAAAAGTTCAACAATGGCATGAATCCCCAAAAGCTGTCATTGACTCTTTTCTGAGAAGAACTATAAAATCATATAGAGATGCTTTAAGCTCTTATTATAAGCTGCAGACCTGCTCAAAGGCAAGGACATTGTTCTTTCTCTTTGATTTGGATTTCAGCTCAGGGCTGAGTCACAGAGAAAAAGTCAAGTTAAAAAAAGGTGACATGGTTATTATATTGCCCGTGGGTGGAGAGAAATACATCCTCTGACATCATTAGTCATTTTTAATATAAAGTTCAAACACAATATATTACAAAGATATCCCACCCTGGATCTAGATAAGGTTTTCATAACTGCCTTCTGTTCTCATATGAGGGAACAAGATTTGGAGAGATGAGAAGAAAAAGGAGACTTTTGTTTCGGGGGGGGGGGAAGGCGAATGAATGAGCACATAAATGTGTACAATTCTGTCATCACTCCAAGTTTCACACAACAGGAGAAAACAGAAACACAAACTTGGAAAGGGCCATCCAGCTTCGGGCATTTAACAAAAGCAACAATAAAACAGTCAAAGAACAAGCAGAATGTGATGGGGATACCTTGATGGAACCCTTTAACCTGACTTTCAAGGCTGCCAGAACCCTAATTGTGCAGCCTCATCTCAGATCATGTCTACAGTACAATACTATGTGATCCAGTCAAACTAAGCACTGATACGTGGTTGGTGAAGTTGTGAACAGATCCAGCCATTCTGGAGAGTAGTTTGGAACTATGCTCAAAAGGTTATCAAACTATGCACACCCTTTGATCCAGCAGTGCTACTACTGGGCTTATATCCCAAAGAGATACTAAAGAAGGGAAAGGGACCTGTATGTGCACGAATGTTTGTGGCAGCCCTCTTTGTAGTGGCCAGAAACTGGACACTGAGTGGATGCCCATCAGCTGGGGAATGGCTGAATAAGTTATGGTACATAAATGTAATGGAATGTTATTATTCTATAAGAAATGACCAGCAGGATGATTTCAGAAAGGCCTGGAGAGACTTACACGAACTGATGCTGAGTGAAGTGAGCAGAACCAGGAGATCTTTATACATGCAACAATAAGAGTATAAGATGATCAATTCTGATGGATGTGGTTCTTTTCAACAAGGATGTGATTCAGGACAGTTCCAATGATCTTGTGATGAAGAGAGTCATCTGCACACAGAGAGAAGACTGGAAACTAAGTGTGGATCGCAACATAGCATTTTCACTCTTTTTGTTACTGTTTGCTTGCATTTTATTTTCTTTCTCTTTTTTCCTTTTTGATCCTATTTTTCTTTGCAGCAAGATAATTGTATAAATATGTATGCATATATTGTGTTTAACATATATTTTACCATGTTTAACATATATCAGATTACTTGCCATCTAGGTGAGGGGGTAAGGGAAAGAGGGAAAGTTGGAACACAAGGTTTTGCAAGGGTCAATGTTGAAAAATTATCCATGGCCTTCCCTGCCCTTCACACAGGCATGCTTCTTTCTTGCTTCAGCCCTTAGGGAGAACTTTGTGCTTCTTTCATATTCAATTGTGCATTATAATTTGGTAGTAGCCATCATATCTCCTAGGGACTATTTTCTGGAGATATCTGCATCTCTCTCTCTCTCTCTCTCTCTCTCTCTCTTGCTCTCGCTCTCGCTCTCGCTCTCTCTCGCTCTTTTTCATGCATGCATGCACACACACTCTCTCACACACATCCTAGTATTTAGTGTTCTTCTATACTAAGTCGAAACCCCCAAAATGAAATCAATTGGGATAAAATATATTCCCATGTATTCCTGTCTCTGTGATTTTGGGTTTCTTTTGCTCTAGATGACAGGAGTACAACACACACACACACACAACTTTTGTATTTCCATTCATTGTTTAAATTCCAGCTCAAATGCCAACTCCTTGTGTACTGATCCAACCATTATGGCTATAAAACTGTGCATACCCTGGACCACAGTAATACCACTACTAGGTCTATATCCCAAAGAAGTCAAAAAAGAGAAAAGGATTATATGTACAAAAATATTTCTAGCAGATCTTTTTGTAGTGGCAAAGAATTGGAAAATGAGGGGATGCCCATCAATTGGGAAATGGCTGAACAAAATTTTATATGTTATTGTGATGTAATATAATCATGCTATAAGAAGTGAACAGGAAAAAACTGGGAAGACAGGAATTGATGCAAAGTGAATGGAACATAATCAGAAGAAAATTGTACATATTAACAGCAATCTTGTAATGATGATCAATTGTGAAACTTTAGCTACTCTGATCAATACAATGAACTAAGACAATTCCAAGGACTCATGATGAAAAATGCTATCAACTTTTGGAGATAGAACTGATGAAGTATGAATACAAAATGAAAAATAAATATTTCACTCTCTTTACTTTTCTTGCTTTGGGGAAACTTAACTAATATGAAAACTTTTTTATGATTTCACATGTAAAAGTGATATCATATTGCAGGCCTCTTCAATGAGTAGAGGAAGTATGGGAAGTAGAGAAAGAATTTGGAACTCAACATTTTTAAAAAAGGATCTTACTAAAAAAGTAAATAAAAATTAAAAGAATCTTACTAAATAAATATTTGTAAAAGGAAAAGCAAAAACAAATAGCATTTCTTATAGGAAGTCTTTCCTCATCCCCCAGTCACTGAAATTGTTCCTTTTTCAGATCTCACCTAGGATTTCTTGTGAACAGCTCTTATGTACTTATCCTGTATTATAGTTATTATCTTCCATGTAGTATGGCTGAGACTGTATAATGTCTAATCTTTGCATGTCCATCAAAACTCGCACAGTGTACCACACATACATAATATAGTCTTGGAAGAAAGGGACTATTTTCTTTTTCTTTTTCATTTTATATCTCCACTGCTTGAGACATAGTAGATACTTAATAAATGTTTGTCACTGCAATTATCAAACTGAACAGACAATAGTTTTCTCCATGTTTGTTTTATACATTTTTTTCCTTTAACTAGCTGCATTCAGTACTGGGGAATGGGAAAAAATCAAAATACCACTTTTTCTTGAGCAGCTGTGATTAAAATCATACTGTTTATTAAGCTGCTTACATTTGAATTCAATCAGGAACTATCATTTCCTCTATGATCTAGGTTACCCTGTCCTATGAAGAGGGAGTTATCTAGGTGTGGACATTACAATCCAAAATGTTGGCTTCTTGCATTGGATGCATTGCCTTCAGTTTTCAGCCAAGCAGCCTCTCTAGAGGTTAAGCTAAAATATGTATGAGCTAAGGAAGCCTTCATCAAAGAGGCAGGGCCTCACTAGGACTTCCAAAGATGAATAGGATTTTTCTAAACAGAGAACAGAGAAGCAGAAGGAATAATCCCAGATACTCAAGAGTTGGAAGAGTTTTTCAGACATTCTCTAACCCACACATGCCTCTACAAGAATGCCCAAAACAGCTCTAACAAGTGGTCATCCAGTCGCGATTTAATGAGGCCCTATAGCCTTTTGAGGTAATCCATTCCCTTTCAGGACAATTTTAATATTTAGCTAGTTTTGCCTCCCACCGAGTCAAAATCTGACTTATTATGTACTCTTGCTCCTACTTCTACCCTTTAAGGTAAAGAAGACAGTCAAATCCCACCTTTCAAATACATCCCTGACGCAGTGAATAGAGAGATCGTCTCTGAATCACAGAGATTTGAGATCAAGTCCTGACTCTGAAACACAATGGCTATTTTGATGCTGAGCAAGTCATTATACTGGGAAACTCCTCATTGTTTTGGCAGAGGTAGTTCCCACCACCCGGCTCTCTGGACCAAAGAAATCACAATCCTTATCAGTATTGCAGAAAAAGGATAAAAAAGACTTTAAAACTCATTTGACAAGGTAACCAAGGGAAAGAAGGAATCAAAGCTGATCCCACCCTTATAAGCATAGGTAATCAAGAAAACAGTGATCATTATTAACAGGAAAATTAACAAAGGAGAATTTTTGAGGAAAGATGAGTTTGTTTTAGACATGTAAAGTTGCTAATAGGATGAAAATATGAGACATCTACTTGGAAAAGGAGTCAGCGAATAAAACTGCAGGAGTACTCCAGAGATGATAGTGGAAGCTGGGAAAAGGGTGCAAGCTGGTGAAGAGGACATAAGAAAAATCACTGAGGAATGCTTCCATTGAGGAATAAAAAGGAGAAAGGGCAATTAAGTGAAGGAGGCCAAGAAGAAGCCCCAAGAGAAGCAAGTAGAAAACTAGAAGAATGCAGCATCATATAAGCCAAGAGAAGGGAGCTTATGGAAGAGTTAAGTATCAAATACTTCACAGAGGTCAAGTCAAATAAAATAACCAGGACAAAAAATAATGTCAACCATAATTAGGAGTTTTTAACCGTTTTTTGTTTCCTTGACCCTTCTGATAGTCCAGGGAAACCTATGAGCTCCTTCTTAGAATAATGTTTTACTGATGCTGAGTGAAATGAGCAGGACCAGGAGATCATTATATACTTCAACAGCAATACTAGATGATGACCAGTTCTGATGGACCTGGCCATCCTCAGCAACGAGATGAACCATATCATTTCCAATGGAGCAGTAATGAACTGAACTAGCTATGCCCAGAAAAAGAACTCTGGGAGATGACTAAAAACCATTACATTGAATTCCCAATCCCTATATTTATGCACACCTGCATTTTTGATTTCCTTCACAAGCTAATTGTACAATATTTCAGAGTCCGATTCTTTTTGTACAGCAAAATAACGGTTTGGTCATGTAGACTTATTGTGTATCTAATTTATATTTTAATATATTTAACATCTACTGGTCATCCTGCCATCTGGGGGAGGGGGTGGGGGGTAAGAGGTGAAAAATTGGAACAAGAGGTCTGGCAATTGTTAATGCTGTAAAGTTACCCATACATATAACCTGTAAATAAAAGGCTATTAAATAAATAAATAAATAAAATAGAATAATATTTTAAAATGTATAAAATAAGGGCATGCTAGGTGGTGTTGTGTTAGATAAACTGCTGCTCCTGGCATTAGAAGCACCTGAGTTCAAATCCAGTCTCAGACACTGACTAGTTGTGTGACACTCCAGTGTTACAAGTCATTTAACCTAATTGCCTCCCCACCCAAAATGGATAAAATAAAATACATAGAAATGCAAAGAAAACCAACTGTGTGGAAATAAAGTGATCAAAATGTTTTTTAAAAACAATTTCACAGATCTCACACTGAGACCCTAATAAACAATAACATCTTGATTCAATTATTAAACCATTCCAAAAGTATGTTGTTATCTTCAGAAAGAGGTTCATAAGACATGTTATCTTTCCACCCACAAATTAAGCTTTTTTTTTCAGTTCAAGAATTGGAATGTTATAATATATCTATCATATATCTCTCTCTCCATCTTCCTTCAGCATTTCCCATTTAGTTACTGGAAGTGACTTGACTTTCACTAGATGGCAGCATGAGATTATGAACATTAAAAAAAAGTTTCCCAACTACTTTTTTGTAACTTGTAATAGCAGTATTAATGCATTTTCCTCCCAGGCATATTTCACAATTATTTTTCATAGCATGGAACATGAGAATGTTTGATTTAAAAAAAAAATTTCACCCAATTGCTCTAACTTTTTTCCCCAGACTAGTGAGTTATTTTAGACTTTCCACATTTTAATTGTCCTATTTTAAAATGGCTAAAAAAAACCTTTCTATTTTAACCTGCTTATCTTTAAGAGATTCCTCTGGAAATGTTCATGTATTAAGGTGAATTTCGAAGAGTGCCATAATTCTCCTAGATGCATGGCAATTGCCAGTTGCCGATTCATGGGCTAGAGAAAATATTTGGTTAACTCTTATAGGGAGAAAGATAGAGGAGAAAAGGTTCAAAGTACACATAGTATAGCAATACTTCCAAATTTGAACAGAAGGACCATTTGTTGTAATGGATGAGTCAGTTCTATGGTTTAATCTAAGAGTCTGTCAAATACAAGTCAAATCAACTGGATCAACATTTTTTTGTTTTTTTTTTTTAATATGCATACATAGCTGCATGTCAAATAAATTCCAGGATACAGAGAGTTATAGAATGATCCTACTCAATACTGGTGGGGCTTGGGAAAATTGGCAGCCCCACCATCTCTGAAAGTCTAAATTCCCTTTGAAACACAAGAATCAAGAAAAGATAAAGCAAACTGGCCCAAAGAAAATAAACTCCTCTGAAGTAGCTTCAAAGAAGTCAACACAAAATCAGAGAAAACCCTGCTCACTGACAAGGAGTGAGCCATTCAGAAAGCAGGTATGAGGTCTAAATAGGTCATCTTGAAGGGCTCAGAGTGCGACATGAGAATTCTACTTAGTCTACTGGACAATTTAATCACAGATATCAAACAGAGTGAGTTATAGAGGTGGTAGAAGCATACTGATATATACTTTATTTCATCATCTCCATTATTTTCTCTAAAATCATCTTCATAAATACAGGAAGGGAAAAACATAGACAGTAGCTTGTTTGAAAAAGATCTGAGGGTTTCAGTGGATTACAAACTTCATATGAATCAACAGTGTAATATGGCGGCCAAGGAAGCTAAAGCAATCTTGGACTTAGCTTCAAGAAATAGGAAAGTGAGGATTCCAGACCTCACTTGCAGTATTTTGTACATGCCTGAGAAATATTTAAGAAGGAAGTTGAAAAGTTGGACATTGTCCTGTGTGAAGACCCTTGAGGTCATGACATGTGGAAATTGGTCAAAACAACTGGGGATGTTTAACCCCCGAAAGAAATGACTCACTGGGGGCATAATAGCAGGGTTCTAGGATTTGAAGGATTTTCATGTGGAGGAGAGATTAGATTTGTACTGTTTGGTTTCAAAGAGACAAGTTAAGGTTTGAGGTTAAAGAAAAATCCAACAATTTTCTAACAGTTAGAATTACCCCTGCCCATCCAGTGGGAAACGGCTGAACGAGTTCTAGTATATGAATGTGATGTAATACTATTATAATATAAGAAATTATGAAGGGATAAATTTCTGAAAAACCTAGGAAGAAATAAGCTGATAGAAAGTAAAGTGAGCAGAACTAGGAGAACATTGTACACAGTAATAATAATTTTATAACAATAATCAACTGTGAGTAGCTCGGATTAATATAATGATCCACAATTCTAAAGGACTAATGATTAAAAAACTATCTACTTCCAGAGAGAATGAATGGATTCTGAGTGCATATTGAATCGTTGCTTTTCCCCTCTTTCTTAAATTTTCTTCCTTTTTGGGGTATCATGGCTAATGTAAATATAAGCTTTACCTGACTTTATATGTATAATGGATATCAAATTTCTTTCTTCTCATTGGGTGGGGGAGAGAAAGAATTTGAAACTGAAAATAAAAGTTTAAAAAATCTTCAAAATTATAAACTCTAACACTATGAGAACTACCCCAAAGAAGAATGAGATGCTTTGGGAGGGGGAGAAACATTCTTCATTGAAAGTCTTCAAGCAGAAGCCAGGAGTATACTTATTAGATGTGGAGTCAAAGATCCTAAGGTCAAATCCTGGCTCTTACCACTTTTATCTGTGTGACCTTAAACAAGTAATATAATTTCTCTAAGCCTCCATTATCGCATCTGTAAATGAGGAGCTTTGACCAGATGAGTAGTGTCAAATGCAAATAGAACCCAAGGATACTAAACTAGAGTATATACTGGTTTAGTTTAAGAATGTAATGTTATCTATGTTTTATTTATTTGTTTGTTGTTTGTTTATTTTTATTTATTTTGTTAAACATTTCCCAATTACATTTTAATATGGTTCAACCAGAATGGTGGGGACCCCATGCAGGTACCTGAGTTTGAGACCAATGGTTTAGAGAAGTGATGTCAAACTCAAATAGAAACAGGGCCCACTAACATAATAAGGACCCTGTAGATCACAGATTGACTTTGTTTAAAATTTAATGTTATCTATGCTTCTTTTGTTCACTGTTTTAATCTGGCACAGGTGCATTCAGGAGTGTTGAGGGGGCGATGCCTACCTAGCTATCCCTGTGTTTGACATATCTGGCCTACAGGACCTCTGCAGTCCCTTCCAGCTCTAGATCTGTAAGCCTAGGACCTAAGATGGGTAATGAATGGAGAGACAGCATTTTGTCTGAAAACACATCTGGTGTTTCTGTGGTCTGCATTTTCAGTATAAGTAAATAGTGGGATATGACCACCAAAAAGGTTCACTCATCGTATTTTGCATTCCCAGAAGAAATGGGCCATGTTACACTGTCTGCGCATGTTGTCTTTCCAGTGCTACAGTGGTCACTCATAATTTACATTACAGAAATAATAAAATTTAATAATTATTTATTACTGCCTAATTATTCTCCATAGCATGTAAACTGGCACTGGAAATTGGAGCATCATGTGATCTAAGGATATGGAAACTAATCCCTTCTTTGGTTAAATAGCAGCTACCACTAATTTTTATATCATGAAAATATCCCATTTTTATGATTGAGCTATCTTTAATCAACAACAAATTTGTTAGACACCATTTTTTTCCTTATGAATTAAAGGAACAGAACTATGGAGGCTCAGTAGACAAGCAAATATTCTGTGGGTCTTCAAGAAAGAAATGTTTGTATATTTAACATATTTAACATGTATTGGACTACCTGCCATCTAGGGGAGGGGGTGGGCAGAAGGAGGGGAAAATTTGGAAATGAAGGTTTTGCAAGGGTCAATGTTGAAAAAATTACCCATGCATAAACTTTGTAAATAAAAAGATATAATAAATTTTTTAAAAAATAACAACCACAATAAAAGAAAAAAAAGAAAGAAATGTTTGTTGATAAGTCATGCTGATAGGTCAAAACTCTCTGGGGTCAAATGTATTGGAAACCTTCAATCTAACAGTTATCTAGTTTCTTGCCCCATTCTAATAGTGTACCACCATCACCACTAACCTGTTTTTGAATTTCTAAACCACTAAGAAGTTTGTTTTTACATTGCATAATAAAGTTATTCAAGATTCAAAATCTAAGATATTATTCATTGGTAATCATGAATGCTGTCAAATGGGCTCAGTGGTGGTGCTCTTCTTAAATGTGTACTGTCATGTCCAACTCTATTTTCCCATGGCACAAGAACCCAGATAGTGACAATATTTTTTCTTGTTCTCTTGCTCTTATCATTTTGCAATTTTTTGACTTACGCCTAAACTCAAAAGAGGTGGAACATTTATGGAGAGGGGTGGTTTCATCAAGGGTAGCAGCAGGTTTGGAAGTTGGAAGACTTAAAATGATGGAGTTTGGGCCTCTTTACAGAATTCACTCTCCTCCAACTGTCATATATAATTGAAATTGTCTCTACCTGCTAATTAGTCGAGAGAAGTGGAAAAAGTTAAATGTATTCAGTTTGTTATTTTGAAACTCACCAATTAGTAACCAGTAGTTTGATTTCATTTGTTCCAATGGCAACCATGAAGTAGTAGTTGGTATAGAATTGTGCGGAGTTGGGGGGGAAGTTCAGATCACTTGAAGATGGTAAAGTAACAATCACTGCTCTCATCAGGATGTGGATGTGTTTCAAATTGACAATGAAAGAAAGTAGGAATGTTTTAAAATTAAAACCAATTTTTGTACACTATTTCAAAGTCTGATTCTTCTTGTGCAGCAAAATAACTGTATGGACATATATACATATATTGTATTTAATATATACTTTACGGGGGTCCTCAAACTTTTTAAATAGGGGGCCAGTTCACTGTCCCTCAGACTGTTGGAGGGCTGGACTACAGTAAAAACAAAAACTTTGTTTTGTGGGCCTTTAAATAAAGAAACTTCATAGCCCTGGGTGAGGGGGATAATCGTCCTTAGCTGCTGCATCTGGCCCACGGGAGTAGTTAGAGGACCCCTGCTTTAACATATTTAACATGTATTGGTCAACCTGCCATCTGGGGGGGAATGGGGGGAAGGAGGGGAAAAATTAGGACAAAAGGTTTTGCAATTGTCAATGCTGAAAAATTACCCATGCATATATATCTTGTAAATAAAAAGCTATAATAATAATTAAAAAATTAAATTAAATTAAAACCAATTTTAATTTAAAGCATAAAATGACACCATTCTAGCACCACTGTGCACTCAAGAAGTGGAGTTCATGTTAAATGTCCATAATGTTATGAAACTGTTTTTAGAATAGCCATCTATTTAGAAAAACTATAGTCACTAAAATTACATTCAGTGCATTATTTAAAAGTCACTGGTATTTTTTAAATCAATTAAACTTTTAAAAGATGACAATATTCCTAAGCCTAGGGAATCCATAAAATGATTGCTTTTTAATGTATGTATGCCAAACCCACATCTGTTTATTTTTTTGAAAAATGTCACTAGCCAACACTTATATTAATGCTTCAATGAGTTGCAATTCTTTGCATCCTTGCAGTACCATCCTGAGCTTGTACTCCAGTGACACAACTTTGGAGAATCCAAGGTTACCTTCATGCTACATGCATGATATAGCTTTTATAATTGATCACATGTATTTGATGAAAGAACAGATCCAATCCAATATAATCCAACAAGAATTTATTAAATACCATTTAGTCCAACCCATTACCTAAAGAAAAACTCTTTATTCTAATAGTTACAAGTATTCAAGACCTCCAGTAAAGGGAAACTCATCTCCTCAGACAATCCATCCCACTTTAGTAAATAGTATTTTATTTACTTATTTTACAATTATATCTAAAGATATTTGTCAATATTCATTTTTTATAAAGTTTTGGGTTTTGATTTTTTTCATCCTTCTCTCCCATCCCTCCAAGACAGCAACAAATCTGATATAGATTATATATGAGCAATCATGTAACCATATTCCCACATTAGTCATGTTGCAAAATAAGAAACAGAGCAAAAGAGGAAAGCCACCAAAAAAGTGAAAATAATGTTTTGATCTGCATTCAGATTCTATAATTCTTTTTCTATATGTAGACAGCACCCATTCCACTTTAGAACAGATCACATTGTTAGGAGATTTGTCCTGACCAGCCTAAAATTGTCTCTCTGTCTTCTAGGACAAGAAAACCAAATGCAATTTCTTTTCTAGTGGCAGCCTTTCATGTACTTGAAGTTAAGCATCACGTTCCCCAGCTTTCTCTTCGTCGGGCTAAACATCCTAGTTTCTCCAACTGCTTTCATATAGCCTGGATTCAATGCTTCTAAAATATGGAACACAGAACTGAACAGCATGTACCATGCTCCAGATGTGGCTTTTAACCAAAGCAAAGCACATTGGGACTTTCATATCCTTGGTCTTGGAAGCTATACCTTTATTAATGCAGACTGAGATACCATTAGCTTTTTTCACTGCCACATCACAGTGCTGACTTTTACTGAGTTTGCATTTTATTACAATCCACAATTGTTGTGTAACTGGGTCTTCCTTTTCTTGTACTCATGAAGTTGATTTCTTGAACCCAGTGCAAGGCTTGATATTTATCTCTATTAAATTTCATCTTATAAGATTTTGCTCTATTTTTCAAATACTTGATAGTTTATATTGAAGCCCAATTCCAAAATCTATAAAAATGTGATTGAATACAAGCCATTCCCCAATAGATAAATGGTCAAAGGATATGAATAGACAATTTTCAGAGGAAGAAATTAAAGTCATTTCTAGTCATATGAAAAATGCTTTACATCACTATTGATTAGAGAAATGCAAATTAAGACAACTCTGAGCTACCACTTTACAGCTCTCAGATTGGCTAAGTGACAGGAAAAGATAATTATAAATATTAGAGGAGATGTGGAAAAACTGGGATATTACTGCATTGTTGGTGAAGTTGTCAATTGATATAGCAGTTTGGAACTATGCCCAAAGAACTAGCAAACTGTGCATTCCATTTGGTCTAGCAATGTCTCTACCAGACCTGTATTCCAAAGAGATTATAAAAAGGGAAAAGGACTCACATGTGCAAAAATGTTTGTAGCAGCAATGAACTGTACAATGTACATTCAATGAATGCATGTCCATAAGCTGAAGAATGACTGAATAAATTGTGGTATATGAATGTTATGGAATATTATTGTTCTGTAAGAAATGACCAGCAGAATGATTTCAGAGAGGCCTGGAGAGACTTTTTTGGATGTTAAGTCAAGTAAGTAGAACCAAGGGAACATTCTACATAGCAACAACAAAATTATGCGATGATCAATTCTGATGGACTTGGCTCTTTTCAACAAAGAGGTGATTCAGGCCACTTTCAATAGATTTGCGATGAAGAGAGCTATCTGCATCCAGAGAGAAAACTGTGGCGACTGAGTGTGGCTCACAATATAGTACTTTTACTTTTTTTGGTTGTTGTTTGCTTGTTTGTTTTTCCCCTCTCGTTTTTTTTTCCTTTTTGATCTCATTTTTCTTGTGCAGCATGATAAATGTGGAAATATGTTTAGAAGAATTGGACATATTTAAGCTATATTGGATTACTGTCTAGGGGAGAGGGTGAGGGAGGAAGGGAGAAAAATTTGGAACACAATGTTTTGCAAGGGTGAATGTTAAAAACTATCTTTGCATGTATTTAGAAAATAAAAAAGCTATTATAAAAAAGAAATGGGATTGAAAACTTAGATTGCTGTAGTAGGGGAAGAGAAACAAGAGACACACAAATGGGAGTTAGCACAGGCTTGCAGGGGAGGAATATCCTCCCAGTACCCAACAGAGAATAGTAAAAATAGGCATCACTCTGATCCAGTAGCCACTGTTGTTTAAGCCATTTACAATTTCAGTTTCATTTGTAGCTGAACTCTGAGAATTTAAAAGCAAGAATGTCTTAGAGGCTGGACTGCTGTCTGCCAAGTTGACTTCCTTAAGGCTCTGAAAAGTGGTCCCATCTTTTAGATTTCTAATCTAGTGACTCCAGACTGAAAGGTAATTATACTCTTTCTTCATGTAATTTGAATACACTGATTTGAATGTGATTTATGTTTCAGAATTGACTTTTTATCTTGCCACAATATAACCACTGTCCTTTGTTTCCAGACAAGCTTTTCCATTATTTTATTGGCGGGTCTAGTTTATCCTTGTACCCACATGAAATGTGCATTACTCTTCCAAGGAATTAAGGACATGCCTCCTTGTCATCTAGTTTGCAAGAGGAGTGAAAAGATGAGCATTTGAATTATTGCCTGGTAGTTTATTTCACCTTGTGTGCATTTGAGGTTGATATCATTCTTGCTGATCATGTAAATGAATTAAGTTTTTATTTGTTCACTGTGTTCACTGTTAAAAAAAAAAAAAGATGTACTGGCAACTTCAATCAGTCTTCTAAGATATTTTTAAAACCCCAGTACTCCTAGATAACTATGAAAAATTAAGCAATCTATTTATTGATGGATTGAAAACATCTGGCTCTGGTGATTTTCTACTTGTGATCAATTCTGAGCTAAGGCTATTGACTGAATCAGAACAGATAAAAATTACAGGTATAAATTTCCCTGAGGTTTTTTTAACTTGAAGAAATTGGACCATCACATATTTTCATTTAGTTGGGAATTATTCTAGAAAAAATCAGTAGCTTATATAGAAATAAAATATAAATAGTTGATTTTAGAATAATTATAAAGTCTAGGAAGTCCATTTGTTATTGAATTATAAGCAAATTAGGATAGTTATATCACAAATTCATTTCAATGTATACATAATGATTGAATCTCAGAATTTCAGGGTTTTGTTGGAGGATCTTCAGCTGCCCCTCTGTCTGACCCATACATGGAATTATCACTCTACTGTGCCTATTGATGAGTGGCCCATCTAGTCTGTTCTAATTACCTCTAGTGAGGCCAATCCTTTTGTTTCTTAAGGCAGCCCACTATACTTTCAGCAGCCTACTACACTTTTCAGATAACTGTTAGGAACTCTTTTTCTCTGACATCAAACCTAAAGTTATCTTTCTGAAATTTTCACCCAATGCTTTTGATTCCAGGTCACACAGGAAAATTAAAATCTCTCTTCCAAATGACCACCTTTCAATTAAGACGGCTTTCTTGTCTCCATGTTAAACATTCCTCATTCCTTTAATTAATCCTCATGTAGCATGAATTCAAAGGCTCGCGACCATCCTAGCTGGCCTCCTTTGGATACTGGCCTTAATCGACATCCTTTTTAAATTGTGGTACACCAAACCTAACATGGTACTTAACAAATTTGATCTGATGGAACTAAGGTTTAGTGGGACTATTGTTACCTTATTCCTGGAAAATATGTCTAGGCTAATTCAAACCAGTCAACCAAAACACACACACATCTTTTTTAAACTGATGTTCAACCATACCCCTCCTCCCATCTTGTTGTTTTCCTAAATATACGATTTTAAATTTATCCCTATTGAGTTTCATCTTGTTAGATTCACCCCAATATCTAACCTATCAATATCCTTTTGGATCATGACTCTATCATCATTAGCTGTCCTTGGTACAATCTGCAGATGACATATCCATACCAATATTGCCTTCACTCAATCATTAATAAAAATATTTTAAAAAAGAAGACCAAGAATAGATCCTTGGCTCTTTCTACTAGGCTTTTGGTATGCCTACCTCAAAGGAAGGAAATGGTTTTAGAAAGCAATAAATATTTCACAGTTTTCTGTCTATTATTACTCCTCCAGGATATTAAGGATATGTAATAATGGGGAAGTTCCACTAGTTGGACATTTATTGGAACATTTACGCTTCCAGAATTGAAGCTACTGGTAAATCTTAGCTGCTTTAGTGAAAATGTCTTCCTTCAAAAGATGAAAGAAGGAAAGAGGGAAACTGTTGTCCTAGGCCTGACGCCAACCAACCAGAGAAACAAGTTGCTGAAAAAGGAACAGGGATGGCAACACTGGACAAGCAACCCACTCCATTAAAGAGTTTATGAGAAAGATGAAGCCAAACACTGGGGACAACCTGACAGACCCAAATGTGAAGTTTATTTCATTAACCAGCTCAGATTTTGAAAGCACAAATACAGAAGGTAGAAGGAATGTCAAATTAATGAGGATGAATTCAAAAGAATAACATGGTCTTACAAGAATGTTCCAATGGCACTAACATTTGGAACAAGATGAGACTGATAAAGAGAGCTAAGGTTGACATAACGGGGTTATTTTGCCCATATTGAGGGAAGAAGGAGGAACCAGCCTATGACTTCAAGTGCACAGGACAATGATAATGGATGAGAGAAGGCAAATAGAGCTGCTCTGATCTTATTTTGTTTCAATTTTCTCTGTCTAGGAGAATGATGGATGGAAGGGACAGAATAAAAACGGATAAGAAAAAGTTGAAGTGTAGGATAAATATGGAATTGAATGCTAAGGACAATGACAAGGATTTTTTTATTGTTTATTCTAAATCTAATGATCACAGTAAACACAAACATTATAACATACAAAGAATCACAAGGGACTGCATGTAAAACTGTGAGTTTCTTTAACAATGAGTATTATATTTTAAATGTAGCAAGAAAAATTCCCAGAGAAAAGAGACTTTTTAAGCTACATTGAGGAAATTGGAAATATCAAAGAAGAGACAACTGTTGTGCAAGAGAGATGAGCTGATGATATGGATGACAAGGAGGAGGCTGAAGTGATCATCTCGTTTGCCTTCTATTTTCAGGTCAAAAAAAGGAGGGAATAGAAACCCAAAATAAAAGAAGCAATGACTGAAGAATATCTAGCTGCCTTCAGTGAGCACCCCAGCTCTGGACATAGTATATTGTAAATACTGAAAGATCCACCAAATGTGATGATTGAGTCACTGTCATTAATTTTTAAAATAATTTTAAAGAATATAAGAAGATTCCCAGGGATGAAGAACAAATGCCCAATTGTTAAAAACAGGAAGAGAATGTAGTCTGCAAATTGAACTTGACTTGTACTTGGGACAGAATTCTAGAACATTATTTAAAGGATGGTTTGGGAGTGCTTGGAATGGGAAGGACTGAAAGCTAAAAGTCAAGCTGGGTTCATCAGCTATAAGCCAGGCCAGACAAACCTCATTTCCATTTGGGACTAGATCAAGTAGCAGCAAAGATCAGGGTGAAGCTACAGATTCAGTTTAAGTAAAATTTAGCAAATCATCTGATGCTATGCCAGTAGACAAGATGGAGAGATAGAGTCCAAATGACAGCACAGTTATGTAGACTATTCAAAACTGTTTGAGTGACCAGGTCCAGACATTTAAATAGCAGCCATCTAGGTTGAGGTCAGTTTAGAAGGTGGTGTCTAGTAGTAGAGCATCTCAAAGATCTGTGTTTAACAATGTGCTGTTCACAATATTTAACAATGGCTTGAATGAAGGAGGAAATGGCATGTGTCCCACATTTTCAGAGACATTAAGCTAGGAGGGATTATATTGGTGGACAGATTAAAAAAAAATTTGGTCACCATTTGTGACCAGCACACACACTCACGCGCGCACACACATACATAAACGTACACTGTGTTTCTCCCTTTCTCTCTCATCTTAAGGTGATCTGTGTTCAAAGTATTTAATATTTGAATGCTTTCTCATAAAATCTAACAATACAAGGGAGAAAATAGAGCTATTATATTGAAATAATCCCATTCACTGAGACTAAAGTTTGGATATTTAAGCTTAAATGTGACCATTTCCTAAAATTTAAGTTAAACACTTAAGAATGCTTTTTCAAAATATCTATTTTATTAACAGTTAAAAACTAAAAAATAAAAGTCAGTTTTAAACCAATAATATTTTTCTAGTTGAGCAAATATGTATTGGGAGGTTTTAAAAAATAAAGATTGGCCTAATAGTGAACATTTTCATTTTATTAATATAGGGTTGCAAAAGTATTCTTATGTAAAATAACAACTATAACACTGTAAGAATAAAGAACTTAAAACAATCATGGGAGAAAAATGCAACTATGTCCAAGAAGTACTTGTAGTGTACACACTTAGGTTTTTTTTTCTGCTTTGGGACTATGTGACTATTGGCCATTAAATTATGCATCATATAAACAGGGACACTATATTTTGTGCTCCTCAAGGGCAGGGATTGTCTTCTTCCTAGCACAGTGCATGAAACCCAGTAGGTAAGTAAGTGAGTAAGTCAGGCAAGAAATATTTATTAAGTACCTACTGGGTACAAGGGCTGGCATTCTACTGCAGAAGACCATATGTGTGTATATCTGTGTGTGTGTATATATATATATGTATATATATATACGTATATATACATATATATAATTGATATGGAGGTGTGCATGATACTATATGCCAGAACATAAAAATACATAATACAAAATACAAGTAGCTGGAAGGTAATCTCAGAATACTAGTAGTTGGAGGAAACTAGAAAACCTCCTGACAGAGAGAAGCCTCGAACCAAGTCTTAAAGAAGACCAATGATTCTAACAGGCAAAACTCAGGAGGAAGAACATTCCAGGTATGGGGGCAGCCAGTGCCAAGAAATAAAGAAGGAAGAAAGAACATTATATATTCAAGGGGCAGAAAACAGGTCTGTGTGGCTGGATCATGGGGTCCCTGGAGGGGAATGATGTACTAAAGCACAGAAAGATAGGAAGGGGCAAATTTGGAATGAACTTTAAATGCCAAACATAAGAGTTCATATTTAGTCCTACAATAAAAGGAAGCCATTTGTGCTTAATGAGTAGGGAATGACCTGGGCAGACCAGCACTTCAGGAAAATCATTTTAGTAGCTGTGTGGAAGATGTATTAGAGCTAGGAGAGACTTAAGACAGGGATGCCAATTAGAAAGCTATTGCAATAGTTCAAACAAGAGGTGATAAAGGCCTGAACTAGCATAGCTTGATAGCTTTATGAATAGAGAGGGGAAGATAGATGTGAGAGATGTTTTAGAGCAATACAGGGGCAATTAAAAGAGAAATAGTTACTTGCAAAAAAATCTTTGGAGCAATTTCTCCAATAAAGGTCTTATTTCAAGGTGTAGAGGGAACTGTTCCAAATATATGAGAACTAGAATGATAAATGGGTAAAGGGCATAAACAAGAAGCTTTCAAAAGAAAGACAAGTTATTAACAACCATAGGGGGAAAATCTCCAAATCACTCATTAAAAAGTGAAATGATAATTCAAACAACTCTGAGGTTCTACCTCACACTCATTAGATTAGCAATGATGACAAAAAGAGCAGGGCTGTTGTGAGATTCAAATGAGACAGGGAATGTAAAGCACACTTGGAAGTACTACACAAATAACAGTTATTAGTATCATTATTATTGGCCTAGGGTCACTAGGTCTTCATTCTGGTGAGGACTTCATTCTCTGAGTTTTCCACTGTACCCCTACTGAGTTCAAACCATGTTTCTAGAGCAAGAAAGAGCTATGTTGATAAATGTTTAACTACCATACTCTCTGGGAAAAAATACATGCACCCACTTTTAAGTCTCATTTGCATTATTAATATTTGCTTATGTTCAGACAATCAACAAAGTAATAAATCAAGCCCTTATTTGTAGTGGTTTCTGAGACGTATCCACTCATGTTGAAAATTTAACAGTCAGTTCTTAAAAGCCAGTTAGAGCAGGCTCCAGCATATCCCAGCAAAAGAGGAAAAGGACAATTGTTGGAGGGACTGTGAGAGGAGAGATAAAGTAATGCACTCTCAGTGATGCTGTAAACTGATCTAACTATGCTGAAAAGCAGTTTTGAATAACACTTTACTGAGCTGCATGTGTCTTTCAACTCAGTGATACTGGTACCAGGGCTATATCTGGATTATATCCTTGTGGATTGAAATGATCAATGTTCTAAGTCACTTAATCTCTCTGACACTCAGTTTCTTCATCGTTAAAATGAAGATAATACATACCTACTTGATGGGATTGGTATGAGACTATATAATCGTCCTAACATTATTTCCAAGATGATATAGACGCACTCTGCAAGCCTTAAAGAGATGTGTAAGTGTCCAATATTAATATTATTGTTATTGCTGCTCTGTGATCAAAATTCCAACCAGTCAATGGGATGAGAGAAGCTGTTCTCTACTCCCTTCTCCATAAGTGAAAAATTGAGTGCTCTGTCTTAGAAATACTGTCCTGGTAGGTCTCTGTACCCAGTAGTTCCCCAAACTACTTGCTTCCTAGCTTTTTTTCCTGTTATGCTATTAGGTACAAATAGTTTCTTTTTTTCTCTTCTCAACAAGTGTGAAAACACAGCACCAGGCCTGGAATTAGGAAGACTCATCTTCCTGAGTTCAAATCCAGCCTCAGACACTAGCTAAAAAGGAAATGGCAAATCACAAAGGCAGTCGTGAAGAGTCAGACATGACTGAAGCAATTAAACAAATTCCATTTCAAGTTGTTGATTAAGTCAGCACCAGGAGCTGCCCATTGTTTTTGTGAGATTGCTATAGTTTTTGTGAGTGGCAGGTTTCTCTATGAGAAAGGGGGCTACAAAAAAGAAAGAGCTGCTTTCCCCTTTTAAGGGTTGGGAAGAGTAGTTGAAAGGAACATCTATATGGGACCTCTCCTCCATCATGTCCTGCTGTCTTACAAAACTGGTGTTTATAAAACTGCTCTTTTTAGTGTCACAAGGAACATTTTTTTTACTGAGATCCCAGAAATATTTATGTAACATAATACGATTTGGGAAGAGAAAAGTTTTCTAGATTTCCATTAAGTGGCCTTGGGAGTGTATACCAGGAACACAGAAAGTCCAGAGATAGAATGTTGAGATAAGGAACAACAGCTTGTGGTCTAATCCAAGTATAAGCCTCAGATCTAGGGTTTCTCAGGGACATGAAATGAAGATTCAATTTATTTCTCCTAAAGTACTTTTTTTAAAAAACTGCACAATCTTAAATGATATTTATGTGTCTGGCCAGGTAAGCTCAACATTATTATGTGATACTTACAATTTCAATTATATAACTATAATTTATAAGAATATATTTGCAGCAGATGATATGACATCTAAATAGGTAAGGAGCCCCAAATGAATGTTCTCTCAGCCAGAGTGAGTGAAGTGCTCGAAAAATTTCAATATATGTCCAAGACTGCTTCTCATAGTTTGAAGAGACAATCATTTATTATTTTTCCTTAACAATATAATTGAAAACATAGAGACTAAAACTGTGGATGAAAACCTCACAATGACATCGAGTATAAATTCCAATTACATGTAAAAACAATTTAATATTATTTTTTAAATTTTGAGTTCCAAATCCTCTCTCCTCCCTTCCTTGAGAAGGAAAGTAACTTGCATACATGTACAATCATGTAAAACACATTTTTTATGAGTCATGTTATAAAAGAAAACACCAACAACAAAAAAGAAAGAAAAATGAACAAAGTTTTTTAAAATTCTTCAATCTGCATCTAAACTCCATCAGTTCTTTCTGTGGAAGTAGGTAGCATTTTCCATTATAAGTTCTTCAAAATTGTTTTAGATCTCTGTATCGCTAAGAATAGCTAAGTCATTCACAGGTGATCATAATATAATATATTGTAGCATTTTGTTTTAATCCACTTTACTATCTCCTATTTTATGTGTGAGTTTATCCGATTCATGTTCACAGTCATGATTATTAAATACCCATTTCCATCCATCCTATTTTTCTTTGTTTAGCCTTTTCGCTCTCCTTTCACCCTGTCCCTCCTTAAAAGTGTCTTTTATACCTAACCACCACCTCTCCCAATTAGCTTTCCCATCAGTCCTTCCTTTCTCTTTTTTCCTTCCCCTCCTACTTCTCTGCAGGATAGGGCAAGATAGATTTCTGTACCCAACTGAGGGTGCATACTATGCCCTCTTTATGCCAATTCTGATGACAATAGGCTCAAGCTTTGCCTACCACCTCTTCTTCCCTTCCACTGTAACAGTTCTTTGAGGAAAGGGACCCATATGTGCAAAAATATTTGTGGCAGCCCTTTTTGTAGTGGCAACAAATTGGAAACTGAGTGGATGCCCCTCAGTTGGAGAGTGGCTGAATAAATTGTGGTATATGAATGTTATGGAATATTATTGTTATATAAGAAATGATCAGGAGAGTGGTTTTAGAAATGCCTAGAGAGACTTACATGAACTGATGCTGAGTGAAATGAGCAGAAGCAGGAGATCATTGTACATGACAACATCAATATTGTATGACGATCAATTCTGACGAATGTGACTTCCCAATGATGAGATGATTGAGGCCAGTTCCAATGATCTTGTGATGAAGAGAGCCATTTATACACAGAGAGGGGACTGCAGGAACCGAGTGTGAGAACATAACATTCTCACTCTTTTTGTTGTTGTCTGCTTGCATTTTGTTTCCTTACTCGTTTACTTTCTTTTTTCTTGATCTTATTTCTCTTGCGCAGCAAGAGAAGTATATAAATATGTTTATATATATATTGGATTTAACATATATTGGATCGATTGCCATCTAGGATAGAGGCTGGGTAGGAAGGAGAAAATCTGAAACCCAAGGCTATACAAGGATCAATGTTGTCAAATTATTCATGCATATGTTTTGAAAATAAAAAGCTTTATTAAAAAAAGAAAACAAAAAAAGCTTTCATCTCTTTTATGTGCACTAAGTTAGTTCAGTCATCTCTCACTCCATCTTCCAAGTGCACTCCTTCTTTTTCAACCCTTAATTTTATTTTCTTGGCTATCATTCCATCATAGTCAATTCATTCCTGCAGCCTCTATATACACTCTTTCTAACTGTCTTAATCTAATAATGATAAAGTTCTTAACAGTTTCAAGTATTATCTTTCCATGTGGGAATATTAAAAGTTTAACCTTATTAAAACCCTCTTTTTTGGTACCTCCTCCTGAGACTTGTATTTGAAAATCAATTATTCTAGTCAACTCTGGTTTTTTCATCAAGAATTCTTAAAAGGTCTTTATTTCATTAAATATCCATTTTTTCCCCTGGAAAAATATGCTCAGTTTTGCTGAGCAGGTGATTTTTGACTGTAAGCCTATCTCCTTTGCCTTCTGAAATGTCACTGCTGTATTTCCAAACTTCTCCTTACGAAGCTGAGTATTCTTACCCAAGTCTAAGACTATATACACACACACACACACACACACACACACATATAATATACATATACATATATATATATGCCTGTATTAAATTTAATCTAGTCACCCAAATCTCTTTGCATTTTGACATTGCCCTTCCATGTGTTAGCTCTCCCTCCCAACTTTACCTTATCTATGAATTTGACAAGTTTCCCCAACAGAATATAAGCACCTTGAGAAAAGGAATTATTTCATTGTTTTTCTTTGTATAGTCATTGCCTGGCATATAACAGGTGATTGTCATATGCTTGTGCAGTGATTGATATAAGCCTTCATCAAAGTCATTGATAAAAATGTTGAACAGAACAAGGCCAAGGCTAGATCTAAGAGAAGTTCTATCAGAAACATACCTTAAAACTAACATGAATCACTTACTAATTCCTTTTTGGTTATGACCAACCAGTGATAAAGTCAAATAATTGTACTATCACTAGTCCATGTTTTATCACCTTGGCTACAAGAACGTCATTAAAGACTCTGCCAAATGCTTTGCTGAAAACTACAGCATCCCCCTGATCTATCAATATAATAATACTGTCAAAAATAAAAAAGAAATTAGACAATGACCTGTCCTTGAGCACCATTTTCTTCTACAGGTGTACAAATCATCTCTAATGGAATTTTCTAGAAATTTGCCAGGAATTGAAGCCAAGCTCTCTGGTCTTGGCAGATATTTGGCAAATTCATCTTCTTCATTTTTTTGAAAACTGGGGCAGTGTTTGTCCATCTTCATTCCCCAAAGTATCTCTTGTTTTCTCCATGCACTTTCAAAGATCACTAATAATGGCCCATCAATCACATTGACTAGTTAATTCAAAACCCAAAAAGGTCATTTATATTGGCCATGTGATTTAAATGCACCTATAATTGTTAGGAATTGATGAAATTTGCCTCCTTGCATTATCTTTTCTGTCAACTTCCTATTAGTGATTTCTGTTTTGATCTTCCTTATCTAAAGGTCTTTCTTCTTGACAAAGAAATGGGAAGTCAGAAAGCTTAAAAGAAGAGCAACAAGAGCAAAAAACAAAAACAAAACCTTCTGACCTCCTTTTATTCTTTTTATTTGCTTCCCAGCCTCAACTCAATAAGGGATATCTCATTCCTGACTCACATTTTTCAGGTCTGATGTGCTTTTTTTATTCATTAATTATTACCCTTGCTTCCATCTTTTCTGTTTATTTTCGGTGCGTCCACATTCTTTTAAGATGTCACGCATGCAACACTACTGAAAATGGCCTGAAGCAGATTAAAATGTAATTGGGAAATGTCTAACAAAATCAACAATACACAATATAGCATAGATAATGTTAGTGTGTGGTTTTCCCTGTCAATATACCTCCTGCAGTGTACATGGGTACAGCTTAGTGGCCCCCATTTTCATCTGATAGGCATCTACTCAGTTTCCAATATCTTGACACCACAAAAGAGCTGCTACAAACATTTTACACATATGGGTCCTTTCCCCTTTTTATGATCTCTATGATATAGACCCAGGAGTGACACTGCTGGATCAAAAGATAGGCATAGTTCAGTAGCTCTTTGGGTATAGTTCCAAATGGTTGGATAAGTTCACAACTCTACCAACAATGCATTAGTGTCCCATTATTCTGATATCCCTTTATACATTTATCATTATCCTTTCCTGTTATCTTAGTAGATCTAAGAGGTGTGAGATGGCACCTCAGAATTGTCTGAATTTTCATTTCTGTAATCAATAGTAATTTAGAGCCTTTTTCATAAGAGTATACATGGCTTTAATTTCTTCATCTAAAAATTATCTGTTCATATCATTTGACAATTTATCAATTGGGGAATGACTTGTATTCCTATAAATTTGACTCAGTTCTCTATACATTTTAGAAATGAGGCCTTTATCACAAAAACTGACTGTAAATTTTTCCCCAGTTTTCTAATTCCCTTCTATTCTTGCCTCCACTGGTTTTGTTTGTGCAAAACTTTTTTTAATTTAATATCATCAAAATGCATTTCAAAATGTTTTGTAGTTCAAAATTCTTCCCTTCTCCACATATCTGACAGATATCCCTTGCTCTCCTACTTTGCTTATTACATCACCCTTTTTGTGTAAACCATGAACCCTTTCCATTCTTATCTTGGTATAGGGCCTGAGATGTTAGCCTATGCCTAGTTTCTGCCATACTGTTTTCCAGTTTTCTCAGCAATTTTTGTGAAACAGTGAGTTCTTATGCAAAAAGGTCAAGTCTTTGGATTTATCAAATAGTAGATTATTATCGTCATTGATTTTTATGTCTCGTATGACTAATCCTTTCCACTGATCCACTATTCTATTTCTTTGCCAGTACCAAATGTTTTTGATGATTGCAACTTTGTTAATACAGCTTTAGGTATGGTACAGCTAGGCCACCTCCCTTTGCATTTTTTACTAATTCCCTTGATATTCTTGACCTTTTCTTCTTCCAGATTAATTTTGCTATTGTTTTCCTAGCTCTATAATTTTGGCATATCATTATTATTACTAAGTTCCTTTGCTACAGAACAATCTCATTTTCTGCCAAATGACAATTTCATATTAGCAATACCTTGGCAAAACTAATCAAGCATCTGGCCAAGATTGACAGTTCTATCCCTCTAGCCTTTCTTACCCACTACCTACACAAATTCCTTCCTGAGACTCACTTGGAACAGAGGATAAGTCTGCTCAAAGATTGCAATAATTCTCAGGTTCTCTCCCTCCCAGTGATTCACTGATTCTTGTTCTGCTTCTAGCTTTATCATTCCCTACCAGAGTCAAAACCTCCTCCGAAATACTATAGCAGAAACATCCCTGGGTCCTAGCACTGATTCAGTCTTCCAATTAGCATGACCTTTAAAGATTTTGTCAAAGAACCTTAAAGTCAATGTTATGCAAAATGTAGGTCTAAGTTTTCTTTGGGGAAGGGTATTCAGATGTTTGGCAGAAGGACCTGTGAGAGGTTAAGTCAAAGATCAACTCCCTTTTAACACCCCCAAACAGTAAGAAAGGCTTGAAATAAATTAGAACAATGATAAGGGAAAGAAAAAAATCTTTAACAAGCAAAATGCTAACAGCAAAATTGAAGAAATGAGTAAACAGTTATCTCCTAACAAGATGGCCTAAGGTTAGGTGCTTCTTAGTCATCTCTCTGTTTACATTGTTCTAGTCATCATAACCAGGTTGACTGGTCCCTGGATTTTTATTGCTACAGAGGCACTGGCAGAAATCCACCAGCGGATTTTGAAACTATAAGAATATATTTTTTAGAGAAGATTATGTCTTGTGGTAAATGTCAGTCACTCCCCTATTCTCCAAACTCCAAACTAATTAAAACCGCGCTGGCGACATACTAGTGATTTAGATGAGCTACACAACCTCATTTTCAAAATCAGGAGCCACATCTTTCCTAAATTCTGTCATACTATCCCCTGCTCTAATCCAGTCTCCGACACAGCTGCTAAGGCATCTATCCAAGCATGTCATTATCTGGTTCCAAAAACCTTCAGTGACTCCCCAGTACTGATAGAATAAGATCCAGTGTTTGCATATTGGTATTTAAAGCCCTTGACACTCTAGCTTCCTCCTTTCTTTTCACAAACCCTAGATTCTATCTACAATGGATTTCTTGCTACTGCCCAACCTAGATGTTATAACTCTGCTCTTGTTGCATTTGAATATGCCATCCCCCAAACTTGAAATTTATTCCCTTCTCATATCCACTTTGCCAGCTCCTGATTTTCCTTCAAGGCATGGTTCAAGTGTAACTTTTTCAAAGCCTTTCCTCCTTATCCCAGCTGTTACTCCCTAGATTTCCTTATGCTGACCTCACTTATATTCATGTTATAGCCCTCCAGCAAAACATTAGTAAGGACTTTTTGTTGTTGGGGATCTCTTTGTCTCTAATACCTAGCATAGTGCCTTATACATTAAATACATATACGTTCTTCAAATATACATTATATATATTTAATATATTGTTGATTATATATATGTGTATATATATGTGTGTGTGTG
This sequence comes from Sarcophilus harrisii, assembly GCF_902635505.1. Taxonomy (NCBI): domain Eukaryota; kingdom Metazoa; phylum Chordata; class Mammalia; order Dasyuromorphia; family Dasyuridae; genus Sarcophilus; species Sarcophilus harrisii. The sequence goes on from NC_045432.1 coordinate 62,716,275, forward strand.
TGTGTGTGTGTGTGTGTGTGTGAGTGTCCCCAACCTGTAATTTCATTGATGTACAGAACTTCCAGAAAGTAATTTCCCTCTACCAGTACAATTCTGCAAAGTGTAGTCTTAGGAAGTTGCGTGAGGCACTGAGAGATTAAATGATATGCCTACTGTCACACAGCCAGGATTTGTCAGAAGCATTACTTGAATCCAGATCTTCTTAGTTCTTAGGTCAACTCCCTTTTACCCATTATGCCATGTTACCTCTCACCTCATAAGTAAGTACTCAAGAGCCATTTATTTGTTAACTAAAGAAATATTTGTTGGCTGGTTGAATTGAACATCGTATATTGTTCACTTCATACCTGTTTCCCTGTTCCCCTGAATTAGTATTAGTATTAGTATTGAATAATACTATACCATATGTCATAATTTATTCAATCATTTCTTAGTCATGGGGTACAGATTGGGTTAACATTTTTTTAATGATCACAAACAATGCTTCTCTGAATATTTTTATACATCTGGGTCTTATCTTGTTGTCAGAGACATACGTGAACTATAGTCCACATATGTAGTAGGACTTTGGATCAAAGAACATTAACGGTTTTGAAATTTTTCTTCCAAAGTGTTTTTGAGACAATTTGAACCAGTTCATAGCCCCATCAGAAGTGATTCAGATTGCTTGTCTTCCCAGAGTCCCCCTAGCAATGTATGTTCCCATCTTAGCTAATTAGATGAGATTTATTTTGGTTATGTTTTGATTGCCATTTCAATAGTTGATTACTTGAATCAAGAGATTATTAGCCATTTAGAAAAATTTTCCAGATGATTCTCATTCTTTTGAAAATTGTTCATATTTCTTTTTCTGCAGTCTGTATTTTTTTCCATTCATCTATCAATATAAGGGTTTGGAGAGAGGAAGGAAGCTTTATAAATTTTATATAATCAAAATGAAAGGCACTATAATGCAGTATATCGTGTATAGTATAGTGTAGTAGATAGAGCTATCTCAGAACTAGGAAGACTTCAATTGAATTATACTCTTCATGCATGTTATGTTCCTTGTACACAGTAGGTAGTCCATGGATTTATATCAATCAGTCTATCTATCTATCCATGTATCTATTGGTTGAGTGATCCTTGGCAAAAAACATGTTAATGCTCTAGCTCTGTGCTGTCAAACTCAAAACAAAACTCAAACTCAAACTAAAAAGGGGGATTAGGAGGAGGTTGGTTTGATACAAAACCACACAGAAAGATCCCTATAGGCTGCATATTGGCTTAGTTTTAAAATGTGATATCATCTCTGTTTCATTGCATTTTTGTTTTTTAAATAAATTTCCCTATTACACTTGAATCTGATTTAGGCCACACTTGGGAATGTTGTGGGATATATATGTCAGCAGCTGGGTGTTTGACACCTTCAGCCTGGGTAACTGGAAGTTGCAGAGTAAGTAATGGCCTGAAGTGATAGAAGGAATTCCCCCCTTGGGATTTCTCTAAAATTACAAGGCAAGTCCTTATTCCAATAATCAAAATAGCCCAGGTTCCCTTTTTAAATTTTGTGTGATAACTAGTTAAGAATCTTTCTCCTCTGCCCAGCTGTGAAATATCTAACTTTCAAACCACTCTCATTTTTAAAATGGTCCTGTAGCAGTCTTTTGTTTAAACTGTTTTATTCACATAGAATGTATTGTGGTGTAAGGTATAAGATTGAACAAAAAGCAATTATAAACCACCAATCAATTGTTTGTGCATTAATTTATTTCTGTAAAAATCATTTTCTAATTGTATATATGTAAGTCATTCATGTGTTCTACTCAGTTGACGACTGGATAGTTCATGCATTTTGTTGTGTTTTGTAAAAGAATGTCTCTATTTCTTTCTTCTGCATTTTTAGAGTCATGTTCCAAAATACTGTCTAGTAAATTTATTTTATACCCTGTTCTTTTATTGATAATATTTTATAATTTTTTTCTGTTGATTCTCTAGGGTTATTTAAGTAGTCCTTCGTGTTTTCCATAAGGAGGTAATATTATCTCCTTTTAAATCTGCTTTTTCTTTTTTTAATGATAGTAAACATAGCGGGCACCCTTTGTTTCACCTATGGTTTTATTGGGAAAGCTTTCAGTGTTACTCAGTGACAATAATTCTGTGAGCTGATTTTCAATAAATGTTTTTGATCATATTAAGGAAAGGTTGTTTTGTCCCTATACATTTCAGACTTTTTTTTAGATAAATTAGTGGTATTGAAAAGACCTAAGGACAATTTTAATTTTTAAATTATGTATTAGAGTAATAATTCTCTTACTCTTAAATGTTTTTTACACTGTTGGTATAAATTCAGGCTGGTTATTGTGAATCATTTAAAAATATATTGCCCTAACTTCTTTGCTAATCTTTTAACTTTTTTGTCAATTTCATTAGTGTTCTTGGTCATTAGTTTTCTATATCTTAACTTCTCTTGAACCACATTTGGGTCTTAGGAATTATGTGAGGTACTTTCTGTATTTGTGTAAACAGCAGAAGTATTCTTTTGGCTTTTTAATTTATGGCTTGCTAAATTTGAATCTTTTGGGAGGAAAAGGCTTTATTTTCTATTTTATTACTTTAGGTGTTTTTAAAGAAATATTCTTCAACACTAAGTTTTCAATCATGTTGTGACACAATGGGCACTTCTGCACATTACTAGACTGGTTTTCCCCGAATAGGCCCACATCCAAGGTCTTTTCCTAGCCTGTTAGGATTTGCTAGGGACAGGTAAGTGGCATGGTGGGTAAAGGGCCAGGCCTCAAGTCAGGAAGACCTGCATTCAAATCCAGCCTTAGACACCGACTGGTTGTGTAAGTGGGCAAGTCGTTTCACCCTGTTTGCCTCAGTCTTCTCATTTGTAAAGTGAACTGAAGAAGGAAATGGTATATTACTCCCGTATCACTGCTTAGGAAAATCTCAGATGGGATCACAAAGAATTGGACAGGAATTAAACAACTGAACAAAAGGACCTGCTGAGATGTTGTGCCCAACTGGCCTAGCCCTTGATAACCCAGGGCCACTCAGCCTCCTATAAAATAAGGTATCAGAGGAAGATATTAGTAGAGATATTCTATTGTATCCTAGAAAACAAAGCTTTGAAACTGAACAATGAGGTATGGTACATATGGTACATGGTGTAGTTTAAAATTTTAATAGAATACTAAGAGTCCAGTTTTACAGTTTAGTTGGGTGCTATAATCAGTATATTTCAATAAGGTAGCTTTTTTCAGTGAGATGTGGCAGAAAATACTGAATTTAGTCAGGGGACCTGGGTTCAAATCCTGACTGCTAGTTACTAGGTGTGTGTGGTCAAATTACTTCCCTTTTTTGGGCCTGTTTATTTTTTAGAATGAATGGCTGGCCAGGAACAGTGGTGTCAAGTGGAAAAGGATCCCTGCTGGCTGCACATTGACTTAGAAGAATACATATTAACATCACCTCTACATTTTATTTTATTTCTATTTATTTTGTGAATTTTTAATCTGGTTCTGGTCTTATTTGAAGGGCCCTCTTGCAGGTTGAGTGTTTGACCTGTAGTCTTAGATGTCTCTGAAGGTCCCTCCCAGCTGTGGAACTATGATACTTTCTTAAAGGTCTCCAAATATCTAATACTTAAGTAGTAGGCACCCCATTAAAGTCCCTATTTTAAATAAGTAGAAAAGTAGCTCAAAAGTCTAATGGCGTATTGAACACATTGAGACAGCATCTGTAACAATTCGTTGCATTTTATTGAATATATAGTATTCAGTTAAAGACATTAAACAAGAGAATAATGGTGGGCATCTCCTGGCTAGAAATTTAATTAAGTTCCCTATGAGGAAATTGGGGGAACTCAATGATTTAAGTGAATTGGGATGGACTGGGGGGGTAAATGTGGATTTCAGGGACATCAGGCATGTCTCTTCTTGCCTAAGAGGGGGCATCAGTGACACAAGAAGAATTGACCATCTCCTTGGCCACCACCTTGGGCCCCCTACCCTAGCCGGGCCCCTTAACAGCAACCCCCACACGCCATCTTCACAGGAGAGCTGTTAACCTTGAGTGCAGGGAGATCCCTGGCAGAAAACGGCTCACATCTGAGGTGCTCCCTGATCTCGGCCGCGATGGTGAGGAAGACTTGCTCGACATTAATGGCGTTCTTGGCACTGGTCTCCAGGAAAGGGATGCCCAGGGAATCGGCGAACTCCTTGGCCATGAGAGAGTCTACCATTCTCTCGGTAACAAGGTCGCTCTTATTGCCCACCAATACCTTGTCGGTGGTTTCGCTGCCACGGAGCTCCACTTCGACCAGCCACTGCTTCACGTTGACAAAGGACTCAAGGCTGCTCACATCATACACCAGGATAACGCCATGGGCTCCCCGATAATAGCTTGAGGTGATGGTGTGAAAGCGTTCCTGGCCAGCGGTGTCCCAGATCTGCAGCTTCACAATTTTACCATTCAGTTGGATAGTACGGATCTTGAAATCCACGCCAATGGTACAGGCGTAATCATCGCTGTACTTGTTGTCGGCGAAGCGCAGCAGTAGACAAGATTTGCCCACACCCGAATCCCCGATCAGCAACAGTTTAAACAGGTAATCACACTCGGCATTCATGGTGGCAGCGTAGCAGAGGTTCAGACCTAAGAGGGCTGACTGAAAAGCAGGCTGGGCTTTGGCTCCACTTGCTCTTGAAAATGGCGCTGGTTCCGGCTTCTCTGATGTTCTACTTCCCTGGCAACCGTTACCACAACAGCAGCTTTGGAATCTTCGAATCTAGAAGAGGCTCTTAAGGGGACAGCTAGGTGGCGCAGTGCAGCCCTGAAGTCAGGAGGACCTGAGTTCAAATGTGACCTCAGACACTTAATACTTCCTGGTTGTGTGACCCTGGGCAAGTCACTTAACCCCAATTGCCTCAGCACAAAATAACAACAATGATAAATAAAAATAAAGAGGCCCTTGAACACCACTTAAGGATTGATAGTGTCCTCTGAAGAGATCAGAGGATGGATATGGAAATGAAAGGGACCTTAAAAAGGTCATCCAATGGAAAACCTCATTTTACAGACAGGGGAATTAAATAACTAGTGAATCATTTATTTCCTTTGGTTTGGATCTACAATTTCCTTATTTGTAAAATGCAAAGAATAAAATATACCTGTTTTACCTGTCCCGCTATTCCAGTCATGGAGAATATGTTTTGCAAACCTTGATATATTCAGGAAGTATGAGGTAACTTTTATAATTGCACTCCCCAAAATAGAATTCTATACATAAATTTTTGAATTATTTTTATTATTAATTTATTAATTAATAATTACTATTAATTAGATAATAAATTAAATAGCCATTAAAGAGGATTTTTTATACATTTTTGTTTTGTTTTATTTTGTTTTGCTGGAATCTCTACAGAATGTTTAAGAAACCCTGAAAAACATAAGGCTGTATGTGGAAAATAGTACAGTGATTGGGTGAAATGCGGAAAAAAACAAAAGACTGGGAGCAATGACATCCAAATACTATATGATCTATCTACTTCTCTCCCAGGCTCAGTATCTTCATCTATAAAACAGGAATTGGAGGATTTGTTGAGTTCAGGAAATAATGGTTAAAGAATGCATTATTTCACAAGCCATTCTCTAATTGATAAACGGTCAAAGGATAAGAACAAACAATTTTCAGATGAAGAAATTGAAAATATTTCTAGTCATATGAAAAAATACTCTAAATCACTATTGATCAGAAAAATTCAAATTAAGACAACTCTGAAGTACCATTACACGCCTCTCAAATTGGCTAAGATGACTGGAAAAAATGATGATAAAGGTTAGAGGGGATGTGGGAAAAGTGAGACAGTGATACATTGTTGATGGAGTTGTGAATTGATCCTCAACCATTCTGGAGAGTAATTTGGAACTCTGCCCATAGGGCTATCAAACTGTGCATGCTCTTTGATCCCGCAGTGTTTCTAAGGGGTTTGTATTCTTTAAAAAATCATGAAAAGGGAAAAGGACCCACATGTACAAAAATGTTTCTAACAGTTCTTTTTGTAGAGGTTAAAGAACTAGAAACTGAGGAGAAGCCCATCAGTTGGAGAATGGCTGAATAACTTATGGTATCTGAATGTGATGAAACATTATTGTTCGAAAAGAAATGACCAGCAGGATGATTTCAGAAAGGCCTGGAGAGATTTACATGAACTGATGCTGAGTGAAGTGAGCAGAACCAAGAGACACTGTACATGCTAACAGCACGATTAAATGACCAATTCTGACAAGTGTGAGTTGTTTCAAAAATGAAATGATTCAGGGCACTTCCAATATAACGCATGCTGAACATTACCATCTGCATAGAGAAAGAGATCTGTGGAAGCTGAATGTAGATCACAATATAGTATTTTCACCATTTTTGTTGTTGTTTGCTTTTTTTTCTTTCTCACTTTTTCCTTTTTGATCTGATTTTTCTTATGCAACATGATAAATGGGAAAATAGTCATAGAAGAATTGCACATGTTTAACATATTGGATTATCTGCTTCTAAGAGAGAGGATGGAGTGAGAGGAGGCAGGAAAATTTGAAACACAAGGTTTTGCAAGGGTGAATGTTGAAAATTATATTTGCATTTATTTTGAAAGTAAAACACTACTATTAAAAAAAGAAAACACAACAGTCATTGTCAGCCTTCAGCCTCACACTTGAGAAATTCCAGCCATCTCTCAGAGAACAGGAGCTGAGCTAGAGAGAAAAGCAGTCCTGAGACAAGAGTAACACCATGTCACATAGAGTTGCTGAGAACTGATAGGATAGCTTGGTGTTCACTTCTCAGAGGCCGAGATGCAGCTCTGTGATTGCAGCGACTTTCTTGCTTAACCTCTCTCCCCATGCTACTCTGCCTCTCTATCACTATCTTGCATGATAAGATGCTAAGTGAAACCACAGGAATTTATGGTACCCATTGTTATCTCTCCTATGCCTTGCTGCTCCACTGTGGTGAAATATTGTTGTACGTAGTATGAAGAAAAAATAGGGAGAAACAAGTGGCTTGCTCCTTAGCTAATTGGTATGCTGTGCCAAACACTAACGGCTGTGTAATCTACTATGGAAACTCCCTCCACATATGCATATCAGCAACTTAATAGTCTTAGATACCTGGGGCACAAAGGCATTACATGATTAGGCCATGATTACATATCTAAAATGTGTCAGAGACAGGACTTAAATCCAATACTTGCTACTTCTAAGACCAGCACTCCATCTACTTATAGACATACCTCAGAGATGTTACATGTTCTTTTCCAAACAATCAAAATCAAACAAGTATCACAAGAAAGCAAGTCACACAAATTTTTTGTTTTCCTGGTACATATGAAAGTTATGTTTATACTATACTGTAGTCTATTAAGTGGGCAAATATGCCTTCAAAAAACAATGTACATAGCTCAATTTTTAAAAATGCTTTATTGTTAAAAATTGCTAACCATCATCTGAGCCCTCAGTGAATCATATACAATCTTTTTGCTACATGAGAGTCTTGCTTCAATGGTGATGGCCGCTGACCAATCAAGGAGGTAGTTTGAAGGTTGGGGCATCTGTGGCAATTTCTTAAACTACAACAATAATGAAGTTTGCCTCAAGAGCAACTCTTCTTTCACTTGAATACTTAAAGCCCACTGTAGGGTAATTAACTGGCCTCTTTTCAATATTGTCGTATCTCAGTAGGACTGGGGAGGCCCAAGAAGAGGGAGAAAGGCAATGGCTGGCTAGTGGGGCACTTGGAATACATACAAGATTTGTCAGTGAAATTTGCCATCTCTTCCTGGTGCCCCAAAAGACTTAAAAATAGTATTATTAAAGGTCACTCTTCACAGATGAGCATTGCAGATATGATGATAATGAAAAAGTTTGCAATACTGGGAGAATCACCAAAATGTGGCACAAAGACAAGATGTGAACACATACTGTTGGGAAAATGGTGCCAATAGATTTGTTCAATGCAGGGTTGTCACAAACCTTCAATTTGTAAAAACAAAATAAAAACGCAATATCTGTAAAGTTCAGTAAAAGTGAAATGCAATCAAATAAGGTATATGTGTATTCCACATTTCCTCTCTATATCACTGATATGGTCCAGCTAATCTAAATAACACATGAAATTTGATCATTTCCATTGGGACCATCAAATAGGATCGTCGACCTACCATCTCAATAACTGTTTAGCAAATGCCTCTCTAGATATAGTTGTAGATCCCAAAATATGCTGCCAAAGCTCTATAATAATGAGGACTTCTGCCCAAGGGGCCCCTTTTGCAGACACATTTTGATCAATGGAATATAGTGTTTTGTTAACATATGCAAAACTCTCATAGAAATCTAGCATTTGCATCAGGGAGTAGCAAAGCATCTCCGTGCCTTAAGCACCAACCTAGTAGGGATCACTCACTGAAAAAAGACTGAGCATTGAATGAATGTCCTAGAGCCTCTTCTAGATTCAAAGAAATGTTCCATGGGGAAAGCTGACCCACTGGGCAGAGATCTGGTCCCATATCAGTTATGTTACTTTGTCAATGTCACACTGCTACCTATCTCTTTGTCACCATTGATTTCATATCAATCCAAGTGATTGAGTGGATGCCCATAAGTTGGAGAATGGCTGAATAAATTGTGGTATATGAATATTATGGAGTTTTACTGTTCTAAAAGAAACGATCAGCAGGATGATTTCCTGGACAGACTTACATGAACTGATGCTAAGTGAAGAGAGCAGAACCAAGAGAACATTGTTCACAGCAACAACAATATGTGATGAGCAACTATGATAGACTTTGGTCTTTTCAACAATGAGGTGATTCAGGCCAGTTCCAATATATTTGTGATACAAAAAGTCATCTACATCCAGAAAGAGGACTGTGGGAAATGAATGTGATCAAAATATAGTATTCTCACCTCTTTATTTGGTGATGGTGATGTTTGCTTGTTTTTTTTCTTTCTCATTTTTTTCTCCTTTTGATCTGATTTATACAGCATGACAAATATGGAAATGTTTAGAAGAATTGCACGGATTTAAGCTATATCAGATTGCTTGCTGTCTAGGATGGGGCATGGGGAGGAGAGAGGGAGAAAGATTAGGATCACAAGGTTTTGCAAAGGTGAATGTTGAAAACTCTCTTTGCATGTATTTGGAACAATATTAAAAAAAAAAATCAGATGGGCATAAGAAAATAAGAGCACCTACCTCACAAGGTCTTTGTAAGGATTATATTGCTACTAAAGATAAATAGTTATTATTTATTCATTAAGATAATAATACAAGGAACTACATTGCTAGCTAAAGAGCTGGTATCAAAGTTCAAGTCTTTTCTATGACTGAGTGATGATGACCAAATCATAGACACATATTCTTAGTGCCCTAGACAACTGTCTAAGACCATAAATAGCTGCCGAGAAGGAGCTGATCTGCAGTCTCTTCAAGATGGTAGAATGTTCCCCCGTTCAGTAGGTCTTATGCTAATGAATTCACAGGTCCATCCATATCCCTATTATTATTATTGTTGAGAAATACTTCCATACAGAGAAGGGACAGGGATGGGAATGAGCATTCCCATTGCATCTACTATTGTGCTGAAGCCTGAATAATAACCTATAGGGAATATGTTTGAGCCCTGGATAGAAAAAAAATCTTAGTCCCCCCCCCTCTTTTTCCTTGTCATTAGGGCTGGAAGAATTGAGTCAGAAAAAAGCCTTGAAGCTCTAACCACTTTATATACCATCATGTCATAAAACTCCAAGTGCCTTACCTCTATCCTTGCTGGGATAATTCCCCTTCCATTTGAGTATTACCCCTCACTTAGGGGTCTCCTGCCCTCCTGTCTCCTGCCCTCGACCTTATCAATTCAACCCTTATCCTGTCAGGTCTAAGTTATGGAATTATGGCTTGTCTGCCCATCCAGTGTCCTCGCTCCCCTTATCTGCCTTTGTTTCCCCTATAAGTTTGTATACTTAGGTTATGTGTTCTGTTTGAAAATCTTAGTTAGCTAAAACCCTATATAAATTTCCCTGCCTTGGTTCTTTTCAGCCGAATGGTTTATTATTTTTGGTTTTTTTTGGGGGGGATGTGAGTCCCATCTGGCCAGCTAGCCTAAAACTCTCCACATTAAAAGATTAGAAACCAATCTCCGTCTTCCCTCAGTTTCTCTGATATTATACTACTATACATCAGACATTATGCTAAGCACTTTACAAATATTATGGACAGTCATTTTCATCTTCCAAAGGTTGTATACTGTTATTTACCTGGATATATTATTAACATTATATTATATTACATTACATTGATTAGTATATTACCTGAATTGTTTTTAGCCTGAGACTTAATAACATACTCCATATAGGCTCTACTAAGTCATGGGATATAATTACTGTATTCTGCCTCCCAAATCCCCTTATGTCAGCTAATTCAATAATCACCTATTTTCTCTTTATGAAAACAGCCTTTTATTCATCTTCTCAGTAGTTATAAATTGTTTCAGAGTTTACACAGCTTAAATGATTTATTTCCAAATTGAAATTCACAAAATGAGTCTTTGGTATTAGAGTTTTTCCATAACTATTCACAAGCATTCAAGTTCATTTATAATATCACTTAGCCTTAATAATGGCAAATTCCATCTTATAGATTAAGCAGAGACATATGGAGTAATTAATTAAGATACCTCTGCTATAACTTCAGCCTACAACCAGAATAGTAATATGGCATTTCTGTCACCCAGCTCTACAAGGGTGAGGACCTCAATTTTGTGGGAACAAATTGAATTAAATTTGAATTATACTGAGTTATACCCCGAACTCTTTTGACAAGCATCGAATTTAGAATTAGAAAGGCCCTTGAAGATAATCTAGTCTGAGGGTTCTTAACTTTTTGTCTGTCTTGCCCCACTATGTCACTCTGGAGAAGTCCATGAACTCTATCCCAGAATAAAGTTTTAAATGCCTAAAATAAAATGCAGAGAATTGCAAAGGAAACCAAAGGTTAGGGAAAATAATGTCATTTTTTCCCATCCAAGTTCACAGAACCCCTAAGATCAGGCCACAGATGGTCCATGGACCCTAAGCCAAAAAACATGATATAGTCTCACTCCTCATTTAATAGAGGAGGAAACTAAGATCCAAAGAATGGAAGTGATGGATTCATGATCCCCCAGGCATAAAAAGTAGAACTTGTTTCAAAACAATGTCATCCAGTTCCAGATCTAAGGTTTTTCTATAATACCAGCATGTCTCCCCCTTTTCTCTGAATAAAAGAGTTTAAACTTTTAGATGTTTATCTGAGACATGGAAATAGTCTAGTTTCTGAGGCTGGTTGCTGAGAGGTGCCTCTTCCTGGAGGTAGTAGCATAGGACAATTGAGACCAGGCATTTAACTGAATAGGCTATCTTTGAGATTTTGTCGTTTTTAATTCTTTTAAACTCAATATTTAACATTAATGCAGTTTAAAAACATCTAAATGTTTTTTTTTTTTGCTTAATAACTTTCTACATTTCAATTAATTCATTTTAACTCATGAAATACTGGAATTTTTCCATCATTTTCTCTAGGTCTCTATCAAGAAATCTTTGTCCCCTTTTTCATATCTGTTTATGTTCTCATAAACAGAGTCTCAAAAATCTCAGGGCCTTTTATAGTTTTAATGGCTTAGAACTGCCCTGAGACTTTGGGGACACCTTTAATTTAGAGCAGCTGAATGTTCCATGCTTCTGACCCTGCTTTTTCTGAATAGCTTCTTTACTAAACTCTCATGGATTGCTTTATATTCTCCGTATTTGTCAGTCCACGGTTTTATACCATTCCATTCCATTAACATCCCATGATTTATTTAATCATTCTCCTATTATTGGACATGTGGCTTACAGGTAAGGCAATATACTACAGTGCACTGTGTATTACCGTGGAAAGAACCTTGGATTCTCTATCAGACAACATGGGTTCAAATCTTAACTCAGTCACTCACCACCTATGTGACTTTGCTTGTCTATGGTTGAACTAAATGACATTTGAGGTCCTTTCTAGCTTTAATTAAAAAAAAATCTATTATCTTTAATCAAGATGTCAAACTATGCTTTGCTACAGGGTCTTAACAATACTATTGAGTAGATAGCCCCATTATCAAACACTAGGCATTAATTATTCACAAAGATCTAGTTAGAGGACCTTGATTGTCGTTTAATCTGTATGCAACTGATGTAAGTTGATGATGAAGACTTGGGTTCTAGTCCTGGCTCTATCATTTAATTAAACAAGAGCTTAGTAAGGGTCTTTTGTTATATGTCATTAACTATGGGATCTTGGGCACATCATTTCCTTTTATGTTGGTCTCAAGTATAAAGTGAGAGGTTGGATACACGATATCTAAAATCATTTCTGGCTCTGCAATTCAGGGGAGCCAGTTGCACAGCTTCTGTCCAGGTCTACCTCATATTCAGCTAGCCCAAGGAACCTCCACACTCCCAGAGTCCTGTTCATTTATTTTATGAAAGTTGCCTCTTCCTGGGGCTTCTACTTTCTTAGCTCTGCGTGACTTGTTACGGCTTTCTTCTTTCCAGCTTACTCACAAAGATCAGCCAAAGGTGTGACCAATTATTCTTCATCTCTTCATCCTATAAATCTTGTTTCCTTTTGGATTCACCTAAGGGACAAACCGACCCCTCGAAAGGGGATCACATGGATTGGCTACATTTTTGAATTGGTTTTACAACTCCTCATGGGTAATTAGATGTAAAAGAACAAACTCCCTTACATACATAGAAGGAAATTAAGGCTCAGAGAGACTGTGAATTGCCCAAGATGAAATAGATAGTAGCAGAAGTGGGATTTGGCTCCAGAGTTAGGAGTGACTGTCCATTGCATGACAACGTCCCTTGAATAGGCACGACAACTGGAAAGGGATTTGGTCTGAGAATCCATTAGGAGGCTAACTGGAGAATCCCAGATTTAGAGCCATAGACGTTACCTTGTCTAACTACCTCACTTTCCAGATGAAGAAGCCAGAGCTGGATGGCATTCTGAGAAAAACAAGTTTCTCATGATCCTAAACCACTAAATGTCTATCTATTTAACACCAACATTATACTAGTAATACTACACAGCTGCATATCAGAAAAGCCACAATGGTAGAAGAACTGAAATTACAGATATCCTGAAGGTCAATGGGAAGAAGCCTAGTCAATGTAAGCAGACTTACAGCTTATTACAAAAGACAATTTGAACTTGGGAAATGGCAAAAAAGGGACACGTATGGGATGTCAGAAATCCTAACTTTTAGTGGGGTCAGAAATCCTAACTTCTTTGGGTAACACTCCATGGAAGGAGAGAGCAAGCCAAGGAGGCTACAGATGAAGTCCCAGAGTTCTCACAGATAACATATCTGATGATTCCACCTGATGTGCTTTAAATTCCTCTGACTAGCCCCGGTCAGTCCTCATCTTGCTCTACACCTCAGCTGTGGTCTGGATCTTTGAACCTCCAATGTCCTCACCTTCTTACTGCTAGATGAGAAATAATCACTGGCTATTACTCTGCTCCCTGCTCATGTGTCCCTTACATGGATATTGGCTGCCACGAATTGCCAGAGCATCCCTTCCTTCTTCTCCACCTGTCTGTGTGGCTATCTGGCTTCTTCTCACACGGGTCTCTGGACCACTCAAGACCACTGGAAACCAGAAAGATTTGCAGATTTGGGGGTTCAACCCTCTAGTCTTAGGTCCCCCCACATCTCACTGATAGTGTCACCAGAAGGCCCCCCTTTTCTCTACTTTTCATGCCTCTAAACAGGTCTCTCTTATCCTCTGAACCCAATGGAAATAAAGGTTGATTTGTGCTTTAATAGTTTGCTTAACTTATATCTGATTTCTGTTAAAAGTCTTGACAGTCAAAGAAAATTTGACTTTCCAATTTTACCTCTAATTGGAAAAAATTACTATTAAGTACAAAAAAAGAAAATCTTGACAATTCATTTTAGACATTGACTATTACAACTGATGATTCAGGAATCTGTGTTCCCGACACTATGCAATGTACTAGGAATACAAAGACAAAAAGGGAAAAGTCTCTGTACTGGAAGAACACATGTTCTATCAGAGGAGAAAACATGTACATAAGTAAAGGCACACAAAATATATCAAATAATTCCAAGATAAATGTTTGCCAGAGAGGGTACTAGAAGTCAGAGAGATGAGAAAAGGCTTAATGGAGAGGGTGGTAATTGAGCCACCAAATCTAACAATCCAATATAACAGGCAAGGGTGAGGTAGCTGTCAGGACAGCCAGGGAAGACAAAATGTGTAAATGGGGAAATACAATGTCTCAATGAGGATTAGCAAGAAACTCATAGAATTTGGGGAACAATTTATAATCAGTTTGGGAAACTAGATTGGAACCAGATTATGAAGGACTTTAAAAAACAGAGGAGCTAAAAAGGGAGTCATTGGAGTATACTGAGTAGGGAAGTGGCATGGTTAGACTTATACTTTTGGAAATACACTCCAATACTTGTGTGTAGAATGGATTGGAAAAGGGAGAGACTTGAGATAGGAAGACCAAATGGGCTGCTTTTACAGGAGTCCAAGTAAGAAAGAGGTGATGAGCTCATGATCTGGGATAGTGGTCATATGAGTAGAGAGAATAGGACTGATGCGAGAGATATAGAGATGGAAACAAGATTTAGCAGTTATTTAGATCTGTGGGATGATAGAAGGGGAGGGATCGAGGACAAAAGGTGGGGTGCAATCCTGGATGACTGGAAGGTTGGCAGTGCACTCAACAGACATCAGGAAGGTCACAGGAGGACAGGCAGGCAATAAACACTAGAACCTGATTATGTGCTGGGCGTTGTGCTAAGTGCTAGGAATACAAATATAAGTGGAGGGGTGAATTTTGGTGAAAAAACAATGAGTTCATCTGAACAGTACATTAACCAACCATAACTGAGGATGAAGCACATTATCTGCCTCCTGCTGAGACGGCTCAGGTGCAGAGTGAGATATATGTAAGTTTTGGACACGGCCAATATAAAAAATGTATTTTGTTTGACTATATTCATTAAAATGGTTTTGTTCTTTTTTTCCCAAAAGGAAAAGGAGTAGAGAAAATAGATTTTTGTTCATTGAAAAATCAATTAAATCTATCCACAAAAAGGAGAAACATAATGAGTTTGACTCCAAATTCACTGCTCTTTTCACTACATGATGCTGGTGCCCTCTCTACTTGACATATATTATTTAAACAGAACAAACTTTGAAAAGTAGATGGACAAATTCCCATGATTCCAAGGGCATAGGCCACTGGTACACCAGCACCCGTTTGCCATAGATCTGATTGTTTTCTGCAGAAGTTGGATTCCAACAAGGTTAGGGCACCTGGTCTTCCAATGATATGACACGCATTCATTATGTGCTCTCTCTTCTTTATCCAATTCCTGCTATGAATTAATAAACTTACTTTAATGTATTACATTACAACCATTATAACTCATTACTTGCCTGCACATATTCCCATTTCCCTGGCATGATACAATTAAAAAAAACTATGGGACAGCTAGATGGCACAGTGGATAGAGCATGAAGGTCCTGAAGTCAGGAGGACATGAGTTCAAATCCAGCCTCAGATACTTAATATTTCTTAGCTGTGTGACCCTGGGTAAGTCACTTAATACCAAATGTCTCAGCAAAACAAACAAAAAAGTATGTATTTGGAGCCACAGGATTTGAATTCAAAACCTGACTGACAGTCTAACAGTCTTTTAGCCACCCTAAATCATCCAGTAGATTACAAGCTCTTGGAGAGCAGGGCCTATTTTTTGCCTCTTTTTGTACTAGAAGTGCTTAGCACAGTGCCTGGCACAGCAGGTATTTAATAAATGTTTATTGATTGGTTGATATATTGAATTGCAAAGTCTTCAGCTGGAAAAGAAAACCTTTTGTGCCCTACCTCCTTGAAATGGTTGTTATCAGAAAGGCCCACTACATATATTGCTTTATGTTACTTCTTTCCCTATAAATCAGCTTCTCTCCTATCCACTTTCCTTTCACATTTAAAGAGAGGAACAGCCTATACAATGGAGAAAATTCTTGCCCCACATTATGCCCTATGGCAACTTTGAACCCCATCTGGTTTCTACTCTCCTGATGTTTATCCTACACTTTCTTCTTAAATTTCTCCAACAAAACAACTCCATACGAACAGAACAAAATTTATTCTGTGACCTCTCTAGCACCAAATCCAAATAATCAGCTTTCCAACCCACTGGTTTGTTGGTTGGTTGTTATCATCCTTTGTGTACAAATAGGAACAAAATGACATCAATAAGTCAAAGTCAAGGTATAGTATATCCAATTGTAGCTGATCAGACCAAGTATGAGCTTGGAAGGCTCTACCACAGAGCACAAATAGTCCATAGGAACATATGAAGTAGAGATGTCTCTAAATGTGCACATCCCATGTTTCTTTTAAGCTACTTCAATTCTGCTTTGTTCACAGAGCACAGCACCTTCTTTGATTCAGGCATGCCATGCAGGACAGACCTATGCCATTTCTCCCATGGCTCACAATCAATTCCAAAGTTCTTTAGAGTGTTCTTATAGTGTCTCTTCTGACCTCCATGTGAGCACTTGCTTTTTGTGAATTTTCCATAAAATAGTCTTTTAGACAAACATTTGTTTGGTATTTGAATAACATGGCTCATCCATCAAAGCTGCACTCTGACTAGAATAGAATTTGAATGCTTGGAAGTCCAGCTTGGAAAAGGACTCCAGTGTCCAGTACCATATCTCAACAGGAAATCTTGAGAATCTTCCTAAGACAATTCACATGGAAGCAATTCCATTTCCTGGCATGATGCTAGTAACACCGTGTGTCCAAGTTTCAGAAACATATAACAATGCGATCAGCACAATGATTTTGTAGGCCTTGAGTTTGTTAGGCAGTCTAATATTACTCTTCTCCTCTCCCACATTTTTCTTTGGAGCCTCCCAAACAGAGTTAGCTAAAGCAATGTGTACACCAACCAAATCATCTATGTATATGTACATCCCTGGAAAGTATATTGCCAAGGTAAGTGAACTTATCCATAACGTTCAAAATTTCTCCATTGACTGTAACTGTTTTGTTTGTTTATTGTTTTTCTAACCTATTATCCAGTATTTGGAGAAAACAGGACATTCTGGTGGCTAGATACTAGGAGATTTTAAAGACTCTCTTCATTCCTTAACAAAGCTTTTTTAGGATCCAAACAGAAAGGACCATTTCAAAGCATACTTGAAGAGTTCTAAAGAATATTCCAAAAAGAAAAAAATCCATCATTCACCACCTGAAAGAAATCCTACAAGAAAAACCTACAGGAACATCATAGCTAAATTCTGAAACCCTCACATCAAGGAGAAAATATAAGCAACAAGAAAAAAATCAATTCAAACATGGAAGAACCACAATTAGAATCACACAAAACTTAGCAGCAGCTAAATTAAAAGACTACAAGTTTTGGAACATTATATATGAAAAATGAAAAGAACTGGGATTGTGGCCAAAAGTATCATATTCAGCAAATTTAAGCATAATCCTGAACAACAAAAAATAGATATTTAATAAATTGCCAGATTTTCAGGATTTTGTTGCAAGAAGACCTGAACTTAATAGAAAATTTGACATAAAGGATCCAAGAGACTAGGGACTCAATAAAGACAATGCATTTATGTTTTATACAGGAAAATGCAGATGCTATGTCTAAGATTGTCATTAGTTAAAAAGTATTTCAAAAAAAGATTGGGGTAAATGTGAGTATGATGTGATTTCAAAAAGCAAAACCATGTAGAAAAAAATAAAGAGTAATTATGTTATACAAATGAGATACCCGAGCAAGAAGTGACATAGAAGAATTAGATGGGGAGGAGGACTGGTAGTTTTAGAATCCTACTCACAACAGAAATGGGTTAAAGAGGAAACAATACAGGTGTGTTTTTGTGTATGTGTGCTTAGAAGGCTATAAAAAATCTTCTAAATATATAAAGAAATAAGAGAGGGAGAAAGAGAATGGAGGTATAGGAAAGTGAATAGATTAATGGGAATGAGATAAGGTGTGTAGATTAATGGGAATAGGAAAAAGAGGAAGGTAAAGGGTGGAAGGAAAGGACAAGGGAGGAATCCTTAGAGGTTGGATAGGTTAAATAAAAGCAAGGCAAGGTAGCAAGTAGAAGTAAAGCAAAGGAGTCAGCAGGGAAAGGAAATAAGAGATACATATAATAATAATGATCAGGGACAGAATATTTTAGGGGAAAAAAGTTGGGGTACTAATCATTGATCTCAGGAAAAATTAGAGCTAAAATAGACTAAATCAAAAGAGAAAATAGAAAAACTACACTGTCAGGCATATTAATCAGTATTGTTTTAGATTATTTAAAATAACTAGGGAGCAAAATGTTGGAGTGTTGCTGTAGTGTAAGGAATGATGAGTTGGTGAATTTAGAAAAATATGAAGAGACTAGGACTTTTGAAGGGATATCATCCACCTTCAGAGAAACTGAGGACAAACAAGCATAATTCACCCTTACATAGATGTATTTGAATTTATGGGTTTATAGGCGCATGATTACATTTATATATGTGTATATTATGCATGTACATATATATGTGTGTGTGTGTGTGTGTGTGTGTGTGTCTCCATACTTAATTGTAGCCTTCTTGGGGAAAGTAAGTTGAAGGAATGGGAATTGGAAATAAAATAAACATGTATAGCAGAGAACAAAAGAAAACCTACAAGGATGCAAAGATGGACAGCTCTGAACACAGTGTGCAGCATTAATTATATAAGGCTTTCTTGAAGTAGAAATTTATTGTCTCATATTTTTAATCCTCCCTTATGGTCAGCTGTGTACATGAAAAATTTTTTTCTCTTTTTTATTTTTCTATTTTGTATTTAAGTTTTAAATCGATGAATGATTTAAAAAAAAAGAAGATCCTGTATGAACAACAATGGCATCAAAGCATCTAAGTTCCTTCTTGCATTCATTTCCCAACACTGCTACTCATTTAAGAATTTGCATGGCCATTTAGTTGAAAAACAGCTTGTCTAGAGAGCTAACCAATTGTTATTAACCATTAAAAGCATCAAATAGAAATGAGAGGACATTTCCTTCTAATTACATCACCTCTCCAACCAACTTTTTGGTTATGTATAAATGAGATTTTTGAGATATTCCAATTTTTTTAACTATAAAAAGACATGCTACAAACTACATTTCTATATTTACTCTAGTCATGGAGTACTCTAGGAATATTTAATCCTATTAAAATAACATCAAACTATAGGTTTCTCTAAATTTGATAGGAAGTCTAAACCTAAGCCAAATTCACAGCCCTCAGACTAAAAGCCAATCCATAAATAGAGCTGTGCTTCTAAAATGGGCTTCATTAATGAAGGAGTTAAACTTGACCTTAAAGGTAAAGAAGACTTTACCGCTGGTGAACACTGGCTGTGTGAATTGGACAGTGCAATTGACATGCTAAGTTGCAGAGAATTTGCTTTAGCAGAGGTAGTTTGCACACGCACACACACACACACACACACACACACACACACACACCTTCCTTTGGTTCCTTCCCACCCTCAATAACAACAAAAGGTTAAAAGCAGGATTGAGTCTATATCTAAAGATTCTGCTAGAACAGGTTTCTAAGAGAAGGGCATAATTAAGTGCTGAAAGGAAGTAAGCAGGAGAATTAATGACTGGGCTTGTTTGCTGCTAGGGAAGCATGTCCTTTGTAGAAAAGAAGGATTTTATTTAAAAAACCTACTCAACACATTCAGTGACTTCAATGGAATTTGAGAAAGGGGCAATGGTAAGCCTCCTCAGAACCAGCTCTGTACTTATCCTATAGTCTCTTGTACATGTTCAGCTCTTTACAAAGAAGCAATTTTACAAACATGAAAAAAAATCTTTAAGTATATATAAGATTGGAGAAAAGAAAAGAGAAAGTTAGCTTCTTTAAGTGTAGCAGCTTCAGTGGGAGACACACTAGCTTAAAGAATTGCTAGAAAGAGAAGGCAAGTCTTGCATCTCCTTCAACATTCAGCACGACAGTGGGCACAAACTAAGATCAAGAGGTTGATTGTTAAAGATGTACAGTTCAGAAGCAGATACCTTCCAATGAAAAGATTATAAATAAAATACTAGCAATTCAAGGTACATGGCAAAGAATATAGTTTATTTAATCTAGGAACTCTTACCAGGGCAACAGAGAGAGATATCTAAGTATCAGAATAATTCCACTGGAAAATTCATTACAGATTGAAGGTACTCTGTGGGAAGGCGGAAGCCAAATCTCAATCACTGTTTATCTTGAATTTAAAAATTAATAGGTGTGCTCTTCAAATTCGGGGATCACAGAGAAAAAGTCTCTAAATGCTACAGACCTTCCACAGGTTTGTTCAGGGAGAAAGAAAGTTTCTCTTGCTGATTCTATGAAGACTATTAAAAAATAGTTGGGACTCCCCTTGAAGACTCAACAGTTGTAAATTCACAATGGATTGAAACCCAGTGGTTAAATAATAT
The DNA here is from genome assembly GCF_902635505.1 of Sarcophilus harrisii. NCBI lineage: Eukaryota > Metazoa > Chordata > Mammalia > Dasyuromorphia > Dasyuridae > Sarcophilus > Sarcophilus harrisii. Next base: position 62,736,867 of record NC_045432.1, read on the forward strand.
GTTCCTAAGAAATGAATGAATCAATGGACAAAGCAAAGAAACAATAAAGAATTTTATCAAAGAAAATTATAATAACTTTTAGGATGCTACCAGAGGAATCCTCAGAAGACAAGATATCTCTAAACACAGAAATCCTGAGAAATCAACGAAGAAATAAACAAAAACTGAATGGGAAACATTGATTTAAGTAAGATGGAGACTTTTTTAAAAGGCTAATATACAAAAACAAAAACAAAAAAGGCTAATATACATGGATAAAAAGTTAGTTAATTTTTAAAGATCAGTTAAATTACCAAGACAAGAATTCATGATAGATAAAAAGGAAATTAAGGAAATTATTTCACCCAAATATATGTTAAAAGACCTGATGATTCAAATGAAATGGATGATTATTTATAAAATACGAACTCCTTTGATAAACATAATGAGAAATAGAAAATATTTAAAACCTCTGTCCCAGAAAAAAAATTCAATGAACCATAAAGGTTGAATTCAACTATTAAAAGAAAAAAACAACAAAACAACAGAACTTGACTGATTTACAAATGAATTCTATCAAATATTCAAAGAATTCAAATATTTTATAAATTGTTTTGAGATAATAAGTTTTCCTATCAAACTGCTTCTATGAAACAAATATAGTTCTGCTACCTAAACTAATGAGAGATAAAAGGGAGAAAGAAAACTGTAGATCATTATCTCCAATGAATATTGTTACAAAAATACTGAATAACATTTTTAGCAAAGAGGCTACAGTAAGAGAGAAAAAAAAAAAAACATTCTGACTTATTAGATTTATACCAGGAATGTAGGATTGTATGATTCAGTGTTAGTAAAACCCTAAACATAATAGGACATATTAATATAGTCCCTCAAGTTTACAAACTTGTTTTCATCCTGGACTCACTAACTCTCACCCTTTCCCCCATATAAAAGCTGTTACCAAGGTGGATTTGATTTCACCTTTGTAACATCACTGGAATACTCTTCCTTCTGCTCTCTGACACTGCCAACACTCTAGTATAAGCAAGCCCTCATCACTGCAGGCTTCAATTATTGAAATCGCTGCTGGTGGATCCACCTGTCTCAAATCTTTCTCCAGTACAGGTCATTCTCCACTTAGTCATGAAAGCAGTTTGCCTAAAGCACAGATCTGATCATGTCATCCCCCTCACTCCTCAATCCCACCCTCCCTCCTCAATCCCACCCTCCCTCTTACCTCCACTCAATAAATTTCAGTGGCTCTCTCAAGGACCAGATATAAAATCCTCTAGCATTAAAAGCCCTCCATAACCAACCCAACACCAATATATTTCGTGTATTTTCACACCTTAGTCCCCAAAATGTACTCTTTGACCCAGTGCCACTGTCCCACCTATTCCATGAACATGACACTCCATCTCTGCCTCCTGGCTTCTCTCCTTCAAATCCGAAGTAAAATCTTATCTTCTATGGTAGGTCTTTCTCGTTACTCTTAATCCTTCTAGTGCCTGGTCCCTCTTTTATTATTTCCTTTATATCGTGAATGTAGCCTGTCTGTACATGTGTTCGCTTGTTGTCTCACCCACTAAACCGTGAACTCATTGAGGTCAAGGTCTGCATTTTGTCTCTTTTCATATGTCCAGCAATTAGCACAATGCCTGGTATATAGTAGATGCTTAAAATCTTTTGATTGTTTATTGACTAATAACAAAAACAAAAATTATATTAATAGATGCAGAAAAAGTTTTGACAAAATCCAATCCTTTACATTAAGAAAAAACATTTTTAAGTGTAGAGAATAAATGGATTATTTATTAACATAACATACTATCTATTTAAAATCTAGAGCTAACATTGTAATGTTAGATAAACAACGTCTCGGTGTTCTGAGTTCTTCTCCCCCCAAATGAACACATAAAACATTTTGGACCTTGTTCAGAAGTACCGATGTCTTCCCCAATCAAGTTTTAGAAGGTAGCCCAATGACTAGAAAGCAAGAGACCCCACTATTAATTATTCCTACACTTACACTAGAATGTAATTATAAAATCATAATTTTCCTGATAAAACACACACTTTTGTAAAGATTATTGTCTAGTATTCCTCTCCACTGACATAAGGTTCAAGCACCACACAGTGGCTGGTTTGCCAAATGACCTATTTGGCCATTAATGTTATCTTATATCATCTTAAGAACTGAATTAGATTAACCACATAGCATCTAATCTATGACCTAAGGATCCATTTTATAGGCAAGACTGAGACAATAGCCCATATAGTCAACTGCTCCTTTGTGTCCCACCACCACCCCTTAAGTAACCTAAAATTCAGGTCACCAGCATTACAGTGATTCCTCAAGAACCTTACATACCTTTTAGCTGAATGTATGTAATGAATGAATGAATGTAATGAATGAATTTTAAAGGCATAATATTTGATGGATGACACAATAGTCTGCTAACATGTTGACGGGAATTGGTTTATTTGGTTCTCTTGACACCAACCATTTCCACATCAAGAGTACAGCCCAATAGAAGTGAAACATAGGTATGGGAAATTTTGAGCAGGGTCAGGAGTGGGGATGAGGAATACAAGCCTGTAGGGTCCCATTCTTCATGATCCAAGATGAGGTCTTCTTGGCAGAGCTACTGGAGTGATTTGCCCCTGGATTAAGGCAAAAACATATTAAATGACTTGCATAGGATCATACAATTAGTGAGTGTCTAAGGCCAGATTTGAACTCAGGTCTTCTTGACTTCAGATCCAGTGCTCTATCCACTAAACTACCCAGCTGAAATCAGGAACACAAACCCAAGGACATGATGGCACTAAGGGATAGGTATGGGATGACTCCTGGACAAGTTGGGCACTTTGTATCTGGAAGTAAGAAAGAGAATGTTGAAAAGGGCACTGAAAGCAAAATCAGAAGAGACCCCCCTCCTTTTCAACCCTCCTAGCTCTTTGAATTTCTTATCTCATCAAAATAAAATGGAAAACTGCAACGCAATTTTTGTGTGTCTTATCCATTCCTCTGCTTGCCCATTACCCTCCCCCAAATCAACAATGTTCTCAGCTCTCTGAGGACAGAGATTACTTTCTTATCTTAGCATCACTCTCAGTAGCTTGCAGGGGCTCAAGAAAGATCTGGCACACTGAACTGGAGCGACCCTACTGGCAACCATCACTACTTATTAGCTGGTGAATTAAGCTTCATCTGAAATATCAAAGTAAGAAAAAACACACAAAGTTAGATTTATGAATCCATCTTTTCTGTTTTTGACAGCCAAGAAGGGTTGAGTTGGGAGAAATCAGGGGTCTATTCAGTACAGATGTAGGGTGGGAGAAATTCTATTTCCTACTGTCAGGATTTGGATCAGGAACTTGGGAAGCCACAGCCCACAGCTTGAGGAATTAAGGCCTTCACATTAACCTGTTTCAGTTCCAGGACATGTCTGAATGTCTTATCGCCTTCAGGTGCTATTTCCTCAACATTTTCTTGAATGTATGTCCTCCTCCTCATATAAAGTTATTCTCAAACTAGAAACTCTACCATATTATCAAAGCAAACATCCTATTGTTCCTGCTCCACCCTACAAAAAAGGAGATAAAGGTCCCATAAATTTCTTGACAGAGACTGTAAGAACTGCTTTGAATTCAATCAGTTCTTGCAATTCTCAAATATGAAATTGGATTTTTTTGTATTCCTTTGCAGATCCTACTAACCACTGACTATAGACTGATCAATTGAATTCAACAAACATTTCTTTTTTTTTTTATTTAATAGCCTTTTATTTACAGGATATATACATGGGTAACTTTACAGCATTAACAATTGCCAAACCTCTTGTTCCAATTTTTCACCTCTTACCCCCCCCACCCCCTCCCCTAGATGGCAGGATGACCAGTAGATGTTAAATATATTAAAATATAAATTAGATACACAAAAAGTATACATGACCAAAACATTATTTTGCTGTACAAAAAGAATCAGACTCTGAATTATTGTACAATTAGCTTGTGAAGGAAATCAAAAATGCATGTGTGCATAAATATAGGGATTGGGAATTCGATGTAATGGTTTTTAGTCATCTCCCAGAGTTCTTTTTCTGGGCATAGCTAGTTCAGTTCATTACTGCTCCATTAGAAATGATTTGGTTGATCTCGTTGCTGAGGATGGCCTGATCCATCAGAACTGGTCATCATCTAGTATTGTTGTTGAAGTATATAATGATCTCCTGGTCCTGCTCATTTCACTCAGCATCAGTTCGTGTAAGTCTCTCCAGGCCTTTCTAAAATCATCCTGTTGGTCATTTCTTATAGAACAGTAATATTCCATAGTATTCATATACCACGATTTATTCAGCCATTCTCCAACTGATGGACATCCATTAAGTTTCCAGTTTCTAGCCACTACAAAAAGGACCACCACAAACATTCGTGCACATACAGGTCCCTTTCCCTTCTTTATAATCTCTTTGGGATATAAGCCCAGTAGTAACACTGCTGGATCAAAGGGTATGCACAGTTTGATAACTTTTTGAGCATAGTTCCAAACTACTCTCCAAAATGGTTGGATTCGTTCACAACTCCACCAATAATGCATCAATGTCCCAGTTTTCCCGCATCCCCTCCAACAATCATCATTATTTTTTCCTGTCATCTTAGCCAATCTGACAGGTGTGTAGTGGTATCTTAGAGTTGTCTTAATTTGCATTTCTCTGATTAATAATGACTTGGAGCATCTTTTCATATGACTAGAAATAGTTTCAATTTCTTCATCTGAGAATTGTCTGTTCATATCCTTTGACCATTTTTCAATTGGAGTGGCTTGATTTTTTATAAATTAGAGTTAATTCTCTCTATATTTTGGAAATGAGGCCTTTATCAGAACCTTTGACTGTAAAAATATTTTCCCAGTTTATTGCTTCCCTTCTAATCTTCTCTGCATTAGTTTTGTTTCAACAAACATTTCTTAAGAAGGCATAGAAGCTGCAGGCATAGGACCAAAAATAATTCAGTCTCTTCAAGGAGCTGACATTCATGCTTTTATCTCCTCACACTTTCCTTCTCTTGGGTAGAACTTTCTTTTAAAAAATTCTTTTTAAAAAAGTGGGGGCTGGCCATAGGAACTCCTCTCAGTAGCATTCACTGCCTTTCCCAGATTATTAGTTCACAATACATAAGCTGCACTCAGTTAATGTTCTCTGGATAATCTCAGGAACGTCCCTCTGTTTTAAGTCACAATACAGGGCTAGGCTGAGCTACAAATTATCTCCAATTTTAACAGTTCCTTGACTTAGCTTTAGTATTCTGAGTTCTACCTACAACCATTTTTGTATATTCATAACCCAGAAAAAATAAGGTTTGGAATAGAAATTCTGACGGGTATTAAACTAGAGCAGCATGAAATCTGACACTATAATTACAGGTGAGACTCTATTATAGTAAACACCTAATTTACAAAGTGTCAAGCAACAAGTCGCCTGAATCTGAGGAGAGCTTTGGCACTTTATGGGCAATCAGTCCTACAGATAACACAGCACAATGACAGCAAACTTCTTAGCCAAAGAAACCAATAAACACGACAACGACAGTGTGCAGAAGAGCAATATACTGCCTTTCTACTCTTCTTCCTCCTTCGCTGCTTTCTTAGGAAAAAACACAATACAAAACAGATATCGAGGAAAGACTGGGTGATGAAGTTTGGTTAACTTTGGCCTATGATCAGTGGGCGAAGTTGCATTAATGCTCATGACTCTCTTGTAGCTCTAGTAACATTTTTATATTTCTAACAAGGATGCTTTGGTTTACCCTCTCAGAGCCAGGTTAATCATGTCACTCCTCAGGGTTCCAGGGGGTACTCTGAGGGCTTAAGGTATCTTTTTTTTTCCTTCCCTTCCTTCTTTCCTTTCTTCCCTCCCTTCCTTCCTTCCTTCCTTCCTTCCTTCCTTCCTTCCTTCCTTCCTTCCTTCCTTCCTTCCTTCCTTCCTTCCTTTCTTCGTCTGAGGCAATTGGGTTAAGTGACTTGCCCAGGGTCACACAGCTAGGACGTATTAAGTGTCTGAGGTCAGGAGGACCTGACTTCAGGGCTGGTGCTCTATCCACTGTGTCATTTAGCTGCCCCTAGATTCCTTTTTCTAACTGCTATTGGGACAAGTCTCCATTCCAGGTGTATTCTCCCCAATGTTAGCTATCAGGGAGTTACTAGAACCCCCCAAACCGATTAACATCAATTAGTCTTTACAATGGGATGTTTATTTCAATGAAAGAGGAAGAACACAAGTATAAACATTTCCTCCCAGTACTTAGGTGGGGCACTCCTCATTCTACTGATCCTACCAAGTTCAGGTCCAGATGACACATTACTCCAAGTGGAGACCTCATCTCAGCTAGTGGCTAGGTCCAAAGGTGATTCTCTAGGGCGCTTTATTTTGAGGTATCCGCAAACCCACCCAATTCATCATGTACTCAACTCCTAGATGCCTAGACGGTGAAATATCTCATTCCCCTGATATTTTGAAGCTTACAAGGTTGCAGTCAAGGTCCATTTTATGGGACCTATGTGTTGACCTTGGAGGGAGATGGCTGAGGGTCTCATCTTTTATAGTATTACTTATACTATATATGCTTGTCAACAAAAGAGTCCAATCAAGAGCAGATATACAACTAAAAAGTGAAGATGAGATCAACTAAAATCTTTGATGGTACCCCCAGTACTGTTTCTTCCACTGCAGCTAATCAAAGAAGCTACTGTCCACCATGTTCTTGACAGCCTGGAACCATATACAGAATAGCTGCACATGCTCCAAAGGCTCTCCAACATATTTCCAGTACACATTGGCACAGTTCTTCCAGAACAAGGCTCTCCAGTCTCTTCCATATGGAAAGAAGCATAAGAGGTGCTTGACACATGGGTCAGTCTCTATTACCTATTTCTATAGGTAGACTGAGGTTTTCATTGGCCAAAATATAGCATCAAAGCATTCAGGCTTTGCTGCTGGAGGATATACATAATAAAACAAGAAGTTCAGGGAAGCAAAATTAAGAACATATTGGCGCTAGAGTAAGTCAGAGAGAAACTTGAGAATGTAGGGGATTGTCTGAATCCTTCGTTACTACAGTATGAAACTTCACAGATATGTATATGTGTATATGTATGTATGTAAAAATTTTAAATCAAAAATTACAGAGAGTCATAGTTTCAGATACAATATTATTTTTCTTCTTTGTATATTCAAATGTTTGTATTTGATGGTGATTTTTAAGTTTGTTGTAAACAAATAAATAAGAAAAAGAGAAGGCCATGCCATCTATACTATACGTTTGCATACTGGAGAGGCAGCAACTAACTAAATGTAGTGAAACAACAGACATCCTGAGAGCTAGCTTCAAAACTGAGTTCAGATATGTAATCATAGGGAAGTCACTATATTTTGGGGACCTCAGTTTCCTCATTTGCCAAATGGGAATGATAAACTTGCATTTGCTTCACAAGATTTCTATAAGGAAAACATTCTAATAAGTCTAAAATACTTCAAAAAGTATGAGTTCATTGCTATTTTTAATTCATCAAATACTTACATTTTCTTTGTAGGCTTAAACTGAGCCTCTTTAGATATCTTCCCCTTTACATTTGAAAAAGTTCTCCATTCATCCTAGACTTCTGCTGCTGGCACATTAATGGCCACATAACAAAGAAGGAAGGAAAAGAAAAAGAAATCTAGAATTTTTCTCTTTCTACTTCCATGACAAAACAAAGTCTTCAGACTTTTATTAAGCTCCTACCAAATACTAAATGCACTGTGCAAGGTTCTCAGATACAGAGACACAAAACAACAATCCATGCCCTCAATGAGGTTACAAGTACACAGTTAAGTAAACACATGATAATTTGAGGAAGGGAACCAGTACAACTTGGAAGGATCAAGAAATGCTTTCCATGGGAGATGGTACCCAAATGATATCTTGAAGGCAGCTAAATCTAAGAAGCAAAAGTGAATAGTAAGGCTTTCCAGAATTAATCCGTGTTAAATACAAACACCTCCAAGACAGCTCCCTGGAAAAAGCAAGTGGGGAGCTCTTGGGCTAGCTGGATGTGGCTGGAGCCTCAGCAGTAACCACAGAGACTTTCTCCTCCTGGATTGCTTTGGGGTTAGGGGTCTGAGTCTGGAAAGACTGAGGGAACTCTAGGTCCAGCTGTGCTGCAGCCCCAGACTAGAGAGAACCAGCACACCCAGTGAGTGCAGAAGCAGTGAGGTAGGGACACTGCTGCCTACAAGTACATACTGGAGGGGGGATCTTTTGGTTTGGAGTCCCAGGTCAGAGAGGAGAGCTGTGGTGAAGCCAGATGCACCATCCCCTCACCCCACAATTAGAGGTGCTTACACTAATACCACTTATTAAAAAATGAACTGGAAAAGAAGAAAGAATCCCACCATAGAAACCTATTATGGCAACAGGCAAGATCAGGGTTCATCTTCACACGAAGACACTGAAGTATAAAAAGCTTCTACCCCAAAGAGTAATGTTAAATGGCTCCCTATTCGGAAAGAATTTATAGAAGAACTCAAAAAGGAATTTAAAAATCAAACGAGAGACACTGTGGAGAAACTTAAAAAAAAATAAAAACCATCCAAGAAAAAGAAGATTATGCAAAAAAGATGACCAACTATAAAAGGAGATAGAGTCTCAAAGACAAAAATAACTCTTTGAAAATTAGAGTTGGGCAAAGGGAAGGCAGTGAAGTTATGAGAGATCAAGAAATAACAAAACAGATCATTAAAAATGAAAAAATAGTACAGAATGTGAAATATAAGAAAAACAAAAGATCCAGAGAACAGATCAAGAAGATAAAGTATAAGAAAAATTGGATTGCCAGAAAGTTGTGACCAAAAAGAGAACCTTGACACAATTAATGCAGGAAATAATCCAAGAAAATTGTCCTGGAATGATAGAATATGAAGGAAAAGTAGAAAGAGAAAAATTCCACCAATCACCATCTCAAAGAGATCCTTTGTGGAAAACACATAAGAATATTATTGTCAAATAATCCACAACTTTAGCAAAATTGCTGGTTATAAAATAAACCCACATAAGTCATCAGCATTCTTATATATCACTAACAAAATCCAACAGTCAGAGTTACAAAGAGAAATTCCATTTTAAAGTAACTACTGATAGTATAAAATATTTAGGAATCTATCTGCCAAGGGAAAATCAGAAACTTTATGAGCAAAATTACAGACCACTTTTCACACAAATTAAGTCTGATCTAACCAATTGGAAAAATATTAAATGCTCTTGGATAGGGCGAGCAAATATAATAAAGATGACAATATTACCTAAACTAATCTATTTATTTAGCGCTGTACCAATCAGAGTCCCAAAAAAACTATTTTAATGACCTAGAAAAAAGAACAACAAAATTCATATGGAAAAACAAAAGGTCAAGAATTTCAAGGGAATTAATGAAAAAAAAAATCAAATGAAGGTGGCTTAGCTGTCCCAGATCTAAAATTATATTATAGAACAGCAGTTACCAAAACTATTTGGTATTGGCTAAGGAATAGATTAGTTGATCAGTGGAATAGATTAGGTTCAAGGGACAAAACAGTCAATAACTATAGCAACCTTGTCTTTGACAAACCCAAAACTCCCAGCTTTTGGGATAAGAACTTACTGTTTGATAAAAATTGCTGGGAAAATTGGAAACTAATATGGCAGAAACTAGGCATTGATCCATACTTAACGCCGTACACCAAGATAAGGTCAAAATGGGTTCATGACCTAGGCATAAAGAATGAAATTATTAATAAATTAGAGGAACATAGGATAGTTTACCTCTCAGACCTGTGGAAGGGGAAGGTCTTTATGACCAAAGCAGAACTAGAGATCATTACTGATCACAAAATAGAAAATTTCGATTATACCAAACTGAAAAGTTTTTGTACAAACAAAACTAATGCAGACAAGATTAGAAGGGAAGCAATAAACTGGGAAAATATTTTTACAGTCAAAGGTTCTGATAAAGGCCTCATTTCCAAAATATATAGAGAATTAACTCTAATTTATAAAAAATCAAGCCATTCTCCAATTGAAAAATGGTCAAAGGATATGAACAGACAATTCTCAGATGAAGAAATTGAAACTATTTCTAGTCATATGAAAAGATGCTCCAAGTCATTATTAATCAGAGAAATGCAAATTAAGACAACTCTAAGATACCACTACACACCTGTCAGATTGGCTAAGATGACAGGAAAAAATAATGATGATTGTTGGAGGGGATGTGGGAAAACTGGGACATTGATTCATTGTTGGTGGAGTTGTGAACGAATCCAACCATTCTGGAGAGTAGTTTGGAACTATGCTCAAAAAGTTATCAAACTGTGCATACCCTTTGATCCAGCAGTGTTACTACTGGGTTTATATCCCAAAGAGATACTAAAGAAGGGAAAGGGACCTGTTTGTGCACGAATGTTTGCGGCAGCCCTTTTTGTAGTGGCCAGAAACTGGAAACTGAGTGGATGTCCATCAGGTGGAGAATGGCTGAATAAATTGTGGTATATGAATATTATGGAATATTATTGTTCTGTGAGAAATGACCAACAGGATGATTTCAGAAAGGCCTGGAGAGACTTACACGAACTGATGCTGAGTGAAATGAGCAGGACCAGGAGATCATTCTATACTTCAACAACAATACTAGATGATGACCAGTTCTGATGGACCTGGCCATCCTCAGCAATGAGATCAACCAAATCATGTCCAGTGGAGCAGTAATGAACTGAACCAGCTACGCCCAGAGAAAGAACTCTGGGAGATGACTAAAAACCATTACATCGAATTCCCAATCCCTATATTTATGCCCACCTGCATTTTGGATTTCCTTCACAAGCTAATTGTACAACATTTCAGAGTCTGATTCTTTTTCTACAGCAAAATAACGTTTTGGTCATGTATACTTATTGTGTATCTAATTTATATTTTAATGTATTTAACATCTACTGGTCATCCTGCCATCTAGGGGAGGGGGTGGGGGGGTAAGAGGTGAAAAATTGGAACAAGAGGTTTGGCAATTGTTAATGCTGTAAAGTTACCCATGCATATATCCTGTAAATAAAAGGCTATTAAATAAAAAAAGAATATTATTGTCAAATTTGAAACCTCCAGATTAAAGAGAAAATTTTGCAAGAAACAAGAAAAAAATTTTCAAATATGCTAGAGCTACAGTAAGAATTGTACAGGACTTAGCAGCAGCCACAATAAAAGACCGCAGGTCCTAAACCATATCTAGGGACAATCAAAAGAACTAGGCCTGTGTTGTCAAAAATATCATATCCAGCAAAATTATCTATAATGTGGAATGAGAAAATGGACATTCAGTGAACTTACAGATTTTCAGGACTTTCTATCAACCAAACCCAAACTTAATAGAAAATTTAGCATATAAGAGTCAATATCAAGGTCAATTTCAAAGATCAAAATATCTTTACATGTACTTGGGAAAAAATAAAATAGTATTAAGTTTTTTGAAATGATAGTGAACCCAGAAAAAAACATTGAAAATGATAAAAAAAAATATTAATTTGATAGCTTTGTGACAGATGAATGAAAGAAGGAAGGGTTGGGAGTTGGGAGTCCACTCAACGTGAACATGGCAAGTGAATACCATATGCAGATCAAAAGAAAGATTGGGGCAAAATTAAGGTAAAAATAGTAATTGTGTTATACAAATGAGCTACAGAGGAAGAATAGACACGGAAGCATTAGAGGGCAGAGCAGGACCTATACTTCTGAAAACTTATTCACGTTGGAAATGGATTAAATAGGCAACACTACATATATATCATGAAGGATATGGCACCCTCCAAAATCTATAAAAAAATAAGAAGGGAGGGATGGGCGGACAGGGAAGCAAAGGGTGAATGAAGAAGACATGGAGGGGATCCATGGATTGGGGGTAAGTAAAGTAATAGCAAGGTAAATTAAGGAGCGGGAATTAAAGCAAATAGTAGGGATAGGAAAGATATGTGTGTGTATGTGGGGGCTGTGTTTGTATGTGTATGTACATATCTACATACATATGTATAAATATGTTTCTTAACTATAGCCTTCTTGGGGGCGGTGGGGGGATGAAAGGAGGAAAAAAGAAAGGAAAAAGGTAAGCAACAGAGAACAAAAGAACAGTTTACAAGAAAGTGAAGAAAAGATGGATACTCATGAATATAATTTCTTCTACTAATATATTTACTTTCTTGATCTGGTAATTTGTTGTTATATATTCTGAATTTCCTTGATGTGCTGGGCACATGACAATGTTCTCTCTTGCTATGTTTTGTTTTGTTTCATTATTTCTTTTCTTTTTTCTTATTCTTTTTTTTAATAAAATAAAATGTTAAAAATACAAAGGATTACAAAGAAAAGTAATAATATTAAAGTATAGTTGTTGTTTAATGCTAAAAAGTCAAAAAATGAGGGGGCAGGGAAGCGAGAGAAGGAGAAAAAATCTGGAGCTCAAAATCTTATGAAGATGAGTATTGAAAAATATCTTTTCATGTATTTGGGAAAAAATAAAATACTAGTAAGTTTTTTAAAATGATAGTGAACCCAGAAAAAACATTGAAAATGATAAAAAAGAATATTAATTTGATAGCTTTGTGACAGATGAATGAAAGAAGAAAAGGGTTGGGAGTTGGGAGTCCACTTTTGAGGCTATTACATGGTCCAGGTAAGTGCTGAGGAAGTCTTAAACTAGGCTAGTGATCATTTGACTGCAGAAAACTGTTGCTGTCGAGGTAGAATCTAGTCCCCAGTTTCTTAAACTGGGGTCCCCCATATGGGGCCTTATAACTTAATGTGGGAGTTGTAAAATTATGATTTTTATCAGTAAATGTTTGATTTGCATACCTATTTTACATACCTATAGTCAGAGTCTTGTAAAAATTTCTCAGGCAAAAAGGGGTCATGAGTGGAAAAAAGTTTAAGAAGCCCTGGTCTAGGGTAGCTAGGTAGTGAAGTGGGGATAGAGCACCAGCCCTGAAGTCAGGAGGACCTGAGTTCAAATCTGTCCTCAGACACTTAACACTTCCTAGCTGTGTGATCTTGGGCAAGTCACTTAACCTCAATTGCCTCAGAAAGAAAAAAAAAGCAGCCCTAGTATGGATGACTTGGCAACTGATTGGCTCTATAGAGTGAAGAAGAACTGGGAATGACTCCTATTTTGCCAGTCCAGGTACTTAGAAGGATGTCAATGCCTTCAACAGAAAAAGTTAAGTTTAAGGGAGAATCAATTTAGTACTGCAGATAAGGAGATCCATTTCAGACACATTGACTTTGAGCTATGTGATATCTAGGTAGAATTGTTGAGCAGGTACTTTATGATATAGCACTGCAGTTCAATAGAGAGGTGAAAACCACATATCTAGTGCAAGGCTTCTTAAACTTTTTCCACTTCTGACTCCTTTTCACCTGAGAAATGTGTACACAACTCCAGGTATCCAAGTATATACAATATACAAATTGAACCTTTACTGATAATAAATCATAAATCTGTGATTTATGTTACAAGATCCTACATGGGATCACAGTCCACAGTTTAATAAGTTTTAATATGAGGACTTCAAAATCATCTTCATAGTGATGACAACTAACATGAAAGTGATGAAATCCCCAAGAAAAGGAATAGAAAGAGAAGAGCAGAGGACCTGGGCCAGAATTTTAGGAGCACTCACAGAGGTAAGAAATGGACAATAATGAAGCAGAAGGAAGTTGAGTCAACAGATAAGCATGAGAAGAACAAGGAAAGAGCAGTGGCATGAGACAACAGAGAAGAGACTATCTATGAAGCAAGATGAGGCAACAATAACAACAAGTGCAGAGGTCAAAAAGGAGATTTTTTAAGAGCTTGAGAACAAGGCATCGGAGTTTGCAATTAGGAAACCATCAACAGTCTTGGAGAAAAAGATTTCAGTCAAATGATATGGTCCGAAGTCAAACTGCAAGTGGTTAAAAAGGAAATGGAGGCAACGAGTATTCTAAAGAATCAGATATAGGTGGCACAGTATATAAAGTCCACACACTTACTAGCTATGTGATGCTGGGCAAATCACTTAGCCTCTGTTCGCTGCTCTGTTCATCTATAAAATGGGAATAATGGCACAAACCACCCAGGCTTGTTGTGAGGATAAAATGAGATAATATTTGTAAAGCTTAGCACAGTGGCTAAAACAGTAGAAGCTGAACAAATGCAAATGTCTGTGTATACAAATAAAATGATAGCTTAAGGTCATGGTGACTCTTGAGGAGGGTTAAGAAAATGAACTGAGCAGAATGCAAGCTGCCTTCCTAAGAAAGTAAATTCCACAAAATTTGGTTTACCACCAGTTAAGAGGGGCTCTGGTCCCCAAAGCATAGATCACATGACCTTCTACAGCTCTAAATTATTCTCTCTAGTTCACCAAGTGGCAGCAAATGGATTTTCCTAGATTAACAATTTTTAAAAGATAAAACTGATGACCAAAACGCATTAACAAAATAGTTTTAAGGAAAACTTTGAAAAGAATATATCCAAAATTAGCAATTCTTAGCAACACGGAAAAAAATTCATAGAACTAATGGGAACATGGGAAGTAAGTTTTATGCTTTGTGTCATGAAATGGAGATAAATGTTAGTAAGCCACATTGCACCTTCAAGGAGCTTGTGTGTGAGGAAGACCAATGTAATAAAAGCAAGCTATCAGAAGGCATATTTTTCAGCATTTGTCCCCATTTGCCAATAGGAAACATGATGTCCTAATATTCTAAGTGGTTCACGTAGCCTTCCTATAGTTGTTGGAAGTCAATAAAGTCAGAAGTGTGCTAGTAAAGTTTAACAACTGGCTCTCCCCATGACATACTTTTCAGTTTAATTTGAATGACTAACATTTTCTCTATCACTTTCTTAAGTCTAGACAATCAACACTCCAATAAATCAAGTCCTGATTTGGAGCTTTCTTTCAGTTTCTGAAGGGTAAATGGTCACAGTGAAAATTGAATAGGTAGTTATTAGAACTGGCTGCCACATATCTTCAGGCCTCATTTGCCATAACCTAGGTTCCAATTAGTGCAAATAATGAATTTCCTGAAGTGGTAGCATGTATTCAAATTTATACTTTTTGAAATTATAGTTATATTAAATATAGTCATTTTTCCATACCAATAGTGTAATGCCAAAGAAATTGAGGCAAGGTAGAGATTAGACAGTTTTTAATATTTTATTTATTGGGGAACTTAATTGATTGACTGGATCAGACTCTCATCTCAAAGTATCCAGCGGTAAATGTGAGACCCCAAGGTTTTTTTTTATAGGAATCCAGGGAGAAGAGAAACAGAGGCAGAAGACAAAGAGTGGGAATTTTCAGGGATGGACCATAAATTTGGTTCTGATAGTAAAAATTTATAGTTCTCACCCCCAACCTAAGTGAGAGGTAAGGAAGTGTCCAGCTAGAGAAAGAATGTCTGAAGAAATAAAGGTAAAGATGTCAATTAGATTTCTGAGATAGAACATCTGGAGTCTTATCTTTTGGAATGTTTAGAGTGGCTAGTACAGCTCTAATGGACAGTAAAAAGGGGGGGGTGCATACTAACTCAGGGAAATTGAGATATTATAATTTGGGGAAACTAATGCAGAGAAACTGAGGTAGAACAGTTCAAGGAGACTGTGGCATAACAATAGAACTTTGCAGGACAAATGTAGACATTTTATTCATTTCTGTGTGTGCCTCTGACAGAGAATCAAAGAGTGATGTTGGAAAAGCAAAGTCCCAAAGTAATAAGAACTGACATTTTTATAACCCTTTATAAGATCCGCAATGCTTTGTAAATTTTGTAGCCACAAAAATCGTTTCCTGACCCCAGCCCATAATACCTCGCAACCTTTTGCAAAATAAACCTTACTAAAATCTATGGTGCGAGTTCATGTGAATTTTGACATGTTGAATTCAATGATAACTCCCTTATTTCCCTAAAAAGCTCAAGTTAAATTCTATAGCTCTAGATAAAAACTGAATGAAAGGGGAGGAGGCATGTACCATGAAACTCGTTTTTTCTAAAATATAGCAGTAGCTCATGCTGGGCTAATGGCATCAGGGTTTATTCATTGCTGGGAGACCTCCTATACATACCCCTCTTCTCCCAGAAACATAAAGATGTCGTCTTGGGCAGTTTTGATTACAATGTGCAAGAAAAACATGTTATTGTAGTTCATATCATTCCAAAGAATTTCCTTAACTGAAGCAAAGAATAGATATTTTTCATCTATCCATGACATTACTGCTTTAAAAAAGAGTTTTAGTGCCTGAGTCAATATTCTGGGTCATCATTATGAAAAAAGGCTATTTTCCAAATGTCCAAATGGGACATATATTGCATGTGGGAAAGAAACCAACTATGAATGAACATAATATGAATGTTACCATTATAAAAACAATAATCCTAAATTAAACTGTCTTGTCCCTTTGAGTTCAAGGTTCACTACGATTGTCTACGTAGTAAGTACAATCTCAAAAACTTCCGTTTTTCCAAGACATGATGAATGAGTTTAGATTAAAAGTAGCTACAAGAAGAAAGGCCACTAATGTGTTTTAAACAGTCACTGATCAGATGCCAACATGTAATGTTTCATTATCTTTAAGACATTAAGAGATGTTGCATACCTAACAACAACAGTACATCTATCATTACATGCATCATAAAAACAAGAAGAACATAAATTCGTTTCTGCCCGATGAAGTCTAATTATCTGTGAAATCTTACTTGGCATTTTAATAAATTGACACAATCAAGTTAATGATCCTCAACATATTAAATTTTGCAATACATTTCTGGTTGCTGCTGAAGTCTTAGTAAATGTTTAGGGGCATGGATGACATCATGCAACGGAAAGGATGAGAATTGAAACTTCTTAGAGGAGATCATACATTGCTGTCATTCACAGCATGTGTTATTTAAATCACTTCTCTATTTATGGAGAGAAATTAAAAACACACATCTGGGAGTTTGTCCAACTTCTCACTGTATTGCTAAATCCTGTGTTAATACAACTTCATTTGAAATTACCATAGATGAAATCACCAGTGGTCAAAAGGATTCTTATCATGAAATGGAGCCACCAATTTTTAGAACATGTTCTTAACCATTAGATCCACGTGTTTCCATTAAAAAAGAGAATGAGCTGAAGGACTATGACTAATCACAGATTTTTCATATATGACTGAGTTTAGATACGAATGGCCCCTGTCGAGGTAAGAAGAGAATCTGCTTTTAGCTCTTGGCTATTACAAAATAGATCAGAATCCATTTCACTTTATCAGCTGTTCTGTAATCTACTTGAAAAAGGTCAGCCCCATCAATTATATGTAAAGCCTACTTCAGAGAACATTTCATGCTTCTTCAGAAAGGCTTTGGTTTGTGAATAGCTGTGCTATGGCTTATGTAGCCTGGACTTCTAGAAGATTTGAGGGGCGATAGTGTAGTGACTGTCTTATTTAAGGGCACTGAAGATATGTTGATATTTTTATATTCCTATGAAGTGTGTGTCTTTAAAGGGAGTCAAGGAAATGTAGGCTGCAGTAGTCACTCTCAAAAGGAGGGGGGTGGGGGAAGAGAGGTCATTTACTTGCGACCCTGAGTCTAAGAAGTGATTGGATCCTTGAAGACAAAGGGGTCTAGTTTCTACTGGCCCAAGGATACGCGTCACTTTAGTTCAACCTGAAATAAGGTGCAAGAGGGTAAGCAACAGGTTCAGAATTAGAGATTATGTTCTTCTGGGGACGCAGCTATAGGATACAGAGGTTCAGATTTGAGAGACCCTGGCCCAGCAAACACATGTTATAGGCAGAAGAGATGATGAATCTAAATTGCCTACAGGATACCAAGCATAACAGAGAGACAGGCAAGGGGACAAGGTAAGAAATTTCCAAGAGACCACGAACATAAAAATCCTCAGATAGGATGAGGAAGGCACTAAAGCCTGAAAGCCAGGATAGTGGGTTTCTATTTAGTATCTAGTAGATTGAGAGTAACCTATCTCAAGGAGTCCAATTTGGGATCTGCTAGCAAGAAGGCCTGTCTAATCTTCACGTGCCGTAGGTTATATTGCAGGCTGAGCACTGGCATCCACAGTGCTGCAAAGCGCAACTAACACTAACCAACTGTATAGTCATGGAACAAGAACTCAGAGAATCATACATTCAGAGCTGGAAGGGAATCTTCGAGATCATCCAACCCAAATCTTTCACTTTTTAGAGGAGGAAACTATATTGGGGAATGATTTCTGATACATGAATATGCAAATGATCTACAATTTCTTAGCTTGTGAAACTCCAAATGTGGTAAGTCTCTTCACCTGTATATATCACAGTCTCTAAGATTTAGTAAATTAAATCCTAGGGAGTTTAGAAAGATGTCCTCAGGGTCACAAAGTCACTAGGTATCAGATGAGGATTTGCTCCCAAGTCTTCTTAACTCTAAGAGTAGCATACCATCCACCATACTATCCTTCTTCTTCAGTAAGCAAAATTTAGAAACATTCTATGCCTAAATAAAATCTTGGAGGTGATTTTGTGCAAGAAATAATTGCTTTGTAAAAGACAGAAGACATATTAAACCCAACATATCCTTAAAAAAAACATTGCTGAGGATCCATTTCACAAGCAACTTTTTTCTTCTTTGTATATAGAAATGTTTGTACTTTTTATAATTATTACATCGATACTAAAAAAGAAAGGACTATAAAAGATCATTAGGAATGTTTTAAACTTGCCAATGTTAATAGAGAAATGAAAGCTAAAACAGAGATAACAAGGTCACAAAGTGGATAGAACATTGGACCTAGAGTCGAAGACTTGAGTTCAAATCAACTAGTTAATAAATATTAAGCCCCTATTATGTGCCACTGTTTTAAGTCCTAAGAATACAGAGAAAGGTAACAGTCCTGGCCCTGAAGGAACTCAGTCCAACTGGGGAGACATCAGAGATCTCCAAAGTAACTAAAGTTGAGAAGTCATGGAAGGAGGGAAGGTCCCAGAGTTAAGAGGGGTGGGAGAAACCTTGCTAAAGAAGATGGGATTTTAATGGGAACATGAAGAAAGCCAGGGAGATAGAAATGAGGAGGGAAAGAATTCCAGGCATAGGAGAGAGACAGAGAAAAGGCCCAGCGCCAAGAGATACAAGGTCTTATAGATGGAACAATAAGGAGGTCAGTGTCACTGTTGGGGCTTACGAGCAGAACCCCAAAATATTGGGATTCCGGACCGGTAAGGTGTCTCAAAAGATTTGAAGGCTTAGACCTTCTCCAAATCAAGAAGCAAAGATTTTATTATTATGCCATTGACTGGTGGGCAAAGATCTAAAAGAGAAATTAGCAAAGCAATGGGAAACAGTGTTATTTATAGAAGTAAAAATTTTGGGGAGGTGTTTAAGCTATTCATTTTAGGATACTAGCTTCTGTGGCCCGAATTAACTTTCAAAGAAAGCCTAATAGATCAGTCCCAAGATATTTACCAATATGCTCATTTCATGGCTTAGAAGTTAGCTGGAAGCCGGAGTTAGGGTTCTGCATCTTCCTTCCAGAGTCAGCATCTTGGGTCATAAAATTATAACCTAAAAATAATCAAAAGGTAAAATATAGGACTCCTAAGGTCAGACATCTTGGAGTCAAAAAGCATACACTTTAAATGATCAAGACAACTTGAAGCCACGGTACGTTCTTTCTGAGATTACAATCATATCATTTTCCCTTCAAATAGTATTCTAGAGATTACAGTCACATCATCACTGGATCAAAGAATATGTAAGGAAAGTAAGGGGTCAAAAACCAAAAAAGGTAGAAGGGATCTAGTTTATGAAGGGCTTTGAAGGAGAGGATTTTGTATTTGGTCCAAGAGATCACTGGAGTTTATTGGGGGAGCAGTGATATGTTCAGATCTTTGATTCAGGAAAATCACTTTAGTGGCTGAATGGATGATAGACTGGAATGGAGAAAAACTTGAGGCAGGCAGATCCCCCCCCCCAGGAACTATTACAATAGTCTAAGCATAAGCTGATGAGGACCTCATCAAGAGATTGGATATGAGAGGTAAAACATAGTGAGGAGAAGTTGAGGATAGCTCCTTGATTCAACAATAAGAGGAAAGGGAGGAAGAAAGGAAGATTTAGGCAGAAAAATCGTGTCTTGTTTTTAGATGTCGAGTTTAAAATGTCTACTGGACATCCAGTTTGAGATTTCTGAAAGGCAGTTGGATATGGGAGATTGAAGGTCAGCAGAAAGGTCAGGGTAGAAGAGACAGATCTGAAAGTTGTCAGTGGAGAGATAATAATTAAATCCATGGTAGTTGATGAGATCATATCCCCATAGACAGAGAAGAGAGAAGAGGGCCCAGGATAGAACCCTGAGATACACAATGAGTTTGTACTTTACACACTTAGTGTGTGACCTTGGACAAGTCACTTAAATACTGTCTGCCCTCATTTCCTCATCCATAAAAATGAAGATAATAATAGCACGTACCTCCTGGGGTTATCATGAGGATTAAATGAACTGATACTTGTAAAATTCTCTTGAAGCCTTGAAGCCCTATATAAAAGTTTGCTATTATCATTTTTATTATACTTAAAATGGAATGGGACAAATCTCTCTTCTTTCCATTAAAAAGGTACCTCTCAATTTTAGATAACTGCAAGTGTCTAAGATGTTTCATGATTTCACAAATTCTTTCTTGCAAAATAACAAATACTGAGAGAACTGTGCAAATCGTGTAAGCCATACTCCATTTAGAGACTCAAGTTTCCTCTCCCTGTAAATTCTACCTGCTTGCTAATCATGGGGATTGAGTAATATCCTATTTCACATCTGGAAAAGTCCCCCTGCTTATCTTCTCCCTCCCAAATCTCAAAACTCACTCATCTCTCTCCCAACGGGTAAGCCTTTCTTTTGTCCCATTAGAAATCGGATTACCTAATCTTGTATCTTGGTTTATAGACTGTTAATTTTTTTTCTTTTAATGCATAAAAATCAATCTTCCCCCTGTATTTAGGATTCAGTGACAAACTGAGAAGGCCTGGCCCTGATGTGTTATGCAATCGGCATGTGCTGTTTAATAAATGCATATGCTTGGAAACTTGAATCTTTACTTCCTCAGTTATTGCAGATTTTACCCATCACAGTACTATATACCAGTAAGAGATCAAAAATTAAAATGTTATACTTACTTATAAGTGAGATCTATATTTCTCTGTCAAAAGAGAAAAAGAAAAGAGAGAGTGTGATTATACACAAGAATACAGAGATTGGACAATTTTTCTCTCTCATTCTCTGCCATTACCCTGGATTTGTAGTAAAGACTTAGCCAGAGATAAGAAAAATGAGTTAGA
The DNA here is from genome assembly GCF_902635505.1 of Sarcophilus harrisii. Taxonomy (NCBI): domain Eukaryota; kingdom Metazoa; phylum Chordata; class Mammalia; order Dasyuromorphia; family Dasyuridae; genus Sarcophilus; species Sarcophilus harrisii. Next base: position 62,758,260 of record NC_045432.1, read on the forward strand.
AAAAGGCATGCTTCCTATCTTAAAAAAATTAAGGCTCAATTTCCCTGACAGAGAACCCTAATTTCTGTATTAGCCATTTTGTAGCTGTTAACAAAAAGCGAGGTGCTATCTCAAAGAAGGAATTGAAATTCTTCATAAAAGACTTATTTTGCAAAGGCCTATGGTCTGAAAGGTAAAGGTATCTAAGCCACACTGCCATGAGCAAGTGAAATGAAGAAAAAAAGGTTACTTTCTGATTCCAGCGACATTTATCTAAACTAATAAAAGAAATTCTATTATGTGATAGTTGCAGCCACAAACACATATGCACAAAATAAATATGTGTGTGAAAATGAGTTAAAATAGCTAATCCTGTAAGCTCGAGTGCAGTTACCACAATGGAACTCCTAATGCAAAACTCATCAAACTCCTTGCTACTGAGAAGAGATCACAGTAGATACTGTGAATTCCTTAAGGGTCTGGACTGTTCTGCCTCTTTTTGTAGCCCGAGATAGGCACATAATAGGTGCTTAATGAATGTATATCGACAGGGTCTTTCACCCCCACTCCAAGTAGTCTGCAAAGGGCAACTCTTAGGGTTTTATTTTGTTTTGTCAAGTATTAATAAGACCCCCTTTCAGATTCAATGACTCTTGGGCTCTGGAACCCTCCGAATGCCTGAAGCTTAGTAGCCATTTCATGAATTTAACTAGAAATGGATGGAACCCTAAATTGAGAAAGTTTTAGAGATCAGGTGTTAAGAGAAGTGTTTGTTTTGAAATATAATTGAAGAAAATGGGAATCGTAATGGTGGCCCAAGGAAGCACAGTGTATAGGACAAAGAGGACTGGCTCTGTAAAAGGTAAGAGATTCATCTCCCCACCTCCATTTCCTAGCTTTGGATTCTGGCTCACTGGGGACGTGATTCGTCACCTCCCAAAGACTCAGTTTCCTCAACTGTAAAATGGGGATGATACTCCACGAGCTACCTATAACTTACAGGGTCCTGGTTAGAAAGGTGCTTTGCAAACCTTAAGGCACTGTGGAACGATGTGCCTTTATGACTAACGCTACAGCTGAGCATAGATGTGAAATGGGTCCAGTTCCTCCTCCCCCCACCCTGAGTCTCAGGGCTTTCCAGCTCCCCTCGCCCTCCCCCCATGGGGTAACCCGAGGCAGCATGAGCTTGGAGGCCGCAGCCTCGGCTGGAGGGCAAAAATGTAGGTTTTGCTGCTCCTGTAATTGCCACCGCCCGCTGCTATTGCTGAAGAGACGCTGTCTGGGTAATTAGGGGACGGGGGTGGGAAGGGGCATATAGGATAATCCTAGCAGTACACATAGATGTGTGTCTACCTATACAGACACGATGTAGTATTGTGTAAATATATACATACACATATGCGTATGTACACACACGTGTGTAAAATTGGCACAGCAGAGGAAAGGCTCTGCAAGCCACAGATTGGAGACAGAGAAGACAAGAAAGTGGCAACACATTGATGGAATCCTAGCTTATCCATGAATTCAGGAGAAAGGATTTGATTGGCCGTTGATTTGGGGCTTGGCCATCCACCTGCAGCATGATGTAAAATACAGGTTGCCAGAAGCCTGGTGCAAAACGAAGGGCAGAGGACTCAGGGACTCATTTCTATGGTAACAGCATCAGGATAAAAAGGGAAATTGTGAGTTGTCGTCATGTGGTGACCCAGCCAGGATTCCAGAGAAGCAGTAGTGAAGAATGCTACCCACTGCCTAAATAGAGAGGAGAGGGTGGCAATGTGCAAACGAAAACCTTGGCACACTTTGGGGTATAGCCAAAATGGGGCTTTGGTTTATTTTATTATCCATATTTATTCCAGAGATGTTTGTTTTGCTTTCTTTTTCTTTTGTGCAGTTTGGAAATACAGAAAATAAATTCCAGTTTAATTGAGCAAAAAGTAAAATTTAATAATTTTTTAAAGACAAAAGAAAAAACTGATGAAAGACCAGTATAATGTGCTCCTGTGCA